>NC_064627.1:349319758-349626873 GCF_023864275.1 Schistocerca cancellata | reverse complement strand
GGCCGGCCGCGGTGATCTAGCGGTTCTGGCGCTGCAGTCCGGAACCGCGGGTTCGAATCCTGCCTCGGGCATGGGTGTGTGTGATGTCCTTAGGTTAGTTAGGTTTAAGTAGTTCTAAGTTCTAGGGGACTTATGACCTAAAATGTTGAGTCCCATAGTGCTCAGAGCCATTTGAACCATTTTAGTATTAAAGCCCTGTGGACAGCTGCATTTGTGTCTTCGGTCTGTCAAGTACTCTTCATTGATATGTGCAGATATTTCAGTTTAACGGCTTGTATTTATAACTCCACAGGGCTTTATTATTAGCACGTATGATGGTCATGCAGTGATTGAAATCGATTTGCAAAAGATATAAATGTTTCTGTTTCAAAGGTTATGGTTTCATTTGGTGATACAAAGGGTAATGTGGCTACCGGATAATGGTGTTCTAGCTCACAGCGTAATTGAGCTTGGTGCTAAACCACTGTACAGAGGTAACACTCCCACTTGCTTGATGTGTTCTCATGTGTCCTTTCAGCCACTGAAACTCACATTGCCAAAGATCTTTTATCTCCACTTTCAACTTCAAATTTAAGTACCTCCGTTGGAACGCTTTTCCAGGCAGATATCCATATGACCCGCTTTGCTCCAGGACCTCTCAGGTGTCGTTTCCGGAAGTTTGTTCCCATTTAGCAAATTTACTCATTATGCTGATTAGAAAAATTCAGGAAGTACTACTCTGTTAGCAATGAAATATCATTTAACAATTATGACTACGAAGTCTTTCTCGACGGAGTCCTTGCGTAAAAAGTTATCGGTTTACTTGCCGCGTCAAATTTGGATAAGATCACGAGCTTTCGATTACTACCTCCGTCATCTTCGTCAGGGGTGAAAGCGACTGTCGTGGACTGGTGGGGCTTCAGCTTTTATTACTATTGTCATCTCAAGTATCTTCCTCGAAACACATACTATGAGGTGCGTTCAATAAGTAATTCAACACATTTTTTTTCTCGGCCACTTTCCGTTGAAAAAATGCAGAACTTGATGTAGGTCATCGTGGATTATTCCATCTTCGCCCCCTATATTTTCACGAAGTTCCGATACGTCGCGGTGTTATAGTAGCCTTCAAAATGGCGCCTGTAACGAAGGTGCATTTCAGCGAGGGAGCTGCCATTCTTTTGGAGGAAAACTACAGCGTCGCAGATATTCATAGGCGCTTGCAGAATGTCTACGGGGATCTGGTAGTGGAGAAAAGCACGGTGAATCGTTGGGCGTGACGTCTGTCAGCATCGCAATAAGATCGCGCAAACCTTTCCGATCCCATGCGTCCCGACCAGCCGCACAGGCCTGTGACTCCTGCAATTCTGGAAAATAAGGACACTCTCACTGGAAGTGATCGACAGTTCATAATCACACACCTCGGTGTACAACTGCACGTCGTTGTCGTCGGTAGTGCTGACACATTCGTACACCAGTTGGGATACTTAAAACTGTGTACCCGCTGGGTTCCTCGCCGCATAAGAGGAGATGGTAACGAGAAACGAAGGACCGTCTGTGCGGAAATGTTTGCGCGTTACGAGGCGATCGTGAAACTTTTTTGTCGAACATCGTCACAGGCGATTAAACAAGGGTTCAGCACTTCAAACTGGAAGCAAAACGGCAATTCATGGAATGGCACCACACCGCCTGTCCTAGAAAGAAAATGTTCAAAGCCGCGCCCTTAGCCGGTAATTATGGGTCCCTGAAGGGGACTCCAGTATGTTCGTCGCCACAAAAAATCCTAACCAACTTCTTTTTCTCCATGACAATACAAGGCCTCACACAAATCTGCGCATCCGAGAAGAGTCCTCACAACTTCATTGGACTGTTCTTCTTCATCCACCCTATAGCCCGGATCTCACACCTCACAACTTACATTTGTTTGACCCAATGAACGACATTCCACTGAAAGCAGTACGTGGATAACGGGAAGGCTGTGACGTCGACCCGTAGAATGGTATCATATCGGCACACACTCCTTCCCAATAAAGAGAAATAAGGCTTGCGCATTAAACGAGATGCTGAAAAATAAAGTTTTGTTTCCAGAAAAGTGGGGAATAGTATAGTGTATTGGAATCCTGAATATAACTAAACTTGTAATTAGACACGAATGTCTTAATGTGTGCGACCAAATGTAGGTTTCTCTTTTTTTATGTTATTCATTTGACTTCAGTACAGTAGTCAAGTCATAGTTGCAATAAAGTACAAAAGTTTACATGACTAGTTTCGGTGAAGCTAAGTCACCATTATCAAATGTAACAAGTATGAAATAATTCTGCTATTAATTATGAGAACCTGAAATGTAAGTAACATAAGACCAGAACAGCTTTGTCATACGAAACGATATTGGAGACTGAGCTTCACCGAAATTCATGCAAACTTTCTGTAATTTACTGCGACTACGGCTTCAATACTGCACTGAAGTCAAATAAATTTGAAAAACCAACCTTCTTTCAGCAAGAAATGTGTTGCATTAATTACTGAGCGCCCCTCGTAAATTAATATTCAAAATTTTGAAATTAATTAACATGTTTTGATTAATATTTAAGCTAAACGGCTTCTCTTATTTATTCTACAAATATAAGCCTGATATCACCACCCCGTGAATATTTTCCATCAATGCTGTGCAATGTATTACAGTCATCCACAAATGATAGTGAGAACATCAGTACCATCAAAGAACAATTTGATGGTATCACGCATGGTAAATCTTTGAAGTATATTAGGAACATTTTCTTTCCTAATAAGTTTTCTTAGCGTACACTCGATGATGCTTTTGTTGAAGAGTGGCAGCCCCCTATAACAGACTGCAACCTATTAATTAAAAGTCGAGATACTCCATATGACGGTACGGTCATCTTAACATTCGCTGGCGCTGTAGTATGGTGTCGAACGTCATTCTGAAACTTTTATTTAACTTGTTCACTAGCTTCGACTTATCGATCAACGCCTATACTTCCCGACGGAAAATTTAAATAGCATCTTTCAGGCAATTACTTTGGTGCCTCAGGAGTCCAATGTGTAAGTCCAGCTGGCGCCAACAGGTGGGGAAAGTCTGTAGCACACCAAAAGAGAGGTTCGTCTGAGGCACTTGGCTACACATTCGTTTTGCAGCTAAGTTGCTGAGCCAGGCGCCGTCATGGAAGCTGCTGCTGTCGTTGATGATTTTCTTCTATCTACCGCGGTCTTCGGCTGGCTTCTCCTATTTGCCGCAGTCAATATTAAATGCATTCATGACACGCTTGATGCAATCTTTAAAGCACAAAGCTGATCTTCCAGGGGGTCACTTGGCCTGTGCTGTCTCAAAAAGTAAGCGTCGTGGAAGACGGGAGTGGTCTGTACTGCATAGAGCAATGTGCCATCTAATGTTATGACAGGCATATCTGTGTCATCTTGCGTTATAATCACAATCTTCGTTACATTCACAGATATTGAAATAAGCTTGCACAAAGTAGCAAATTTACTCACAAGCATTTGAGATCATCTTCAGAGTGTGCTATGGATGCTGCATCATCGGTGAATAAAAGGTTACTTGGGAATAAGTCCTCACGATAGTGCTTGGATCTAAGTAAAGAGATGTTGTCAAGTTTACCGTCAGCCCTGGTATGTAGATGGATACCCAGGTTCGTTTCGCCGAAAGCAGCCTTGAGAAGTAAAGAGAAGAATATATCAGATGAGGTAGGGACCAGTAAACAGAGTTGGCGAACTCCTCTTTGCACAGCAAAGTACTCTGATGTTCTACCTCCAAAAATCACAGCGCTGTAAAAATCGTCGTGAAAAGCCCCGATCATCTTCAAAAGTTTTGGAGGCCATCCTATCTTCACTAGTGAAGTATACAGTCCCTCCCCGCTGACTGTCAAATGCCCTATTTAACTCGATAAAAGCAATGAACTATGGGGTCTTTTGCTCACAGCGTTTTTCTTGAATCTGTCAGAGTGCAAAGATCATATCAGTTGTAGATCGCTGGGCTGAAAGCCGACATTAAGAATCAGGGTACAAACAATTGGCAAGTTTCTCCAGTGTACCCAGCACCACATGGGCAAACACTTTTCCAGCGATACTCAGTAATGAAATTCCACAGTAGCAGTTGCAATAGCCTGGCAATGGTGGCATCACGCATGTCCTGTGGCACAGTACCCTCAGCCCAACATTTCAGTAAAAGATTGCAGAGCACTGAGAAAACGCTGTTAGTTTGATAGGTTCTGCGTCTACTCCTTTTTTCTGTCATCGGACATGAGCATAAACACCCTGTGAGCGTGTAAGCGTCTATAGAATAAATGACTGAGGTTAGGAGTGGACCCTTATTCTATGACAGAGTACATCGGTGTTTAGCTGTACACAAATTTTTCTTAATTCAAGATTATTGTCAAAGAAGTACACGAATTTACGTAGGTGTCAGGACACAGGTGTTAGGACAGTTGCCAACATAGCAAATTACGTCCCGTTTAATCGAAACAACACTGAAAACAACAATATCAAATTCTTAACCAGAAGACTCTCTACAAAATTGCTACTACTACTACACTATGAAGTTGGCCAATATTACGACAGACTGCTACGGTCGCAGGTTCGAATCCTGCCTCGGGCATGGATGTATGTGATGTCCTTAGGTTAGTTAGGTTTAACTAGTTCTAAGTTCTAGGGGACTAATGACCTCAGAAGTTGAGTCCCATAGTGCTCAGAGCCATTTGAATGTTACGACAAATCATCCAATCCCAGTTCTCAGTTCCGTATTATTTACGATGACAATCACGTCTACGGAAGATGGTTAGTCTTTGTGACAAGTTGAGCAAAAGATTATTCAAGGTTGCTTGAGTTCACAGTGGACGCAAGCTGGTGAACCAACAAGTTTACTCCTCTGCTAGCGGTATTTACCTTAGCTGCAATGAGGTGTCAACTGCGTGGCTCCACTCGTCCTCTGAAAATCCTATAAAACCTGATCAAAATCTTTACTGATTATATCAGCAGAAACTGTCCTACGTTTCTCGACAGGTAAGAAAACATACACTTATCCGTAGTCTGAAATATGGCGATATATATGTGCATACATGGAGCAGCGTGCATATTACAATGCCCTCTCAGTTCTCTCAACAACAATTAACTACGTGGCTGTTTCGTTTCTCCGCTGTTGGAGCTCAACGACTCTTCAGCTAATATCTAGCTGAATGTCAGCCGAAGTGAACGCAGTGTTCACACAAAATTCCTCTTTTGGCGTCATACAGTGTGCGATGCACCCTGTTCTGCACTTGACGCTAGTTCAGAAGAGAGTCCTTGAAGTTTTCGGTCTTGTGTCTCTCATAGCAAACACTCCCGCACCTGGGTCCTTACGTGCTTCATGTCATAGCTTTTTCCAACCAATAGAAGCATTCCTTACATCTTGTGGAAACTACCTCTGCCAATCGCAAAGAGCCTACCTTCAAACTGCATCGAAACTTCGGCACTTTACTTTACTCTTTTCTACTTCATTTTAGCCAATAGGTCATTTTGTCCAGAATGAGATTTTCACTCTGCAGCGGAGTGTGCGCTGACAGGAAACTTCCTGGCAGATTAAAACTGTGTGCCCGACCGAGACTCGAACTCGGGACCTTTGCCTTTCGCGGGCAAGTGCTCTACCATCTGAGCTACCGAAGCACGACTCTTGCCCGGTCCTCATTCTGGAAACATCCTCCAGGCTGTGGCTAAGCCATGTCTCTGCAGTATCCTTTCTTTCAGGAGTGCTAGTTCGGCAAGGTTCGCAGGAGAGCTTCTGTAAAGTTTGGAAGGTAGGAGACGAGATACTGGTAGAAGTAAAGCCGTTTTGCCGGCACGGTAGCTCAGCGTGTTCGGTCAGAGGGTAACGTGCCCTCTGTAATAAAAAATCTGAGTTATCAGATCAACAACGAACTTCAGTGGATGTCTTACGAAGTCCGCCCCGAGCAGATGCAACGAACTAAAGCGAACAAAATGAAAATTGAAAAAAAAAAAAAAAAAAAAAGATGGTAGAGCACTTGCCCGCGAAAGGCAAAGGTCCCGAGTTCGAGTCTCGGTCGGGCACACAGTTTTAATCTGCCAGGAAGTTTCAGGTCATTTTGTGCCCACTACAGATGCCTAAAAGTTACAAGCATACAACACAAGCATACCACGAGGATTTCACGTAATCACCTGCGTCGCTGGTATGTTCGTATCCACCTGGAAATTCTCCAACGCAGTTTTCTAAAGCATTTCTCCACAGCACGCAGTGCTGGCCTGCTACCTACTCTCCTCAATGTGTCACTCGGCTCGTTTGTTGTCCCTGTCTCCATGGGTCCACAACCCCTATTTTTTTAAAAGCGTTCCATTGTACTCAGCCCATGATGGCGCAACTCGCATCTGCCTCCAAACTAAAATGTTTCCTCCAGCAGCTTTTTTCACATTTTGCTCATTGACATGCAGGATTTATGTTCGGTGTGTTAATACCATCGATCTGAGTGTCATCCCTTTTGCATTCCATACTATACATATTACTAGGCAAATCTGCTCATTATTGCTGAAGTATGTTAGGTGACATACTCATCTACTTATAAATGACATATTAAATCTTCCATGCAAGGTGCGAAATTGACATTCATTCAATCTGCCACCATACATATCCTCCTCCTTCCATGATCAATTATGAGCTGGATCAATCAACAGTTGAGAAATTGCAAAATTGTTTTCAACTGCTGACTGTAGTAATTGTTATATACTTATTGAACAACTCTCTATTTTAATATGGCATAATCAAACAGTTGTTCTTTCGGTATCTTTCTCGTTATATTTCCACCATAATTGATTTACTATATACTATTCATTTGAGCATCGTTTTCCCAAAATTGTCATATGTTTCTCCCGTTTTTCTGATTTAATACAGTTATTTAAATAATAAGAATCTTTTTCATTCTATTCTATAGTCCTCCATACTTTAATTTTAAATTTAAACAAATTTAGAGATTCCCTACAAATTTGTTCCACTCATAATTTTTCAGTTTGAGACTGATTATTTTTTTCACATCAAGACTTACGTTAAATGATGCCAGAGATATATATAAGTTGAGGAAACCTTCATTTAAAATTATCCTCTCCTTTTTCAAGGTTTATGTTGTAGCCTCAACCTTAGGTTAGCATAGCAATTATAATTCAAGAAAGTTTCATCTCTTACACTAATTTCTTATTCTATGTTACACTTAACAGCACCCTTCTCACAACTTTACAAGCATTATCCCATTCACAAAATATTTATATCCCCAAAAATCTTAAACTTATGCATTATAGCTTTACAAAAGAATAAAATTGACTTTAACAAACATATTAAATATCTAATCCTACTAATTACCTTTTAAATATTAAATTAACACCGTGAAATTGCAAAAGTCCTTTTTTCTACGTAAACTATATTTTAACAAACACATTACATACTAGACTCTCTAAACAGTTTGCGACATAAGTGCTAAGTACCTAGCACTTTGGCAAAACCGTTGTTATTAAGTTCGCATGTGACTTTCACATGAATAAAGGTCACATCATGGTATATGTTGACCATATCCAGGATTCGTTGTAGATTCCCAAACTTTTCCACAGAGGTGTTACCTTCTTGGACTGTTGCTTCCACCAAGGCACCTCCTTTCATCATGTGGCAAGTTGACGTACCAGGCACCCACACTCAGTGCCCCTTCCTGTCATGTCTAACTGCTCTACTCAGTTCTGCTGTCGATCTGGCTGCACTGATGCTGCATTATGCTTGATGACATAATATATAATACAATATTGTGCACACTTTTGTCTGTCTTACATTTCTTATATCCTCAAATTTCTCTAATTTACATGATATCATTACCTATCTTATCACAACCCTTACCCCCTTGATATACATTACAAAATACAATATTGTGCACACTTTTGTCTGTCTTATATTTCTTATATCCTCAAATTTCTCTAATTTACATGATATCATTACCTATCTTATCACAACCCTTACTCCCTTACTCCCTTGATATACATTACAAAATACAATATTGTGCACACTTTTGTCTGTCTTACATTTCTTATATCCTCAAATTTCTCTAATTTACATGATATCATTACCTATCTTATCACAACCCTTACTCCCTTGATATACATTACAAGCTTTACAAACACTAAACTATTAAGAGCTGCACAGAGTGGCCGTGCAGTTTGAGGCACCATGTCATGGACTGTACAGCCCCTCTGGCTGGAGGTTAGGGTCCTCCCGTGGGCATGGGTGTATGTATTGCTCTTAGCATAAATTAGTTTAAGTAGTGTGTAAGTTTAGCGACCGACGACCTCAGCAGTTTGGTCCCTTAAGAATTCGCAGACACACATTAAGACACTTTACAAAATTCCGTATTTAAAATATACGTAAGATTTTCCTAATTACATTCTTCATGACTTTACAGCTAATTTTAACAATTCAATGTCTACCCCCAATCTATACATACATTTTTCTTTTCCATTAGTGTAAAGGTTATGGTTTCCCCATCTTCATCACAATCGATAGTAAGCGGAAAATTAATGATAGTGAAGGTTAGTGTATTACTAAGTTTGTTTTTATTCAAACTACAGGTACATCATATTATCATGAAAACTTTGCACCTTTACTCCGACTGCAGCATCTTTTTCTCTGCGATCTCTTCTTTTTGCATTAGCTGTAACAGAACTTCAAAGTACATTATATCTCCGCCTTTTTTTTTCAAAAACTTTCTCCACTGTCCTATTGCATTTTTCCAGAGCTTATTCGCCTCAGATGTACTTATCCCTATCTCCTTCTTCTAAACAGTAAACTTTTATATTACTATCTTCCCCCATCATACTCTTCCTTATTGAACTCCTTCTATGTTTAACTCACATCCCTCTGTCAACATCCTTCCACGAAATAAAATGTTTCTCTCTTTGCTTAATATTTCAGTTCTCTCTCTTAATTCTGCTTCTGTGTAGCACGCAGTGCTGGCCCGCTACCTACTCTCCTCAGCGTGTCACCCGGCACATTTGTTGTCCCTGTCGCCACGGGTCCACAACCTTTTTTTTCTTAAAAGCGTTCCATTGTACTCGGGCTGTGACGGCGCAACTCGCATCTGCCCCCAAAGTAAAATGTTTTCTTCAGCAGGTTTTTCCACTGTTTGCTCGTTGACATGCAGGATTTAGATTCAGTGTGTTAATACTGTCAAACTGAGTGTCATCCTTTTGCAATGCATACTATACATTTTACTAGGCAAACCTGCTCATTTTTTCGCCGAAGTATGTCAGATGACATACTCATCTACTTATTATGACATATAAAATCTTTCATGTAAGGTGCGAAATTGACATTCACTCGATCAGCCACCTTACAGGTGTTGTCTTTAACAGAGCATTTTCCAAACTTAAATCTGCGTGGAAACTCTCTGAAGCTCCTCCTTAGAAGCTCCTCCTTAGTAGGCACAGTTTCCAATTCATGGCAAGTGGGCAACTGAGAAATTTCTAAATTTCTCATATTGGCTTTGGGCTGATTTAGACTGGTTGAGGGTACAGGTTGGAAGAGCGTTTTGTCAATTGTTGCAATTATCGAATACAATCTGTAATGATTTCTGCTTCTATACTTATCCAATTGTAAATTGTTTTTGTATTGAAAGTTCACTCAGTAGATGATGACGTTCCATTGTAACGCGCCTTCATGGTCGATAGCCTGATATCATGAAAGAAATTAAAAAAATTAGAGCCAATTTTGGCTGTTTCCATCTGTTGTGGCATGCAGGATAAGAGGTTTATTGCGACATCGCATATAGTTTTGTTGTAAGCTTAGTATAATCCTTCATGAATAAACACAACTGCCCTAAACATGATGCTACAGTAGGTAACGGGAATAAAAATAAGATAACTAATAAGGAATTTCTTGATACTATACTGATCTGTTGCTTCCAGTAAATTTTTAATCTCTCTTCATTTCTTTGAACTTCAATTGTTTGACATAACTCATTACTTGATCGCTTGTCATAGTGAAACTTCCCTTTTAAGGGAGTTCGGTGCCGGAAACTGCTCGCACTGTGTTTTATTGTAATTAAACCACAAGCTGCTTATACTTACTACCTAATTTGCTGAGTGACTTACATTGCATTACATGGCTTTTACAATGACGTTTGCGTGACCTGAGAAAATAGAAAACCAAGCCTCCGTTCAGAGTGACTTCTTACTTCCAAGACATTGTCTTGTTTCAAATTTCTGTTTGTGGGAAAATAATGTCAATAACTTTTTAAACTCTCCACATTCACGTCGAATATAGTTCCACAAACTGTGATTGTTTATTATTGGCGGCATCAAACCACGAAAGACGTATCGTCTGTTGGCTTAAACGCCTGTTTGGCCCCTACCGTTAGTACGCTATAGAATCGTATTTATTTAGCAACTGTCGCATACGTCTGAAGGTATTTAGTACGAATCACAAGAAATACACTCATGGAAATTGAAATAAGAACACCGTGAATTCATTGTCCCAGGAAGGGGAAACTTTATTGACACATTCCTGGGGTCAGATACATCACATGATCACACTGACAGAACCACAGGCACATAGACATAGGCAACAGAGCATGCACAATGTCGGCACTAGTACAGTGTATATCCACCTTTCGCAGCAATGCAGGCTGCTATTCTCCCATGGAGACGATCGTAGAGATGCTGGATGTAGTCCTGTGGAACGGCTTGCCATGCCATTTCCACCTGGCGCCTCAGTTGGACCAGCGTTCGTGCTGGACGTGCAGACCGCGTGAGACGACGCTTCATCCAGTCCCAAACATGCTCAATGGGGGACAGATCCGGAGATCTTGCTGGCCAGGGTAGTTGACTTACACCTTCTAGAGCATTTGGGTGGCACAGGATACATGCGGACGTGCATTGTCCTGTTGGAACAGCAAGTTCCCTTGCCGGTCTAGGAATGGTAGAACGATGGGTTCGATGACGGTTTGGATGTACCGTGCACTATTCAGTGTCCCCTCGACGATCACCAGTGGTGTACGGCCAGTGTAGGAGATCGCTCCCCACACCATGATTCCGGGTGTTGGCCCTGTGTGCCTCGGCCGTATGCAGCCCTGATTGTGGCGCTCACCTGCACGGCGCCAAACACGCATACGACCATCATTGGCACCAAGGCAGAAGCGACTCTCATCGCTGAAGACGACACGTCTCCATTCGTCCCTCCATTCACGCCTGTTGCGACACGACTGGAGGCGGGCTGCACGATGTTGGGGCGTGAGCGGAAGACGGCCTAACGGTGTGCGGGACCGTAGCCCAGCTTCATGGAGACGGTTGCGAATGGTCCTCACCGATACCCCAGGAGCAACAGTGTCCCTAATTTGCTGGGAAGTGGCGGTGCGGTCCCCTACGGCACTGCGTAGGATCCTACGGTCTTGGCGTGCATCCGTGCGTCGCTGCGGTCCGGTCCCAGGTCGAAGGGCACGTGCACCTTCCGCCGACCACTGGCGACAACATCGATGTACTGTGGAGACCTCACGCCCCACGTGTTGAGCAATTCGGTGGTACGTCCACCCGGCCTCCCGCATGCCCACTATACGCCCTCGCTCAAAGTCCGTCAACTGCACGTACGGTTCACGTCCACGCTGTCGCGGCATGCTACCAGTGTTAAAGACTGCGATGGAGCTCCGTATGCCACGGCAAACTGACTGACACTGACGGCGGCGGTGCACAAATGCTGCGCAGCTAGCGCCATTCGACGGCCAACACCGCGGTTCCTGGTGTGTCCGCTGTGCCGTGCGTGTGATCATTGCTTGTACAGCCCTCTCGCAGTGTCCGGAGCAAGTATGGTGGGTCTGACACACCGGTGTCAATGTGTTCTTTTTTCCATTTCCAGGAGTGTATAATTACTTCATTGTTACCAGGATAATTCTCCAATCCATGTGTTCTGTTTCTAACTTCGAATGGCAAATGTACTCATATGGCCCAAAACAAAGCAAACTCGTGATGACAGACTCCGAACTAGAGTCAGTAATAACGTGCAGAGACGCAAACTGCACGAAATTAAAATCCTGATAGCTATCCATCAAATTCGGTAGACTTGTGGCAGCTTCAGGAGTCAAAACGTGGAGGCGTTATTTCGCAGCCAGATGTTGAGAGCAGATATTTCCGATTTATTCCCTTTAATCCACAAGTTTTCCAATAACCGAGGCAGTTACGTCCCGCCGCCCGGCCTGAGGCCAAAAGCTATTACGGCCGCAGCTGGTGGGTAGCAGCATCCAGTATCCAGCACCCCGGCACACACTGAAATCTGCCCTCGTCACAGCTGATCGTACTGCCGCAGAAAGAACGGAGCTTAATTAACGAAACGCAGTTTGATGAAGGGAACTTCATCCACACAGAACTGTAATGAGCGTTAATTAGCAGATGCCCTTTTCGGTACACTGGAGTGTGCACCAGACCATCCAAAATTTCGGCTCGTAAATGCGGTACATGTTCCGAAAATTTTATTAGATGACACTGAGTAGGTGACGCACAGAGAGAAACGGGAGAAATTGATGAATAGATATAGTGAAAAAAAGGACAAAAAAGAAAATGAGAAACAAGAGTCTTTCGGTCTTGAAACGTAGTGAGGGGAACAGCCCGGCGAAAACTATCGATTCAGTCGGCCGTGGGAATCAGTCGACTCATTCGGCTGTAATTAAACGTATCGGTTTTACGTATCGATTCGGTCGGTTGTAGTCTTACATAGCGGTCAATTACTAATAATGTATTTCTTTCGAGTGAAACCAGTCTGTGAGAACAACGGAAGGAAAACAATCGGTACAGTCTGCTGTAGTTGTTCGTATTGACTGGATTATTCATTCTTTACTTGCTGGTGTATATTATATTTATGAAATAGAGGAACGGGAAGGAATGGGAAAAAAAGTTCAATGTTTACACTCCTTACACCAAGCGAGGCGTCGTTCGGCATTTACCGGCATTTACCGTCTCGACCATGAAATCCAAGTTTTCTCACCTCCCGCCTAACTGTCATAGTATTTGCAGTGGATCCAGATGCAGTTTGGAATTCCTGTGTGCTGGTCTGGATAGATGTCTGCCTATTTCACATTACGACTCTCTTCAACTGTCGGCGGTCTCTGTCAGTGCAGACGAGGTCAGCCTGTACGCTTTTGTGCTGTACGCGTCCATTCACGTTTCCACTTCACTATCACATCGGAAGCAGTGGTCCTAGGGATGTTTTGGAGTGCGGAAATCTCGCGTACAGAGGTATGACACAAGTGACACCCAATCACCTGACGACGTTCGAAGTCCGTGCGTTCCGCGGAGCTCTCCATTCTGCTCTCTCACGATGACCAGTGACTAATAAGGTCGCTGATATGGAGTACCTGGCAATAGGTGGCAGCGCAATGCACCTAATATGAAAAACATATGTTTTTGGGGGTGTCCGGACACTTTTTATCGCATAGTGTAGCTTTCTTTTCACACAACCTGTTTATTTAACAACATATAAACTGTGTTTTATAGAGTATCGAAGCATTTAACCATAAAATTTTCTTTAACAAAATGAACAAAAAATGGTCAAATGTGTGTGAAATCTTATGGTACTTAACTGCTAAGGTCATCAGTCCCTAAGCTTACACACTACTTAACGTAAATTATCCTAAGGACAAACACACACACCCAAGCCCGAGGGAGGACTTGAACCTCCGCTGGGACCAGCCGCACTGTCTATAACTGCAGCGCCTTAGACCGCTCGGCTAATCCCCCGCGGCCCAAATGAACAAATTTGCAAAATTCTTTTTACCTTATACCTTAAGCTGAATAAGCTTTCAATCTTTGCAAAAGATACAATATGGCAATAAGACGGCCGCACCTGCAGAACGCCCGTTATCGGGTGAAACAGAGGTGTTTGCTACCGCGCTGGACACTGTCTGTCTTATTAAATGCCCTTCTGCAACAGATGAAAACTATATAAGCACGATTGGTGACATGAGTGATTTAATTACTCAAAACAGATGGCTTAACTTTTAATTTGAAAGCTGTATGTCGAAAGGTTCGGGGTTAAGATGCGCACCTCTGCTTAAAGGTTAAACAAATTAGCAAAGAATATGACAATGATAAGGCTCACTTCAAAACAATCAACCTCTTAATTTCAATCGGCAACCAACGTGCGACTGGATCCAAGCCCGTCCCTTCCGACAATTTTATTTTGATAAAACCCTGGTGACAATTGGCTGTTAATATTTTCAAAGTTATTAAGACCGCTCTGAAGGAACGTCTTAAAACATTGCTTCTGAACACTTTTTACAAGAGAACACTCTCGGCGGAACCACAAGATCCAGCTAAAATACACCAATAATGACTCGGTCTTTCAAATACAGAAATGAATAGCTTAGTACAACAGGTTTTTCAGATTATAATTAATGACTGATAAATGCAATTACGATCAAAGAACTGAACCTGTTAACAGCTAAATCTAACCACAAGGTCCTTCTATTGTTTAACGGTAACCTTAGCTTTAGTACAATTGTTCCGGCTGTATTTACGACCGAGAGCTGAATCATTAGAACAGCTGATTCATTAGAACATGCCGAATGGACTGCTCAGGATTGGCATCACGTTCTATGCACCGATGAGTGGCGCATATGCCTTCAACCAGACAATCGCCGTACATGGGTTTGGAGGCAACCCGGTCAGGCTGATGCCTTAGACACGCTGTCCAGCGAGTGTAGCAAGTTGGAGGGTCCTTGCTGTTTTGGGGTGGCACTATGTGGGGCCGAAGTACGCCGCTGGCGATCATGGAAGGCGCCGTAACGGCTGTACAGTACGTGAATGCCATCCTCCGACCAATAGTGCAACCACATCGACAGCGTACTGGCGAGGCATTTGTCTTCATGGACGACAATTCGCGCCCCCCATTGTACACATCCTGAGAATGGCTTTCTTCACGATAACGACGTCGCTCGGCTAGAGTGGCCAACATGTTCTCCTGACATGAACCCTATCGAACATGCCAGGGATAGATTGAAACGGGCTGTTTATGGACGACGTGACCCATCAATCAGCAAGAGGATGTGCTACTGGGTATTAAATGTACAAGCGTGTACAGTAATCTGGACCCGCACCTCTGAAGGTCTCGCTGTATGGTGGTACAACAAGCAATGTGTGTTTTTCATGAGCAATGAAACGGGAGGACATGATGTTTGTGTTGATCTCTATTTTCTAGGTTCCGGAACTCTCGGAACCGAGGTGATGCAAAACTTTTTTTGATATATACATCGAGTGGCTGTTCATAAGCCACACATCACGGCGCTAAATGCCAAACGACGCCTCGCTTAGTGTAAGGAGCGTAAATATCGGACGATCGAACAGTGCAGAAACGTTGTGTGGAGTGACGAATCACGGTACACAATGTGGCCATCCGATGGCAAGGTGTGGGTATGGCGAATTCCCATTGAACGTCATCTGCCATCGTGTATAGTGCGAACAGTAAAATTCGGAGGCGGTGGTGTTATACTGTGGTCGTGCTTTTCATGGAGGGGGCTTGCACCACTTGTTGTTTTGCGTGTCACTATAACAGCACAGGCCTACATTGATGTTTTAAGCACCTTATTGCTTCCCACTGTTGAAGAGCAATTCGGGGATGGCGATTGCATGTTTTAACACGATCGAGCATCTGTCCGTAATGCACGGCCTGTGGCAGAGTGGTTATGCGACAATAACATTCCTGTAATGGATTGGCCTGCACCAAGTCCTGACCTAAAAACCACAGAACACTTTTGGGATGATTTGGAACGCCGACTTCGTGCAAGGATTCATCCTCCGACACCGAAACCTCTCCGCGGTGCAGCACTCTGTGAAGAATGGGCTGCCATTCCCCAAGAAACCTTCCAGCACCTGATTGAACGTATGGCTGCGAGAGTGGAAGCTGTCATCTAAGGGTGTGCCAACACCATACTGAATTACAGCATTACCGATGGAGGGCGCCACGAACTTGTAAGTCATTTTTAACCAGGTGTCCAGATACTTTTGATCACATAGTGTATATTGATGGGTCCTCGCAACCCACGTTTTCCTTATTTCCAGTAAGTACCACGTATCAACATCAATACGCTACCTCAAACTGGCGTGCAAATACTTCTTAGATCAGGTTTTACAAAACGTCATCCAACGACGATACAGAGCGTCAATGTTATAGTTGTTGGTACCTGTAGATATATATATACACAGGGTGGATCCGTGATGATGATATAAACTTTCAAGGATGACGGAGAAGGAAAGAAAATTACAAATTTATGGCAAGGATCCTCATATTGGAAACGAACCTGTCTAAAGCTAGAAGCGGCCGTTGTCATACCTCTGGCAGTGGAATACATGTACCAGTTGCTAACATTGTAAGTATATATACGACTAGTGTGATGCACGCATATCCGAAGGAACATTGCGCCGTTTTTCTTGACTACATAGGCACTACAATACCAGATTTATCGGCCAGTACCATGCAGCAACTTTCAATTCAAATGGTTCAAATGGGTCTGAGCACTATGCGACTTAACTTCTGAGGTCATCAGTCGCCTAGAACTTAGAACTAATTAAACTTAACTAACCTAAGGACATCACACACATCCATGCCCAAGGCAGGATTCGAACCTGCGACCGTAACGGTCGCTCGGCTCCAGACTGTAGCGCCTAGGACCGCACGGCCATTCCGGCTGGCAACTTTCAATTAAAGTGGTCTCCCCTGCTCGGTAATTACATAATGCACGCACGAGCACAGATTGTGACGAGTGAACGACTACTGGATCTGGGTCTGGCCTAATCCGGTTTGAGTCCCGATCTGGCACGAATTTCACTGTCGTCATTCACAGCTGAAGGTTATTCGTATTCACAACTGAGAATACATTGGTGTGTACGTGCGATAGCATGACGGGTCCATGACATTTGTTTCAGTGCAGGTACACTAGAATCGTCCATATTACTACGTGGATCAATAATCATAAATAGGGGGTTCATGAAAGAGGGACGTGCGATCAGTTGGACACTTAGGGGGCGAGCAGGCACCCGTCCGGAGGCCCGAAGCTATAGCCGGCACAGTAGCTCAGCGTTTTCGGTCGAAGGTAAAAAGGCGGTCAAGGCAACCGTTCATGAGAAGTGGCACATCCGTGTTCGAGGTCTTGTGCGGCAAAAATTTTAAACTTAAGCCTTTGCACTTCTGCAACGCTCTGTGCCGTTGGAAGCCACTAATTCCCCACCCATTTTTACCCTTTTCTCCCCATTTCCCCAATTTCATATACAATAAAATCACTCTGTAGTTTTTTAATCGACTGAGCTACCTATTCATTGATCTGAGTGAAATTTGTCTGTAGTACTGTCGCTGGATCAGCAAAATGCAGTTGCTTATAGCAGTCGCATTTCTAACAATGAGGATACATGAAGATATCTCACAGGAATTATACACGTTCATTTAATTATGTACTAAATACACTAATTGGTAACTATATCATTTAAATCCTATAAACATGTAGTCGTGGATTAAGCTTTTGTAGGTGTAATTAACATGTAATAATTACTCTGAAACATTCGTCATGAAATTCAAAACAAAAGGTATGGAATGGTCAGTCAAGGCTTTGTGTTACTTCATGACATCCCACACCCTCATTGTGCTGGTGTCACACAAAAACTTACTCAGCCATTCGGTAGAGAGGAGTTCGATCACCCGCCTTACTACCCTGATCTAACACCTTCTGAAAACCATATGTTCTTAAACTTGATGCGTCGTTTTGGAGGAAGGCGCTTTGACAGCAATGCCGACGCAAGAAACTGTGTTCAGCACCTTGCCTCATATCGTTGAGCGTGAAATGTCCCTTACCGGTACGCGAATGACACGGGTACACTCCCAGTGTTAGGCGATAGTTTTGATTCCCTGAAAAAATGTAGAAAAATTGTTTGGAGCTTTTAAACACTTGCACTGAAGAAACTGGTATATGCATGCGTATTCAAATATAGAGGTATGTGAACAAGCACAATACGGCGCTGAGGTCGGCAATGATTATATAAGACAAGTGTCTGGCGCAGTTGTTAGATCGGTTATTGGTGCTAGAATGGCCGATATCACGATTTAAGTGAGTTTGAACGAGGTGTTATCGTTGTCGCACGAGCGACGGGAGGCAGCATCTCCAAGGTGGGGATATTCTTGTACGACCATTTCACGAGCGTACCGTGAACATTAGGAAGCCGGTAATACATCAAATTTCCGACATCGCTGCGGCCGGAAAAAGATCCTGCAAAACGGGGACCAACGATGACTGAAGACAATCGTCCATCGTGACAGAAGTGCAACCCTTCCGCAAATTGCTGCAGATTTCAGTGATGGGCCATCAACAAGTGTCAGAGTGCGAACCATTCAACGAAACATCTTCGACACGGGCTTTCGGAGCCCAAGGCCAACTCGTGTACACTTGATGCCAACACGACACGAAGCTTTACGCCTCGCCTGGGTCCGTCAACACCGACATTGGACTGTTGATGGTTGGAAACCTGTTGCCTGGTCGAAGGAGTCTTGTTTCAAATTGTATCGAGCTGACGGACGTGTACGAGCGTGGAGACAACCTCATGAACCCATGGACCCTGCATGCCAGCAGGGGACTGTTCCAGCTGGTGGAGACTCTGAAGGTGTGGGGCATGTGCAGCTGAAGTGGTATGGGACCCGTGATACGTCTAGATACGTGACAGGTGACACGTACGTAAGCATCCTGACTGATCACCTGCATCCATTCATGTCCACTGTGCATTCCAACGGACTTGAGCAACTCCTGCGGGGCATTTCGACACCCCACATTTCCATACTTGCTACTGAGTGGCAACACTCATCTTAGTTTAAACACTTCCGCTGCCCACCAAACTCCCAAACATGAACATTATTGAGCATATCTGGGATGCCTTGCACCGTACTGTTCATAACAGATCTCCACTCCTCGTACTCTTACGGATTTCAGGACAGCCGTGCAGGATTCATGATGTCAGTTCCCTCCAGCACTACTTCAGAGATTATTCGAGTCCATGCCACGTCGTGTTGCAGCACTTCTGCATGTTCACGGGGGCCTTACATGATATTAGGTTCTTTGGCTCTTCAGCGTATTTAGTCATTTATTGGTGTGAAAGGTAAACATTTTATAGAAAGCTACCTAATAGACTATGTACCCATGATCACACCCATGCATGCCAACTCATTTACATTTCAAGTTTTTGAAAAATAGCCGGTATAGTACTTCACTGATATGGAGAATTATTGTTCACATTCACCTGTTGGTACTTCACAGTCTCACATAAGTCCACCTCTAGCCAGCACTGCAAACAGGCTGACTGCAAAGTGACGAGTGGGCTCTCCTGACCCCATGGTGCATTCAGACCTCCTCATGGCCGCATTCGTGTCACTGTGCAGAAAGTAATAACTATTAATTCATATGTGACACAGAAGAGCTAGAATGCTCACTTTAAACAGAAAAAAGGACGATTACGCGAATAAAGACGAGCTTTCAACATCTGCATTACTTTTTAAGATATTATAAATTAAATATCTATATTTTCTATATCATAATGGAAAATATCTCGGCAACGCATTTTACGACTACAACAAACAAGGAGTTTAGAGCTACATCTCGTGGAGCTGTATCTGGCAATCATAGTAGACTCACCAGTAAAAACAGTTTTTTTTTCTAAATAACTATTAATATTCTAAAACCAGCAGCAGTGGTATAAACTAGAAATAAGTAGAAAATTATTGGAATTTATAGTTTGAATTACCTATTTATTCTTATTCCTAAAAACCTTAAAACTAAGAATAGCGACGGACAAATGTTATTTCTAAAGTAACTATGCCGAATAGAAGAAAACAAATGGCAGCATGAGATTTCTCGCGGAATATCTGCATATAATGATGTACAATAACTATGTTAAATGTTTGAAGTATGAATTTCAGCAAATGTCTTACGAAATTGTTGATTTGACTTCAGCAGTAATAGATCGAGGATTTATAAGGCTGGCGTCCATTTTTAAACATGGTTTCGGTGAGCCGTTGTGTCTGATGAGTCGCAACATAGCCGCGGATTTATGAGCGCTGTACTCAGGACTTAAAGAATTTCGTGGTGGGAACCTATAATTGTTTTCGTTTTGCGGAATATTCTAAATGCCCAGTCCGGGCGAAAAGAATTTCGTAGTGTGTCAATTGCGAGTAGGGCAAACTCGTGGGGACTTAATCAGTTTTAGGCTGTTGCATACAGCTACAAGTTACAGTAACATAGGGTTTTTAGAGTAACATTAGTGCTGAACTGGTGCTGTGAAACTCTAACGAAAGCTCACGGGATTTATGGTAAATTAGGTGGCAGCCTCCACTGGTATATAAAACCTCGATCGGACTGTGAATTTTCAAGGATAAACTGTGTTTCGTACATAACTTTAGCGTGTTCAATGGAGAAACAATAAACTTCAATTACAAATAACTTTAACCAACTGCGAGTCAGTACCTAACTTCTATTGTATTAATTCCTGTCTGCATTTATTTAAAAAAATGTTTTGGGTAAATTGCGACAGGTGTGGGCTGGCGCCCTTAGACATAACACGCAGCAAGGTTTACAAAACATTTATTCGTCACCCACCACAGCGTTTGCAAAGATCAGTAGTACGGTCACATGCATTAGCGGGTCCTCTTAGTTTATTTGCAATTCCGCCACCACAATCCACTGTACTTCACCAGTGTGTATAAGAAACTACCCATGATGGTAACCGAAGGTTTGCAGGACATATATCTTCTCGCGTAGAAACTTGACCTCATACACAATCGTCTCAGGGAACAAATCACTGCAAGCGGAGTATAGTAGACAAATGAGCGCCATATACAGGGTGATGCGAAATTCGCGCTACAGTGCGACTCCTTGGAAACTAACACTACAGAATCTCGTAACTGTGTCAAGAAAGAGAATTTAGCAATACTATATCACACGTCCGATAGTAATATTCTTTCAATAAATACTATAAATGCTGCCCAATTAGTCAGCCAGTACAGTTAGGCATTGGATTACTCGAGTTCGCGAGTAGGATTCCAGGTGTAGGAATAATTTTTTTCTATTTTTTAGCTGCCCAAAACTGTCAGACAGGGACTTGCAAACTCGAGCAAAACTCTGCCCACAGCACTAACTATGCTAGATAGTTATACAGTGTTGAAGGAAAGCAGTTGCCATTCATGTGACTACAGTGCGTTTATTTCTCGACCATTTTCTACCGAATATATCCATGAAACGAAATTATGGAGAACGTACTTTTTTGCTGTTAGCATGCAATAAATCGTGATTTGTCTTCCGAATTTTCATTTACCCCGTATATTTATGGAAATAGCGCTCATCCTTCAGCATGCATAACTTTCTTCTTTAATACTCATACATATTTCAATGTTTAATCAGTTTTAGGCTGTTGCATACAGCCACAAGTTACAGTACCATTGGGTTTTTAGAGTAACATTAGTGCTGAACTGGTGCTGTGAAACTCTAACGAAAGCTCACGGGATTTATTGTAAATTAGGCGGCAGCCTCCACTGGTATATAAAACCTCGATCGGACTGTGAATTTTCACACCTACCCTGGATGAGATAAAAACCAGAATCAGACACCTTAAACAGAATAAGAGTCCAGGTGAAGATGGAATACAGGCTTAAATGATCCTGGAAGGAGGAGAGAAACTTGCAGAAAAAATACACCGACTGATATAGGCAATATGGACCAAAGAAGAACTACCAGGAGAATGGAAAACAGCTCAGATTTGTCCAATACATAAGAAGGGTGACAAACTGAACTATCGCGAAATCGCCCTGCTTAACGTCTGCTATAAGATCCTGTCCAAGTGCCTCATACATAAACTTCAGCCAGTGGCAGAATCGGTGATTGGGGAGTACCAGGGAGGTTTCCGGCCAGGACGGTCAACAGTAGATCACATCTTCAGTCTCCGGCAGCTCACTGAGAAACTGGGTGAATATGGTAAAGATTTGCATATTTTATTCGTTGATTTTAAGAAGGCCTATGATTGCAGACATCGCAAGAGCCTGCTCAACTGTTTAAGGGAGTTTGGCATAGCAGAGAGACTCATCAATCTGATAAAAATCTGTCTGAACGAAACACGTGCAAAGGTGAAGATGGGAAATCGCGTAACTGAAATTGTGACAGGACTCAGGCAAGGAAATGGATTGTCCCCTATCCTGTTCAACTTTGCTCTCGAGGAGATCGTACGCGAGACCTTCCAAGAGAACGAAGGCACTGAAATCGAAGGAAAGAGACTGGCATAATTAGCCTATGCAGACGACATCTGTTTACTCTCTATGTCGAAAGAGGAGTTGGAGCAAATGACCAAAGCACTAAAGGAGGCTGCCAGCAAATTTGGGCTAAACATAAACGAAGCCAAGACAGAGTACCTCGTTATGACGCGTGGTCATTGTCAGACTGCTGATCATCTACAATCACTGCAGGTTGGGGACCATTCCTACAAGAGAGTGCAAGAATTCAAATACCTAGGGGCACTTTTCACTGAGAACTCTTCATGTGAAGCAGAGATCAATGCCAGTATACAAGCAGGAAACCGATCTTACCACAGCCTTGCACAACTGCTTCGGTCCAAATATCTCTCCAAACAATTCAAGATTCGACTGTTGTTCTATATGGCTGTGAGACATGGAGTATCCGGAAACAGGACTTCCATAAGCTCCTTGTTTTTGAGAGAAAAGTGCTTCGGAAGTTCTTCGGTCCGGCTCTGGATGCAGGTACAGGGGAATGGAGGATCAGACACAACCAAGAGCTTGAGGAACTATACCAGTAGCCCAACATAGCAGGGACTGTCAAAGCCAAACGAATGCAGTGGGTCGGCCATGTGGCCCGGATGGAGGATCACAGATGACCTCGGAAGCTCCTGGATTTCAACCTACAGGAAAGAGACCGCCAGGAAGACCCAAGAAGCGTTGGAGGGATGGACTCCATGAAGATTTAAACCAAGTGTCAATAGATGTGGACGAATGGCGGATAGCAGCAATGGACAGAATATAGTGGAGGCGGAAACTTGTAGATGCGTGCGGTCCACTGGGCCTGATCACGTAGTAGTAGTAGTACATGTTTCAATGAAGTTTCACCAGCCTTAACGGGTTTTATTTTACACTGTACAGACACCTGTCAAAAGCCTAAATAACCAACTTTTGCAACGCGAACCGTTGCGATACGTGCAGCAAGAGAGTCCTGCGACGTACTGATAGGAATGTGGGGCCATACCGACTCCAGTGCCATGCCCAACTGCGCTAGGCTTCTAGTCTGAGCATCCATGGCACGAAGAGCTCAACCGAGACGGTCCCACAGATTCTTGATGGTGTATAAATCCAACGATTGTTTAAGTGTGTCTGATGATGATGATGATGATGATGATGTTAGGTTTGTGGGACGCTTAATTGCTCGGTCATCAGCGCCCGTACAATGTCCCAGTCTTTACACGGTGCAATTTTAGCCACATTCACGAATGATATGGTGACGATGAAATGATGGAGACAACATAAACACCCAGTCCCCGGACAGAGAAAATCACCAACCCGGCCGGGAATAGAATCAGGGACCCCGTGATCCATAGGCAGCCACTAGACTGCTCGTTGCGGACTTAAGGGGAGGTTTACTATCTTCTGGCTTAAAAAATCGGTTTTTTGTTTACATTTTTAGATCCATAAAAGTATTTAGAATACACCCCTGAAACGGTTTTTCCGAATACGGAACTGAAATGATTGTTATTCGCGGTTGAACAAAAAAATGCACGTGCCTGAAATCGGCCTCCTCCACGCACCATTTTTTTTCTTTCGGAGGACGAGTTATTGTACCGCTGCTTGGGAGGAAGCAATGAAAGTTTGAACGCAAGTGTTTGCAAGTTAGCCCCCAAGCATTTGCATTCAGGTGCAAAGACTGTGGAGATTGCGACTTTCCTGCCAGTGAGCAGCTTCAACGAAGGGTATTCAGCAATTCTGAAGACCATGTCAACGATGGACGTCACCCTGGGACTCTATTCGACGCAGTTCGCCAAGCATTCGGACGACTACCGGATTCAAGCGGCCGAAAACCACTTGTCACCGGCCGTACGAGCGGCTCTGAAGCAGCGCAGGATGGCCCAGATCGAGCAGAGCGCCCTCTATGAGGAAGGTGAAGGACTAGTTTATGAATCTGGAGTAGCAGATTGAACATAAGTTGCATACTATTGCATTTATATGTAGTTAAAACTTCAAACGCGTTTTTCTCGAAATGACTTTCTTTTATCGCGCGGTATATTAACTTCAAATCTACTGAACCGATTGGCATGATTCTTTGTTTCCGACGAAGCTAACTAAATTCTCTGGGAGCTGTATCACTTTTATTCTGATCCATAAACTATAAACTATAAATATTTTTATTTGGCCGACGAAGTCGAAAAATCGATGAAAAAACCCTATTTTTTTCAAATGGCCATCATTTTGTTTCCTATCGTCAAATAACTTAACTGAGGTACAACTCCTAATGAATCTTATATACTTCGCTAAAGTCAACTCAATTTTGATTTCAGACGAGCCAGCTCACCTCTGACATACCGCGCGTAGTGATCTACATTGAAATTTTCTTTCGTTCCGACGGCACTTCCGCCTTTGCTCTTCTACATTTCCGGTCGAACAAACTCCAATTTGTAGAAGAAATATCAATAAACATTTTGACCAAATTTGACACTGAAATCTATAACACAACCCGAGAAAAAATTCTCAAAGAACATGCGTTTTTTAGGCCGAAATTAGTAAACCTCCCCTTAAGGGTATTTGCTTTCAGACATTTCACGTCATACATGCCAATAGTCACGTGTCCGATTGACCATAAAACATCATTCATCTCTAAAGGCGTAGACGTCTAGTTGCGTTACTGGCGTGCAAATTCCAGCCTTAGTCGCTGATGAGGAGTATTCAGCAGGGGTGCGCGAACTAGGTGTCTGCTGCGGAGACCATGTGTGTGTGTGTGTGTCGTTTGAGGTTTTCGGGCGCTAAACAGCGTGGTCATCAGCGCCCAAACGCATAGAAACAGGAACACATGCAGTGAAGGGACGAAGACGGACACCGAACAAGGAGAACGGCCAAAAGACACAGACCTGACGCAGTTACAAATCCTCACATACAGAGGCAAAACAAGAGGAGAAGAAACGCACTAAAAGAGGAAAGGAAACACAAGGAAAAGAGAACAGAAATCGAAGTGAAACAAGTAGGTAATCGTGACTGGCGGACCTCTTACCTAAAGCCTGGGTGAGCCAGTCACCCAGATGGCCACGAAAGCCCCACTGATGGAGTTGATTGAGGATAAGGCGGCGCCAAGTAGTGTCATACGCCTTATTAATGTCAAAGAATACATCTAGACTATGCTGGTTACGTAGGAAGGCCTGCTGGATGGCCGCCTCAATCAGGGTCAAGTTGTCTATAGTTGAACGACATCTCCGAAAGCCACACTGAGAGTGGCTAAGGATAAGCAGCAACGTTCGCTTAGCAGTGGTTGGTTGCGGGAATTCTTCCACAGGTCAGGGTAGAAGCCGGTAGAGAGGATGACGTTGTAGAGATGGGCGAAGACAGTCATGAGGGAATAGGGGCTTTGTCTAAGATGGCGGTAGGTGACACAGTCGTGACCAGGGGCCGTGTTGCGTTTGGACTGGAGAATAAATTTAATGTCTTGTGCTGTGATTGGAGTGTTGATGTCGGAGGGGGGAAACTGCCCCAAGTACTGGAGACTAGGAGCAAGTGGAGCCACCGAGGTATCGGCATGTTCCATGACGGTGGGGAAAAGAGAATAATAATCAAAGTGGAGATCATGTGAGATGGAGAAGACCTCGGAAAGGTGGGAAGCGAAGTGGTTGGCTTTACTGAGGTTGTCAGGAAGGGGGCGATCGTTACGAAGAAGGGGGTAGCGAGGAGCGGAATGGAAACCAGTAAGGTGATGGAAGGCGGACCAGTACTTGGAGGAGTTGATAGGGAGGGTGGCGTTGAGTCGTGTGCAGGTCTGGCGCCAGTCTCGGCGTTTCGTTGCTGTAATAAGGTTCCGTACGTGTCTCTGTATTTGCCGGTGGCGTTGGAGTGTATCCCTGCCACGAGTGCGCAGGAAGGAGCGATAGAGGCGGCGGGATTCACGGAGGAGGAGGACAGCCCGCAGAGGGAGAGTGGGGCAGTGGATGGCTTTAGTAGGAACATGGGCCTCCACGGCGTCAGTAATTACCTTCTGAAGGAAGGACGAGGCGTGGATGATGAGCTCAGGATGGCGATAGGTAAGAGGGTGGCTTTCGACCTGGGTGGTGATGGATTCCCGGTAGGCATCCCAGTTGGCACGGTGGTAGTCATGGACGACCTTGGGAGGGGGTGCAGGGTGGGGAGCCGAAGGGGGGCGGTGAGCAGACGTTATGGTGAGAAGGACGGGGAGGTGATCACTACTTGTGGGGTCAAGGATGGCGATAGCGATACGCCCAAGCAGGTTGGCGGAGGCAATGACAACATCTGGGGTGGTGTCACTTTCAGGTCGTGTGTGCTGGAGAAGGGGATCATGGAGAGGAACTGATGCCACCGCCGAAGGGCGGCAGGAGAACGGCTATGGATGTTGAGGTCGGCGGCAATCACATAGGTGGAGAAGGTGTGGTCAATGTGCAAGATGAAGACATAAGGAAGACGAGCAGTGGAGCGGACATAGATGGCACAGGTAATGGTGAGGGAGGGGAAGAAGACGCTGGGGATAAGCTGTTCTGTGCGGTTTTTTTCCCCTTATTGTGATTTTGATACCCGTACAACAACAGGTAGGCTGGAAGCAGCACCTTACCCTGCTCTTCAGCCCAAGAGTTAACTATGATAAAACATATAGAAGACATATGAGTTTGAACAATCGGCAGGTAAAAAAACAGTAGACACAGTAACATAAAAAAAGACATGAAGCTTTTCACACTCGACGACAATCCACACTACAAACTGTTGACACGACGCACAAACACTGATGATTTCGATGGCACATGTGAACGATGGAGCAGAACGGTGAACACTAAACACAATACACGACGGCACACACGAGAAACGGATGGCGATGATCACCGGCGCGCGAATGTCCACGTAATGTGTGCGAGTCCGGGGACCTGCCAAGAGGGGAAGAAGGGTGAGGGGGAGGGAGAGGGGAGAGCAAAGATGCCAATGGCATAGGAGATGGAAGGAGGAGTGGAGGGATGGGAGTAGGGGAAGCCCGGGGGAGGAGTGGGGAGAAATGGAGGAGAGAGTGAAGGGGGAGAGAAGGGAGAGAGGGTGCCCAAAGGCACAAACACAGGAAGAGGGAGGGAGGATCAAAGTTGGTAGGCGGGTTATATGGAGGGGAGGAGGGCATCATCAGGGAGGGGGAGCTGGGTGGAAGCCACCTTGGGAGAGGGTGTGGAGAGTGGAGAGATGGTGATCAGGTGGGACATGGGAATAGACAAGTGGGTGAGGAGGATCGAGTTTACGGGAGGTGTAGAGGAGGTGGGGGAACGGAATTAGGTCGTACAGGATCCGCGTGGGGGAGGGGAGACGGATGCGATAGGGGAGGCGGAGAGCAGGGCATTCAAGGATCTGAAGGGATTTGTAAAAGGTTGGAGGGGCGGAGATCCAGGCAGGATGGGCATAATAGAGGATAGGGCGAATGAGGGATTTATAGGTGTGGAGGATGGTGGAGGGGTCCAGACCCCACGTACAGCCAGAAAGGAGCTTGAGGAGACAGAGTCGGGAGCGTGTCTTGGCTTGGATTGCCCAGAGATGGGGGGCCCAGGAGAGGCGACGGTCTAGGGTGACGCCAAGGTACTTCAGGGTGGGGGTGAGGGCGAGAGGACGGCCATAGATGGTGATATAGAAATCGAGGAGGTGGAAGGAAGGGGTGGTTTTGCCTACAATGATCGCCTGGGTTTTGGAAAGATTGACCTTAAGCAACCACTGGTTGCACCAAGCGGTGAACCGGTCAAGATTGTATTGGAGAAGGTGTTGGGAGCGCTGCAGGGTGGGGGCAAGGGCAAGGAAGGCGGTGTCATCGGTAAACTGGAGAAGGTGGACAGGGGGTGATGGCGGCGGCATGTCCGCCGTATACAAAAGGTACAGAAGGGGAGAGAGGACGGAGCCTTGGGGCACACCGGCGGAGGGAAAAAAGTTGTAGGAATCCGTGTTATGGATGGTGACGTAGGAAGGACGTTGGGAAAGAAAGGAGCCGATCAGACGGACGTAGTTAATAGGAAGGGCGAAGGTTTGGAGCTGGAAGAGGGGACCAGAATGCCAAACGCGATCATAGGCACGTTCGAGGTCCAGGAAGAGGAAGATAGCGGAGCGACGGGAATTAAGCGGTTCGGAAAGGAGATGAGTGAGGTGAAGGAGAAGATCATCAGAAGAGAAGGACGGCCGATAGCCACACTGGGTAACGGGAAGGAGGTGGTGCTGGTGGAGATGCTGGTGGATGCAGCGGGTGAGGATAGATTCCAGGACCTTGCTGAAGACCGAGTTAAGGCTGATGGGACGGTAGGAGGAGACGGCGTACGGCGGTTTACCGGTTCTGTGCGGGTCATTGAGGAGCTTTACATAAACTGAGCTTTCTCCAAGCGTTGCGAGAAAACTTTACATGGGAACGAACACCAATAAAATCCAGCAATTACAACAACTAAAGGGCGTCTTGCAGTGTGAGGCTCCGGCTACTAATGCACCAGGGAACTGTCAAAACACTGACAGACTGAAGACTGTCATAGGCAGAGACTAGGAATGGGCCGTGCAGCTGCCGCCGGCTACCCTCTGTCGCGGCCGCAGAGGGCGCTCGTGGTCGGAGCAGCTGAAAGCATCGCTCAGCAGGCGTGTACCCTGAATCATCCGGGCTTCCGTGTGACCGCTGTGGGCGACATTCGGAAACTTACGTTTCCGTCGTCAACTTTGAGACGATCTTCTAATAGTTCCAATGCCCTCACTATTCATTTATTATCTCTTTTCCTTATACTACGTGTTTTTGTATACGGTAGATTTCTTCAACTATTAGTCTCTGTAGAGGGCTGTTGCTGCATTTAAGAATTTGTAGGTTAATGTTTATGTTGTTTATGTCTATTCGACTGTGATTCTGAAAGGTGTCATGCGAATGTACAATGAGCTTGAATTCTTCACAAGGCAATTTTACGCCCCTACAGCGTCTATAGTCCTGCGACTGTCTCTTTAGCTGAGCACTATAATAACAGGTGTTGTAGGTGAGGTATGAAACCTATATCACGACTACTTTTACCTGCGAAAAATTGTGGGAAACTTGAGTTATCGATTAAATGTTGATTCTCCCGGCGTACGGCCGATTTATGCTTCCCTTTCAGCAAGTAGTTCACTGGACGACTTCTTACCGTCTGATGCCCTTACAACTGTTCATAGTTACTTACTTACTTACTTACTTACTTACTCACTGGTCATACCGGACTCGAGAGTCCATTACCGCAGCAACGTATTTTCGCCATCTGTCCCTGTCTTGGGCTATTTCCTTCCATTCACCTTCAATACCTAGGCTCCTCAAATCAGCCTTCACATTGTCCTCCAATCTACGCCTCGGTCTCCCCACAGGACGTTTTCCCTCTAGATGCCCTACCAGTACTCGGCGCGCTGCCCTGCCCTCATCCATTCGAGCTACGTGACCCGCCCATCGCAACCTACGTGATTTAATAATACTGATTATGTCAGGGCTTGAATAGACTTCGTGAACCTCTTCGTCATGCAGCTTTCGCCACTCTCCGCTAATTTCATCCCTTTTTGCTCCGGAAATTTTCCTCAAAATTTTGTTTTCAAATACTCGAAACGGCTTTTCATTTTGCACAGAGACCAGTCTCACACCCATACAGCATAACTGGTAGAATAATAGTTTTGTATATTCTAATCTTTAAATTCCTAGCAATATCCGTAATGAAAGTAATCTATTTAGTGAGAAGTAGCACGCATTTCCCGCCCGTAATCTCTTCTTCAGTTCGGATTCAATATCATTTCTCGAAGTGATGTCCACACCTAGATACTTAAATGTGTTAACATTTTCAAACTGCTTGTCTCCAACTCTTAACATTTCCTGATCTACTGCTGTTGGCATTCTAGTAGTAACCGGGTATTTAGTTTTGTCTTCACTTATCCTTAGACCTACATCCTCACTAACCTTGATTAACGCATTCGCATTTCCTATCACTAATGATGTTTAGATCATCTGCATACCCTAATATCTTAATATTTCCATTTAGCTCCACACCCTCTGAATTATCTGCTGCCATTCGTACAATATATTCTAGGACTAAATTAAAAAGTAACGGAGACAGGGCATCTCCCTGCTTAAGTCAGTTCTTTATTACAAATTCTTCTGACTCCAATTTCCCCACGCGTACACTACCTTTTGCGTTTTTCAAACTCGCTTCTATAAGTCTAACATACTTCTTTGGTATTCCAAGTTCCAAAAGAATTCTGTACAATTTTGACTGCAATACTGAATCATATGCTTTTGTAAAATCTATGAAAAGATTATGAACTGGTTTATTCTATTCCCATTTCTTTTCCAAAATTTGACGTAGGGTGAATATTTGGTCTATAGTTGATCTGTTCCTCCGAGTTACAGTTACCAGAATTTCTCTCTCATAAGCCTGAACATTTCTCTTGAAACGAGTACAATGGACGTAATTTGGAAAGCAGAAACTGGAACACTTCTATTAAACATAAAAAAGTGAATTAATTCATGGAAATATTTTCTTGTCTTTATGATTATTACCGTCTGCAGCTACACCAAAATAACGGACTTTTGAAAGAGCATCGCATATTTGTTTGGCAGTTTCGTCCACTAACACTGGTTTCAGAATTTCTCTTGATTTTGTTCTGCCCAACGTCACACTTATTGCTGCTTCAGAATCATTAAAAAGTTTGAAGCTCAGCCTAGAAGTACAGTCCATTGATTTCAAGGATATATGATGTTTAATATTATGATAGCACATTGCTAATTCCACTGCAGTTACTAATTGTCGCTGTTTAAATGAATTTTAACCGAAACAACTGTCCATTTTTCTTACGTGCTTGCAGAGTACGTGATTCATGCTTTACAGTAGCTAAATTATCCTTAATACCAGGTGGTTATAATCAAAGTGCAGCGTGGGCTGTAATTATCGAATGGCAGTGCAACTTAGCACATTTTGTAATGCATTACTGTGGAACCGATTTAACTAGAAAAAAAATTAGTTCCGATTTTGGCCACCAGATGTGAATCTGGCGCTATGAGTGCAAGGAAGACATAGAAATGTTTCCGTATGTTATCTCTGCAGTATCCTTTCTTTCAGGAGTGCTAGTTCTGCAAGTTTCGCAGGAGAGCTTCTGTAAAGTTTGGAAGGTAGGAGACGAGGTACTGGCAGAAGTAAAGCTGCGAGGAGTGGGCGTGTGTCGTGCTTCGGTAGCTCATGCTGTAATTTATGACTGAAATTATCTGTCACCTTATTTATGTCATTTCATTGTAGCCATTTTTGTTACTGTTTTCGGTGAAAAAAAAAAGAAGATGGCAGAGCACTTGCCCGCGAAAGGCAAAGGTCCCGAGTTCGAGTCTCGGTCGGGCACACAGTTTTAATCTGCCAGGAAGTTTCATATCAGCGCACACTCCGCTGCAGAGTGAAAATCTCATTCTGAAGACTATACGTATTTCGAATGCATATATTTTTTAAACTTTAAGACATACGATATATGAAACTTTACACACATATTTATGAACCTCTCAAGTTCAGATTACAGATGTTCAACATGTCCTCCATCAGCGACACGAACAATATCACAAAGCTATTCAAATTTCTTGCATACATGGGCAAGCATGTCCTTCATCACTGATGTTATGGCAGTATGGATCCGGTTCTTCAACTCTTCCAGGTTCTGTGGTACATAAACGTTGTCTTTAACTAAACCCCACAGGAAGAAGTCAGAGGGTGTCAAATACGGTGACTGTAGAGCCCAGGTGAGACACGTTAAGTCGCCAGCTCCTTGACGATAAATCCAACGGTTCGGTAGAGTTTCATTCAAACATTCACACACTTGGCGACTCCAGTGAGGGGGTGCCCTGTCGTGTTTAAAAATGAAGTTGTCTTCGTGCAGCCTCGGAAACAACCAGTTTTGTAATACAGCGAGATACTGCTGATCATTAACGGTGTTCCCATCGAAGAAGAATGAGTCGTAAATCTCGTGCATATTCAATGGCTGCATGTGGATTCTGTAGGCCCCAAATTCGAACACTGTGTTTTTTTACCTGACCACTAACACGGAAATTCGCTTCATCACTGAACACGATGCATTGTCACTAGCATCAAGAATCTCGATACAAAATGCCACACGTTTGCGTTTGTCATCAGGACGCACAGCTTGTAACAGCTGTAACTTGTACAGCTTCATAACCAACCGACGTCTCCAATCACGCCAAATTGTTGTTGTAGGTAGTTGTAACTCCCGACTGGCATGACGAGTTGATTTTGAACGAGTACGATGGAAAGAAGCTTGAATTCGTGCAACCTTTTTTGAGGAACATGAGGGAGGCAGGACTCTTTCCTTTATATATACATCTTGTACCTAGAAACTGTCGATACCATCTGCGAATGTTCCACCAATTCAGAGGATCAGTTTTGTACCGCAATCTGAAACATCTTTGCACTGTAATTACGGAATTGCACTTCGCAAACTCGAGAACACAAAATGATTTCTGCTGCGGAGTAGCCATTTTGAACATATGACTGTTACCAAGCAAAAGAGAAGACAACTGACATCTAGCGGCTATTAATATAAACTAGACTATGAATTCGTTTCTACAATAGCCAAGCCGAGGCGCAGCGATCGATAGTTTGGACAAAATAATACTTTGTAATATGTATCTTCTTTTTGTATAAGGGACAACAATGGAAATTCAGCAGCGTTACCGCGCAGTAACACTTCTTTAGGGACTTAGTCAGGTACGATAATAAAATCTTTCGACATTTAGCTTAACACCTGGAGATAAACGTAAAAATTTGGAGAAAAGATGGGTAGTATGGGACTATTTCTCTGAAATCCGAAAGTATATTTCCAGACACCGATTTCTTTAATCTGAAACCGAGACATCTGACAGCGCTATTCACAGTAAAAGCATCTTTCTAGATGAGAAAAGCATCTGACTTCACTACTGTCGTGGCTATTGGTGGGCATCGAAGGAACGACGATCCTGCTCGTGAACGTCGAATTTATGGCTGCCTTGCGAAAAGATTTACGGCAGTCTTGAGGAAGGCAGGCACCACAATTTATACATTAATATTTCACTCCATCTTTCACCGTTCGTTTCAGTGGTCACTGTAGCTCTGCAATTTATCTTCCACATTGGAATTTCTACCGTTCCAGACCTGTATACGGAGCTTTTGCACATTCAAGTGATCCTCCCACTGTAAGAGCAATATTCTGCATTCTTCACGCCCAATTCTCCGTAGTCAGCTGGCTTGTCAGTGATTTGACGTTCAAGCAAGTAGTTATTTCTTCTATTCATCTACATGCGAGTTATCTATACCATGCGATGTCTCTCGCATTCGCATTTCCGTCTCATTCTTCCGTATCTGTCCTCTTCTTGCATGGTTCAGTCTGGCATCGCACTCCTCATTCCATCGTTCAAATGTACCCAGGGTCTCCCTCTTTTTATGTGTTGTGGAACTCTCCGGTGCCATGTTTTAGATGGACATCTTTCTTGTGGTATTCTTATGAGATGTCCACCCGTTGTTAGCCGTTTATTTTCAGCTATGGATGCAACTTCATTTCTTGCTACGCTTCTTCCGTTTCTCCACAGCTTCGTCCCCAAATCTCCATTTCCATTGCCCTTAATGTCATTTCATTTACCCTGGGACTTCACACAGTTCAGCACGACACAGAGCAATGCTCTGAACTATAGTTTCGTATACCTTCTTTTTCAAGTTTTTGACGTAATTTTATCCCAAGTGGAGTGTAATTGCTTAACTGCGAACGTTCCCTTTCCTACTCTGTTCTTTATTTGCATCGTTAACTTCTACCTTCATCAGAAACGATTGTCCCTTAATATTTGTATGATCGTCTACAGTTCACTATAGATTCATCATCCGTAACAAGATCGCTTCCCATACTTCCGAAGCCGGCCGGTGTGGCCGTGCGGTTAAAGGTGCTTCAGTCTGGAACCGCTGGAACCGCGTGACCGCTACGGTCGCAGATTCGAATCCTGCCTCGGGCATGGATGTGTGTGATGTCCTTAGGTTAGTTAGGTTTAATTAGTTCTAGGTTCTAGGCGACTGATGACCTCAGAAGTTAAGTCGCATAGTGCTCAGAGCCATACTTCCGACGACTAAGCATTCAGTCCTTGTAAACTTAATTTTCATACCGCACTACCCATATTATTCTTTAAATTTAATTAACATATCGAATGTTCGGAAATTCCCGTTACAAACTTTTAGGACTTGTAGTGGGGAGTACCAAAATGATATTTTGAATAGGAACCCATGTCCGGAAACGTACCATTTCATTGCTACAGCCGTTTCAAATGTTTGTGAAGTAGGTATGCAACACGATATTAGCGTGAAGGGTGCTTGCGTCAGATTAGATGATGTCATTCTACGTCTCTGACAAGTTCGAGCCTTACTCACGAGTCTGTGAGTGTTAGAGCAACATGGATGAGTACGCGTTTGCAGAATACACCGACACGATCCTTCGAAATGGTGAAGCTCACATTACTGGAAGAGCTGCTCGCTCCCTTTAACAATATATCGTTCTCTACAACGTACGACTCCGTCGAGTAACCTTTTCCCCACAGTTATACGACGGCTTCGAGAAATGATTCCTTCACTGTCAGCAGGCACGACTCAAGTGCTCCAAGAAGACGCCGCCCACCAGAACTGGAAGAAGTCGTTCTGCATCACGTTAAAGAGAACCCGTCAACGATTACGCGAGCGATTTCGTTGGGCATTAATGAGTGATGTACCGAGTCATGCCTAGCAGGAGGGAGAAAAGGATCTCATTATCTACTCTATTTGAAGTGGAATTAAATGTTTCTGTGAGGAACGGAAACTGTGACCATTGGATGCAAATTAGATTCTATCGAACTTCGGGAATAAAATTTTATTGAGCTGTAGAGCCACTTGTGGCTTGCCCAGGTTTTGTGCACTGAACTGTATACATGGTATGATTATGGAACTGTAAATTAATTCTGTCATGTTACCAGCATCAGTCGTATTAAATTCGTAGCTCCTACCAAAACTCAATGAATTGGTTACCTGTCAATTACTTTTGCTCAGCAACGGGTAGATGTATGAAGTTGAAAGTTATGTGTCATACTAAAGTCTGCAGTGACTTAATGGTTGAAAAAATTTAAGCTTTGAAATCAATGAAATCAAAATATGTAACAAATCTAATATCGATGTCGACAACAGGCAAAGATGGTCGAGATTCTCATTCCCGGGATGGAAACTTCATGGCAGATCAGAACTGTCTGTTGTACCGAGATTCGAACTGGGGACATCTGCCTTTCGTGGACAAGTGCTCTACCGACTGCGCTCCCAAGGACGAACTGACGACCCGCCCTCAAGCTTTACTTCCGCCAGCACCTCCTCTGCTACCTTCCAAACTTCACAGAAGCTCTCCTCCGAAACCATTAAGACTAACAGTCCTGGAAGAAAGGATACTGCGGAGACATGGCTTAGCCACAGCCTATGGGATTGTTCCAGAAAGAGATTTTCACTCTGCAGTGGAGTATGCGCTGATATGAAACTTCCTGGAAGAATCAAACTGTGTGCCACGCTGAGACTCGAACACGGGAACATTGCCTTTCGCGGACAAGTGCTCTCACGGCAGAGCTACCCAGGCACGATGGAGGTAAATCTTTCAGGGAGGGTTGTGAGTCATGTTGGCGGCGCTCAGTCGGTAGAGCACTTGCCCGCGCCAGACAAAGGTCCCGAGTCCAAGACTTGGTCCGGGACACAGTTTTAATCTGCCATACCAACTTTCATACCGTACATTCCGCTCCAGAGTGACAATTTCATTCTAGTATTTATATACACAATTAACTTTGTACGGAATCCTCGGTGCGCGAGCCCTACTGGCACTTACCAGGATTTTTCATTTCAGCGTTTAATTTTCTACACTTTTGCTTAGGCCATTGGTTTCTCCCTTGGAATTATTCCACTTCATCATAGAGCATCCAGATTTTCATCTTTAGTATGAGCTGCAGTTTACCTCGTATCACGAACACATTTTAAGCTATTCCCGCAAAACCTATTCATTGTCTGAATACAAACATTCTGTTGGTGAAAAACCGCATCCCGACTACAGATGCAGATTACGTTAAAACTATTAGTATGCACAAAGTTGAATCAGTCTTTTGTCTTTTAGGTTACAGTATTTTTATTAACTGGTTGGTTTGTTTGTGAGAATGAAGGGATCAGACTGCTAGGGCCATCGGTCCCGTTTATTAATTATTATAATGTTAGTAAATAACAAAATTTTGTACATGGCTGCACGTTCAGAGACCGTGAACAGTTACAATTCAAAGAGAAACAGCCCTCGGCCGCAATATTTTTAACAAATTAACCTCGTTTCAACAGTGCTAGGAGTGTCTTCTTCAGAATTCAAAACAAAGAATGATATATATTCTATAACATGGTCACAGAATAATGACTAAAAACGTATGATAGGGTATAAGTACGGAATAAATATTTTATTACTGACATATAAGTACTGTCAGTCTTTTACGATGATTCCGTAATTATACCCTATCATACGTTTTTACTCATTATTCTGTGACCATGTTACAGTATATAGATCAGTCTTTGTTTCAAATTCTGAAGAAGACACTCCTATCAGTGTTGAAACCAGGTTAATTTGTTAAAAATATAGTGACCGAGGGCTGTTTCTCTTTCAATTGTTTATAAATAATGTATCTGGTATGCTATTTCTGAAGCGATAGTTATTCGTATGTAATTGCCAATCCCGCGAAAGTGAGTTTGTCAACAGAAAGATTCACAGATGTAATTTTGTGCCAGAACAGCATTCGTAAAAAATACTTAAAATGAAATAGGGAGTGACAAAATACAGTCTTTAAAACGAGCATCGTTAATACGAGGACCATTTATAATGCAATAGTAAGTACCAGTCAGCATTCTCATGACACGTACCGTTCTGTGTTGAAGGGTTTTCCAAACAGTAGTTACTCGTAAATTTTTTCTTACATTCCACTAAAGGATATTAAAATTAACTTCGTGTAGCGTATCATTTTGTCTTAATACGAAAATATTTACTTATTTAATTACTTCATAAAATTTAATCAGTTGCGAAAGTTGTATATTTAATACAATTAGTGTATCTACTGAAATAGAACTTGTTAGTTTAACTTTATGCATATGAGTACACTGTGAGAAGTAATTGACGTTATTTTCGCAGTTCAAGTTTTCAATGTCTGACAATGCCCTTACCGTACTTTAACCCAGAAAGGTAATGGCAGTCAAGCTACATTTAGCACCCGAGTATATTTTAGTGGCTTAACCAACTTGGGATATAAATCTTCATAGCATATCACTGATTCATGTAGTACTGAGAGTATGCAACGTAATAACAACTTGGATGTACTTCACTTACCTACTTATCTCCTCCAGAAAACTGAAACGACTCGTTTAATGATATCACAATTATCTCAGAAATGGTTGATATCTGGGAGTATTACATGTATCCGTGGCAACATCTGGTGTTATTTTAGGGTCATCTCATTTAGTATGAAGTGGTAAGATTCCTCGGCGACATTATATTTGTGTCAGGTAAGATCAGTGTCTGTGTTTTTCCTCGGTGAAAATTAACGCAAGTTTATCTTATAGCGTGAGATGTTTGTTACCAGACAGGAAGAGTGACCCATTTGTTTGTATTAAGCTATTAAGCGGTTTAGTGTGGCAGCAATTTCAGCAACATGCTACTAAACCTATTGTTTACACAGTCGTTTTTACGGTTGATACAGAACCGCGTTATATTTGTTGATGGAAGTAACTTTAACAGTTTTTATTTGGAATATAAACTTTACTTCACACTTGTTTCTAACGCTAAGTAGCAATATCATATAACAAAGTAAATATATGTGCTTCATACGTGTTCCAGTAGCGATTTTTAATTAAAGTGGAATACAGACGGCAATTAATTCCCATATGCAGGTCGTCACGTTGTATATCCATACTAAGAAACATTTTCCTGTCATAGTTATTTAATCGTCTATCATCGATACCAATACATTGACATAACCGATTTGTTTTCTGAGAAACTCTAAAGATCAATGAAGATTTTATATATTCTCAGAATTTCTACGGTAGTGAATTTAATGTTCATTTCCCCATAACACCACAATGAAAAAATACAGTGATGATGCACGTTCAGTGTCTGAAACATTCGCTAAATTCAATGAATGTTGAGTTTCTCGTAAAATCCGAAGATTTTATAAATTCGATTAAAATGTTTTCTATGTATCTGTTGATCCAGTGTGAACGTGCGATAGCGACTGTCCAAATATTTATTAAATAAATTCTCCAAAGAACCGTGCCGACTGAGAAGTTATTTTATTTTTGTCGAAACTGGTAGCGAAAATACACTCCTGGAAATGGAAAAAAGAACACATTGACACCGGTGTGTCAGACCCACCATACTTGCTCCGGACACTGCGAGAGGGCTGTACAAGCAATGATCACACGCACGGCACAGCGGACACACCAGGAACCGCGGTGTTGGCCGTCGAAGGGCGCTAGCTGCGCAGCATTTGTGCACCGCCGCCGTCAGTGTCAGCCAGTTTGCCGTGGCATACGGAGCTCTATCGCAGTCTTTAACACTGGTAGCATGCCGCGACAGCGTGGACGTGAACCGTATGTGCAGTTGACGGACTTTGAGCGAGGGCGTATAGTGGGCATGCGGGAGGCCGGGTGGACGTACCGCCGAATTGCTCAACACGTGGGGCGTGAGGTCTCCACAGTACATCGATGTTGTCGCCAGTGGTCGGCGGAAGGTGCACGTGCCCGTCGACCTGCGACCGGACCGCAGCGACGCACGGATGCACGCCAAGACCGTAGGATCCTACGCAGTGCCGTAGGGGACCGCACCGCCACTTCCCAGCAAATTAGGGACACTGTTGCTCCTGGGGTATCGGCGAGGACCATTCGCAACCGTCTCCATGAAGCTGGGCTACGGTCCCGCATACCGTTAGGCCGTCTTCCGCTCACGCCCCAACATCGTGCAGCCCGCCTCCAGTGGTGTCGCGACAGGCGTGAATGGAGGGACGAATGGAGACGTGTCGTCTTCAGCGATGAGAGTCGCTTCTGCCTTGGTGCCAATGATGGTCGTATGCGTGTTTGGCGCCGTGCAGGTGAGCGCCACAATCAGGACTGCATACGACCGAGGCACACAGGGCCAACACCCGGCATCATGGTGTGGGGAGCGATCTCCTACACTGGTCGTACACCACTGGTGATCGTCGAGGGGACACTGAATAGTGCACGGTACATCCAAACCGTCATCGAACCCATCGTTCTACCATTCCTAGACCGGCAAGGGAAATTGCTGTTCCAACAGGACAATGCACGTCCGCATGTATCCCGTGCCACCCAACGTGCTCTAGAAGGTGTAAGTCAACTACCCTGGCCAGCAAGATCTCCGGATCTGTCCCCCATTGAGCATGTTTGGGACTGGATGAAGCGTCGTCTCACGCGGTCTGCACGTCCAGCACGAACGCTGGTCCAACTGAGGCGCCAGGTGGAAATGGCATGGCAAGCCGTTCCACAGGACTACATCCAGCATCTCTACGATCGTCTCCATGGGTGAATAGCAGCCTGCATTGCTGCGAAAGGTGGATATACACTGTACTAGTGCCGACATTGTGCATGCTCTGTTGCCTGTGTCTATGTGCCTGTGGTTCTGTCAGTGTGACCATGTGATGTATCTGACCCCAGGAATGTGTCAATAAAGTTTCCCCTTCCTGGGACAATGAATTCACGGTGTTCTTATTTCAATTTCCAGGAGTGTATAATAAATTAACTTCTCAACTGCACCCCTGTTTGACGAATTTCTTTGTTAAATGTTAATTCTGTTTTCTGTGAAGAGAGGTAGCAGAAAAATAGCCTTTCAGCATCATTCTCAGTGACGTTTACTGATTTTGTACCAATTTTTGTCACAATTAGTTGCTTTTACTTGTTGGGTGTCTCAAACCGTCTGAACGTCTTGAGAACATGAACACTAGCTACAAAAAACGTTTTCTGCTCCTAACTTCTACAGACTGCTACCATACAGTTAAGTCTCTATTTGTCCATCTTTTCATAGATGGTAGCGGGACTCGGCTGTTAGATACAGGGTATCAAATTAAGCATCTTTCAGCAGTACAGTTTAAAAAATTATTTTTATGGCTACCGGTGATTTACTACAGCACCTTCAGGCCCCTGACCGAAGTGTAGGAAGATATCACCTCGGTTGTAATAAAAACAGGGGCCAGCAATACTGGTATTAGTAGATTTCTTCTTGCTAAAGCGATACCTTCAACCATCAACTGCCGACTGAACAGTCCCCGTTTTCATCACAACGCAGGTGGAATCTTCGTACACGTCAGTCAGGGGGCTGAAGATTCTGCACTAAATTACGGAACCAGGTACCCAATAAAATACACTACTGGCCATTAAAATTGCTACACCAAGAAGAAATGCAGATGGTAAACGGGTATTCATTGGACAAATATATTATACTAGAACTGACATGTGATTACATTTTCACGCAATTTGGGTGCATAGATCCTGAGAAATCAGTACCCAGAACAACCACCTCTGGCCGTAATAACGGCCTTGATACGCCTTGGCATTGAGTCAAACAGAGCTTGGATGGCGTGTACAGGTACAGCTGCTCATGCAGGTTCAGCACGATACCACAGTTCAACAAGAGTAATGACTGGCGTATTGTGACGAGCCAGTTGCTCGGCCACCAATGACCAGACGTTTTCAATTGGTGAGAGATTTGGAGAATGAGCTGGCCAGGGCAGCGGTCGAATATTTTCTGTATCCAGAAAGGCCTGTACAGGACCTGCAAAATGCGGTCGTGCATTATCCTGCTTAAATGTAGAGTTTCGCAGGGATCGAATAAAGGGTAGAGCCACGGGTCGTAACACATCTGAAATGTAACGTCCACTGTTCAAATTCCCGTCAATGCGAACAAGAGGAGACCGAGACGTGTAATCCGTGGCATCCCATACCATCACGCCGGGTGATACGCCAGTATGGCGATGACTAATACACGCTTCCAATGTGCGTTCACCGCGATGTCGCCAAACAATGATGCGACCATCACGATGCTGCAAACAGAACCTGGATTCATCCGAAAAAATGACGTTTTGCCATTCGTGCACCCAGGATCGTCGCTGAGTACACCATCGTAGACGCTCCTGTCTGTGATGCAGCGTCAAGGGTAACCGCAGCCATGGTCTCCGAGCTGATAGCCCATGCTGCTGCAAACGTCGTCTAACTGTTCGTGAAGGTGGTTGTTGTCTTGCAAACGTCGCTATCTGTTGACTCAGGGATCGAGACGTGGCTGCACGATCCGTTACAGCCATGTGGATAAGATGCCTGTCATCTCGATTGCTAGATACGAGGCCGTTGGGATCCAACACGGCGTTCCGTATTACCCTCCTGAACCCAATGATTCCATATTCTGCTAACAGTCATTGGATCTCGACCAATGCGAGCAGCAATGTCGCGATACGATAAACCGCAATCGAGATAGGCTGCAATCCGACCTTTATCAAAGTCGGAAACGTGATGGTACGCCTGTCTCCTCCTTACACGAGGCATCACAACAACGTTTCACCAGGCAACGCCGGTCAACTGCTGTTTGTGTATGAGAAATCGGTTGGAAACTTCCCTCTTGTCAGCACGTTGTAGGTGTCGGCACCGGCGCCAACCTTGTGTGAATGCTCTGAAAAGCTAATCACTTGCATATCACAGCATCTGCTTCCTGTCGGTTGAATTTCTCGTCTGTAGCACGCCATCTTCGTGGTGTAGCAATTTTAATGGCCAGTAGTGTCGTTTGAAAACTAGACGGCTGAAAGGTGTTTAATATGACATCCAGTGGAGTTGTCGTTTCTGTCGGTCTTTCAGTGGGTCAAAAATCTTGATGTTTACGGTCGTCTGTATTGTGTACTACGTTCGATTGGCCGAAGCAGGCAATTCTCGATATATTTGTACATACTTGAGCTCTCAATCAGAAGTTGTCGATAGAAGTCGGTCCATTAATCGAACCTTTGATAGGCACTTCGTAGTTATGCAATGTATTAAATGCTAATAAGGCAGCGAGTGCCTTTAACGCGTCTCATTGGCATACTAAAAACAAATTCGGTAAATGGCTTTCCCATATTTATGATCTTACGCTCAACTTTCAGCGCTGATGAAGTGTCAATTGCTGAAATGAAATTATTGTGGTCAAATAACGGAGCAGGTGGAATATTAGAGTGCACAGATATAACAAGAGTAGTAGGCTGCGGATGAGAATGCAGGACATTCGGGTAATGGAGCACGTAGGCACGGAAAAAACGGAAACGTCTGTGCTGCGTGCGAAATGCGCGGGCGTTCCGGAGGGCCGCTCATGAATTTTAAGTTTTCTTGTTACTTTTGCATTAGACGGAACATTACCCGCATAAGTATTACAGATTACAGCGCCGGGACGAGGTCCAGTGGCCGGCCCCTACCTACGGGAGTGCCCCGAATCCTCCATACAGAGGGAGGCCTCGTGGTTGGAAACTTTAACGTCTGGAGAGGGAAAAAAAACACAGCTCATTACAGCTCCCCACAAAAGCTGTAAGAGGTTGACACACAGTGACAGTTGAAGATGTCACATTTCGGAAAATGATGATCTCGTACAGTAAGGGTAAGCGTAGTTCTCCAAAGGGGTTCACATGAATTCATTTTGGGTTAAGAGTAGATAAAGTCGTATTTTATCGGTGTTTATTCTTCGAAATATTTTATAATTCCAGTATCCATACAATGTTGCAGTGTGAGCCACTCCCTGCCATACAGCTCCAATGTGTAGCGTGCTCGACACATTGTGCAACACTTCCTTGTCGACAGGTACACTGAAGCGCCAAAGAAATCGGTATAGGCAAGCGTATGAATTACAGAGATATGTAAACGGGCAGAATACAGCGCTTCTTTTGGCAACGCCTGTATAAGACAGCACGCGTCTTGCGTACTCTCTCAATCGGTTACTGCCGCTACAACGGCAGGTTATCAAGATTTAGGTGAGTGTTATAGTCGGAGCACGAGCGATGGGACACAGCTACCTCCGAGGTAGCGATGAAATGGGGAATTTTCCCGTGCGACCATTTCACGAGTGTACCGTGAATATCAGAAATCCGATGAAACATCAAATCTCCGACATCGTTGCGGCCGGAGATAGATCCTGCAAAAACAGGACCAATGACGACTGAAGAGAATCGTCCAGCGTGACAGAAGTGTAACCCTTCCGCAAATTGCTGCAGATTTCAATGATGGGCCATTAACAAGAGTCAGATTGCGAACCATTCAACGAAACGTCATCGAAATGGGCTTTCGGAGCCTCAGGCCCACTCGTGTACTCTTCATGACCGGTTTATGCCTCGCCTGCACCCGTCAACACCGACGCTGGATTGTTGAAGACTGGAAACATGTTGCCCGCTCGCATGAGTCTTGTTTAAAATTCTATCGATCGGATGCACGTGTGCGGGTATGGAGACAGCCTCATGAATCCACAGAACCTGCATGCCAGCAGGGGGCTGTTCAAACTGGTGGAGGCTCTGTAATGATGTGGAATGATATGGGACACCTGACAGGTCTAGATACGACTCTCACAGATGGGACGTACGTAAGCTTCCTGTTTTATTACATGTACACATTCGTGACTTGCGGAATTCCAGCAAGACAATGCGATACCCCACGTGTCCCAAATTGCTACAAAGTGGCTCCAGGAACACTCTCCTGAGTTTAAACACTTCCACTGGCCACCAAACTCCCTAGACATGAACATTATTGAGCATATCTGGGATGCCTTCAGAAGGCATCTCCACCCCATGGTACTCTTACGGCTTTATGGACGACCCTTCAGCATTGATCGTGTCAGTTCGCTCCAGCACTACTTCAGACATTATTATAAACAATGCCACGTCGTGTTGCGGCACTTCTGCGTGTTCGCGGGGCCTTACACGTTATCAGGCAGGTGTAAAAGTTTCTTTGGCATGCCAGTGTATAGCGACAAATGCCTGCCGATCTCATTCAGTCCGTCTAGCATACTCAGATGAGTGTTGTTGTTGTGGTCTTCAGTCCTGAGATTGGTTTGATGCAGTTCTCCATGCTACTCTATCCTGTGCAAGCCTCTTCATCTCCCACTATCTACTGCAACCTACATCCTTCTGAATCTGCTTAGCATATTCGTCTCTTGGTCTCCCCCTAAGATTTTTACCCTCCACACTGCCCTCCAATACTAAACTAGTGATCCCTTGATGCCTCAGAACATCTCCTACCAACCGATCCATTCTTCTAGTCAAGCTGTGCCACAAACTTCTCTTCTCCCCAATCCTATTCAACGCTTCCTCATTAGTTATGTGATCTACCCATCTAATCTTCAGCATTCTTCTGCACCACCACATTTCGAAAGATTCTGTTCTCTTCTTGTCCAAAATATTTATCGTCCATATTTCACTTCCATACATGGCTACACTCCATACAAATGCTTTCAGAAACTACTTCCTGACATTTAAATCTATACTCGATGTTACCAAATTTCTCTTCTCCAGAAATGCTTTCCTTGCCATTGCCAGTCTACATTTTATATCCTCCCTACTTCGACCATCATCAGTTATTTTGCTCCCCAAATAGCAAAACTCCGTTACTACTCTAAGTGTCTCATTTCCTGATCTAATTCCCTGAGCATCACCCGACTTAATTCGAATACATTCGATTATCCTCGTTTTGCTTTTATTGATGTTCATCTTTTATCCTCCTTTCAAGATGCTATCCATCCCGTTCAACTGCTCTTCCAAGTCCTCTGCTGGCTCTGACAGAATTACAATGTCATCGGCGAACCTCAAAGTTTTTATTTCTTCTCCATGGATTTTAATACCTACTCCGAATTTTTCTTTTGTTTCCTTCAGTGCTTGCTCAATATACAGATTGAATAACATCGGGGAGAGGCTACAACCCTGTCTACTCACTACCCAACAACTGCTTCCCTTTCATGTCCCTCGACTCTTATAGCTGCAATCTGGTTTCTGTACAAATTGTAAATAGCTTTTCACTCCCTGTATTTTACCCCTGCCACCTTCAGAATTTGAAAGAGAGTATTGCAGTCAACATTGTCAAAAGCTTTCTCTAAGTCTACAAATGCTAGAAACGTAGGTTTGCCTTTCCTTAATCTAGCTTCTAAGATAAGTCGTAAGGTCAGTATTGCCTCACGTGTTCCAGTATTTCTACGGAATCCAAACTGATCTTCCCCGAGGTTGGCTTCTACTAGTTTTTCCATTCGTCTGTAAAAAATTCGCGTTAGTAATTAGCAGCCGTGACTTATTAAACTGATAGTTCGGTAATTTTCACATCTGTCAACACCTGCTTTCTTTGGGATTGGAATTATTATATTCTTCTTGAAGTCTGAGGGTATTTCGCCTGTCTCTGCTCACCAGATGGTAGAGTTTTGTCAGGACTGGCTCTCCCAAGGCTGTCAGTAGTTCTAATGGAATGTTGTCTACTCCCTGGGCTTTGTTTCGACTCAGATCTTTCAGTGCTCTGTCGAACTCTTCACGCAGTATCGTATCTCCCATTTCATCTTCATCTACATCCTCTTCCATTTCCAAAATTTTGTTCTCAAGTACATCGCCCTTGTATAGACCCTCTATATACTCCTTCAACCTTTCTGCTTTCCCTTCTTTACTTAGAACTGGGTTTTCATCTGAGCTCTTGTTATTCATACAAGTGGTTCTCTTTTCTCCAAAGGTCGCTTTAATTTTCCTGTAGGCAGTATCTGTCTGACCCCTAGTGAGATAAGCCTCCACATCCTTACATTTGTCCTCTAGCCATCCCTGCTTAGCCATTTTGCACTTCCTGTCGATCTCATTTTTGAGACGTTTGTATTCCTTTTTGTCTGCTTCATTTACTGCATTTTTATATTTTCTCCTTTCATCAATTCAATATTTCTTCAGTTTTCCAAAGATTTCTACTAGCCCTCGTCTTTTTTCCTACTTGATCCTCTGCTGCGTTCACTACTTCATCCCTCAAAGCTACCCATTCTTCTTCTACTGTATGTCTTCCCCCCATTCTTGTCAATTGTGCCCTTATACTCGCCCTGAAACTCTCTACAACCTCTGGTTCTTTCAGTTTATCCAGGTTCCATCTCCATAAATTCCCACCTTTTTGCAATTTCTTCAGTTTTAATCTACAGTTCATAACCAATAGATTGTGGTCAGAGTCCACATCTGCCCCTGGAAATATCTTACAATTTAAAACCTCGTTCCTAAATCTCTGTCTTACCATTATATTATCTACCTGAAACGTGTCAGTATCTCCAGGCTTTTTCCATGTATACAGTCTCCTTTTATGTTTCTTGAACCAAGTGTTAGCTGTGATTAAGTTGTGGTCTGCGCAAAATTCTACCAGGCGGCTTCCTCTTTCGTTTCTTACCCCCAATCCATATTCACCTACTAAGCCTCCTTCTCTCCCTTTTCCTACTGACGAATTCCAGTCACCCATGACTATTAAATTTTCGTCTCCCTTCACTATCTGAATAATTTCTTTTATTTCATCATACATTTCTTCAATTTCTTCGTCATCTGCAGAGCTAGTTGGCATATAAACTTGTACTACTGCGGTAGGGGTGGGCTTCGTATCTATCTTGGCCAGAATAATGCGTTTACTATGCTGTTTGTAGTAGTGTACCCCCATTTCTATTTTCCTATTCATTATTAAACCTACTCCTGCATTACCCCTACTTGATTTTGTGTTCATAACCCTGTAGACAGCCGGCCGAAGTGGCCGTGCGGTTAAAGGCGCTGCAGTCTGGAACCGCGAGACCACTACGGTCGCAGGTTCGAATCCTGCCTCGGGCATGGATGTTTGTGATCTCCTTAGGTTAGTTAGGTTTAACTAGTTCTAAGTTCTAGGGGACTAATGACCTCAGCAGTTGAGTCCCATAGTGCTCAGAGCCATTTGAACCATTTGAGCCCTGTAGTCACCTGACCAGAAGTCTTGTTCCTCCTGCCACCGAACTTCACTAATTCCCACAATATCTAACTTTAACCTATCCATTTCCCTTTTTAAATTTTCTAACCTACCTGCCCGATTAAGGGATCTGACATTCCACGCTCCGTTCCGTAGAACGCCAGTTTTCTTTCTCCTGATAACGATATCCTCTCGAGTAGTCCCCGCCCGGAGATCCGAATGGGGGACTATTTTACCTCCGGAATATTTTACCCAAGAGGACGCCATCATCATTTAACCATACAGTAAAGCTGCATGCCCTCGGAAAAATTACGGCTGTAGTTTCCCCTTGCTTCCAGCCGTTCGCAGTACCAACACAGCAAGGCCGTTTTGGTTAGTGTTGCAAGGCCAGATCAGTCAATCATCCAGACTGTTGCCCCTGCAACTACTGAAAAGGCTGCTGCCCCTCTTCCGGATCCACACGTTTGTCTGGCCTCTCAACAGATACCCCTCCGTTGTGGTTGCACCTACGGTACGGCTATGTGTATCGCTGAGGCACGCAAGCCTCCCCATGGTTCATTGGGGGGGGGGGGGGGGGGATGATAGATGACTATCAAGAAGATAAACACACACACATATATCATCAGAAATACTCTAAGAGAGACTATTGTGTGTTTATAGCAGTCGTCGGTTTAGAGAAAGATTTTGACTATGTCGGCTTGGCTACACTTTTGAAGTTAGAAGGTAGCAGGGATAAAATACAGGGAACGACAGGTTATTTACAACCCACACAGAAACCAGTCGAATGACACGCAAGGGAATTCGTAGTTGAGAAGCGAATGGACAGTGTTGTAACCTATCCTTGATGTTATTCAATCTGTACGCTGAGGATGACTGGAATATATTCATCAAATTAATGCGCACAGAGCAACGAGGCCAATAAACGAAAAAGTCAGCTCGGCAAGTGTGGGGGAAGCAGTGGTGGTGGCAGTTGGCTGCGGGCAGGCGGCAATGCCGAGCACTGGAGGGGAAGTGCCGCTTTAAACTGAAGCCTATGCTCACACTTTTTTGTAAATGTCCACACTTGCATGGTGAGCATCCAAAAAGATCTACTGTCACATCTGCTTTGATTAGTGTCTAAAAAGAATTCGGCTTAAAATGCAACAAAAGCAGCTATGCAGCTATACGTTTTCGCCTGACTTGTCAATCATTTAAACATTCTGGAAAGCATCATGAGGGGTGAATTTTGAATAAAACCTACATTTCTCTTGTTTCTGCATTAACATTGTTTTCTTTTGCCGAAACACAGCGGAGACTACACAACGCTACCTCACTAATATATTTTGCAGACGCATTTCCGACAGAAGTCTGGAACAATGGTTTGCCAACTATTCAAAGTGATGAATTCAGGACAAGTAAGGTCAATAACTTATGAAAAATACAAAATAAACGTGTAACGCCTCGTGGCGTCCCTTCCCTTCTTCTTCACTCGCCAGGAAGAGACGCGACTCGTGACGACGCCCCTCCCCGTCGGTGTGACGTGGAACACCACCTGTAACTCTCCTAAGAACACAACTCCTCGCGTGGTTTAGAAATATTCTGTTATCTGTCCGCAACAGTCTTCTCAGTCTGTGCAAACTGGCAAATTGCAGTCGTTTATTTTTATTTTTATACCCGGTAGTTCCGTGATGAAATAAAATCTTGATTCTTGATTTCATCATTACGGTCGTTTTTCACATGGTACATAGCGAGTATGAAAATTTACTGTCTGCTATTCCGTTGCTATGCCGTTGCTATATCCAGTTATTAACAACGGTCCGACGTAACTCCAGAGATAACTTATATTGGAGTATTTTTTTTAATGAGCCGTAATACTGGTTTAATCACTCTTCACTGTCCATTATTCATGTATACACTTAGTCATTTAAAATGTTTATAGAACCAATCAACGTGCATTAACACATATTGTATTGTCCGTTTAATGAGTTAGGAGACATGTAAGATTTACCTTTTGATTCAGATTTTATTGTTCTTTCTGTAATTAACTGTTTGTCCCTACAACACACGCACACCGGTATGTCATTCAAGATTAACTTCTGTTCAGTAATCGTGACGCTGACGACAACTTTTGACCAATCGGCGTACTTTCTTCGTGACTTCATTTTATTGTGTCCTACTCAAGACTACGAATTTTTTTTCTGTCGTTGATTCATTGCTCTCAAGGTTTGTAACTATTCATCACTACGAAGGCAAAGTCCGATACACCAATATCACTCAACTCAAGTGTAACACTCGTCTTACTATACCGTCGCGTTGAGAACGGTAAAGATTGACTTTCATCAGCCGAATGACTGAGCAATACTTCAGTCTCTACCTCACGACTTATCAAACTTCCAAAACTGAAACAATCTAATAGCATTTGTGTCCAGACAACTATCGTAGAAGTACTCTAGAGTGACTCGAAAGCAACTAACTAACTGAACATTCCCATATCCGAGTTGCATTGTAGTCGCATTGAATTTCGTTTTCGTTGAGGCTACAACTCTCTTCCATGGTAAATGTTATCTTTGACTGAATTACTTTCTTGAATTTAACCTTCGTTCATATGATTTTGAATTTATTCTATAGATGTTTGATAAAGAATCTATGATAATCCTTTCCTATTATCTTCCCTTTTTGTATGCTATTCTCAGTATTTGGATAATATAGGTGTTAATCAAAATATTACCAGTGTAGATTTTATCTTCAATAGTTGCCGTCACTGTCAAGGTGACTCACTTCCCTACTTTGAGTTTTCACAAATTTTGTTAATTGGGGTTTTCTGCCCTTGGGGCGTTACAGCCTCCACTTATGTTTTTCCAAAGCCACCAGAACTTCTCATTTCAGTACCTACAGATTACTTTTAATAATTGCATTCTTTCATCGAAAACTCTGTATTTAGTGGAATAACATAGTACATAACGAAGTTTCCCGTAATAAACATGTAGCAAAATACACTCCACTTTTTGTGCTATCATTTGCAAAATCTCTTTTCGATATCTGAAACCATTTTGTTTCAGGAATGTTATGGATATTGCTGTCTGGCTTTATCACTGACGCAAGCGTTGACAGATAGAGATCTCCACTCAAGTCTACAGGAAAATTCAGATACATTCATATGCAGCAACATATGTAATATGCATCAAAGGGAAAATTACCACTACTCCACTATATGGACGCCTATTTTTCATTACAAATCGTTCCGAATTTCATGCAGTATCTTACTTAAACGCAAATATCGCAATAACTATGGCTATTAATGAAATTATGGACATTTCATCATGAATCTGACTAATAAAGATATAAGTAAGACAAAAATGATTTTTTATCGAATAGTTTCTGTAAAATTGTTTTAGAAAAATTGCTGGGAATGTGCCTCGATTCTACAAGTACAGCGAATCGCCAACTGGCCAAAAGTGGGCAACTGTCGGCCGCCCCTTCCGGGCAAACGAATCAACTCGCCTAGCACCTCGGACGAAAATTCGTTACTGCGCACTAGCCACCGTATGCTGGACATACTCTATAAGTGCTACTCTGACGTGAAGAGGTTGGCACAGGAGAATAATTCTTGGAAAATTAAATCAAACCAGTCATAAGATGAAAAAAAAGTCCACAATAGGTGAGTTGTAGCCTGGCATACAGTTTAAATTTTGTTATGAAACCCAGGCCGCGTGTGATACAGGGATGAGATTCAAATACCATCGTGCATGAACCACATGTTGTGTCGTACTTGTAAAGGCACATGTTCTAGCAGCACAGGTAGTGTATCCCATATGAAATCATGATAACGTGCTCCATTGAGCGTAGGTGGAAGAACATGGGGCCCAATCAAGACATCACCAACAATGCCTGCCCAAACGTTCACAGAAAATCTGTGTTGATGACGTGATTGAACAATTGCTTGCGGATTCTCGTCAGCCCACATATGTTGATTGTGAAAATTTACAATTTGATCACGTTGGAATGAAGACTCATCCGTAAAGAGAACATTTGCACTGAAATGAGGATTGACACATCGTTGGATGAACCATTCGCAGAAGTGTACCCGTGGAGGCCAATCAGCTGCTGATAGTGCCTGCACACGCTGTACATGGTACGGAAACAACTGGTTCTCCCGTAGCACTCTCCATACAGTTACGTGGTCAATGTTACCGTGTACAGCAGCAACTTCTCTGACGCTGACATTAGGGTTATCGTTAACTGCACGAAGAATTGCCTCGTCCATTGCAGGTGTCCTCGTCGTTCTGGGTCTTCACCAGTCGCGAGTCATAGGCTGGAATGTTCCGTGCTCCCTAAGACGCCGATCAATTGCTTCGAACGTCTTCCTGTCGGGACACCTTCTTTCTGGAAATCTGTCTCGATACAAACGTACCGCGCCACGGCTATTGCCCCGTGCTAATCCATACATCAAATGGGCATCTGCCAACTCCGCATTTGTAAACATTGCACTGACTGCAAAACCACGATCGTGATGAACACTAACCTGTTGATGCTACGTACTGATGTGCTTGATGCTAGTAGTGTAGAGCAATGAGACGCATGTCAACACAAGCACCGAAATCAACATCCTGTATATTAGCATCCCACTCTGCAACTGTGGGGAGATTACGCAGAAGACGCTTATTACGTAAATACGTGACCTCACAATAATGGACCGCGAAAATGCGATTTAAACAATAACACTGATTACAATTAATGAGAGCCATTTGATCTATTAATCACTGACGCCACCGATACCGATTCTGCTTTTAACGTGAGAAATTCAACAGGTAATATAATGAACAGGAGACTCAATCGACGAAAGTCTGCTGCTGATGGCCTCCCCGCCGTGACTAACTTGTCGGCTCTGACATTCAAGCTGCTATACAAGGGAGGGATCTGATGCCTCGTCTTTCGGCCAATCAGCACCACATAAATTTTGTTTGACTGTATATATTCCTGCAAAGCTCCGCCAATACTTTTCTCTTATGTGGATTACGACAAGCCACTCAGGTGCCACACTCAAAGTGCTGCTTCAGCCAACGCCACCTTCCCTCTCTCTCTTACAGTAGGTTTTCACCACATTAACATTGAGAAATGAGACACTACTGGCCATTAAAATTGCTACACTACGAAGATGACGAGCTATAGACGCAAAATTTAACCGACAGGAAGAAGACGCTGTGATATGCAAGTGATTAGCTTTTCAGAGCATTCACACGAGGTTGGCGCCGGTGGTGACACCTACAACGTGCTGACATGAGGAAAAAAATGGCTCTGAGCACTATGGGACTCAACTTCTAACTTAGAACTACTTAAACCTAACTAAACTAAGGACATCACACACATCCATGCCCGAGACAGGATTCGAACCTGCATCCGTTGTGGTCGCGCGGTTCCAGACTGTAGCGTCTAGAACCGCTCGACCACCCCGGCCGGCACATGACGAAAGTTTCCAACAGATTTCTCATACACAAACAGCCTTTGACCGGCGTTGCCTGGTGAAACGTTGTTGTGATGTTGTCATGTAAGGAGGAGAAATGCGTACCATCACGTTTCCGATTTTGATAAAGGTCAAATTGTAGCCTACCGCGATTTCGGTTTATCGTATCGTGACATTGCTGCTCGCGTTGGTCGAGATCCAATGACTGTTAGCAGAATATGGAATCGGTGGGTTCAGGAGGGTAATACGGAACGCCGTGCTAGATTCCAACGGCCTCGTATCACTAGCAGTCGAGATGACAGGCATCTTATCCGCATGGTTGTAACGGATCGTGCAGCCACGTCTCGATCCCTGAGTCAACAGATGGGGACGTTTGCAAGACAACAACCACCTGCACGAACAATTCGACGACGTTTGCAGCAACATGGACTATCAGCTCGGAGACCATGACTGCGGTTACCCATGACGCTGCATCACAGACAGGAGCGTCTACGATGATGTACTTAGCCACGATCCTCGGTGCACGAATGGCAAAACGTCATTTTTTCGGATGAATCCAGGTTCTGTTTACAGCATCATGATGGTCTCATCCGTGTTTGACGACATCGCGCTGAACGCACATTGGAAGTGTGTATTCGTCATCGCCATACTGGCGTATCACCCGGTCTGACGGTATGGGGTGCCATTGGATACACGTCTCTGTCACCTCTTGTTCGGATTGTCGGCACTTTGAACAGTGGACGTTACATTTCAGATGTGTTATGACCCGTGGCTCTACCCTTCATTCGATCCCTCCGAAACCCTACATTTCAGCAGGATAATGCACGACCGCATGTTGCAGGTTCTGTACGGGCCTTTCTTGATACAGAAAACGTTCGACTGCTGCCCTGGCCAGCACATCCTCCAGATCTCTCACGAATTGAAAAGTCTGGTCAATGGTGGCCGAGCAACTGGCCCGTCACAATACGCCAGTCACAATACGCCAGTCACTACTCTTGATGAACTGTGGTATCGTGTTGAAGCTGCGTGGGCAGCTGTACCTGTACACGCCATCTAAGCTCTGACTCAATGCCCAGGCGTATCAAGGCCGTTATTACGGCCAGAGGTTGTTGTTCTGGGTACTGATTTCTCAGGATCTATGCACCCAAATTGCGTGAAAATATAATCACATGTCAGTTCTAGTATAATATATTTGTCCAATGAAAACCCGTTTATCATCTGCATTTCTTCTTGGTGTAGCAATTTTAATGGCCAGTAGTGTACAATTATCTGTCTAGATCGCATTTTATTTCCTCAAATGGATAAACGGATACTTCAATGAGTATGTGCTTATACTCGGTACAATCATACACTTCTTAACTTGACAATTTTATTAACCTTTCTTTTTAATCTTTTGATCTGATGATAGCGATCTGCTGACGCGCGTAATCCACTTGTAGAAATAAAACTTGATCTCGACATACAGTTTAGGTATAAATGTTTTCGCCTCTGGCGGTGATAATGACGGCACCGGAGCTGTCGAAGCCGGGCCTTATTACCGCCCCCGCGGGCCGCAGCTGTGATTTAGGGGGGCAATAGGGCGGTGCGGCGGCGCGCCGCGACACCTGCCAGCGGCAATATCTCAGCGCCTCCTCCTGGGCCGCCCAATTACGGCGCTTGTCGCCACACACCTGCTGCAGCCGACCCGCGACCTGTCTCCCCAAGAAGGCGCACATCTGCCTAACAGATTCACACCCAATACGTTTCCAGATCGTGCTGCTCCTCATATCAACAAAAATGAGTTCTGAGAAACCCTGCGAGGAGTGCGTTTAGTTTCTACAATCGCAAGTTGAGCTGCTCTAGTTATGCCTTCACATAACATCACGGTTACATGAAATGTGATCGCATCGTCGTATGGCTTAAAAAAAAATTCTATCCCGCTACTGTTGCAAGTATCTTTAACCAGATGGGTGAATTTATTAGGTTAATGACTGTGTATTCACAAAACACCTTGCCGCTGTGGTCACGTAGAAGGAGACTTTCAGCGCAGATTGTAACACTGGAAAATATTACTGTTGTCTTCACTACGATTCCTTTCTCAGTGAGTAGCTAGATGAATAATATGGTTCTTCTTTGTTAAAGATGGCTATCTAGGATCACTAAAAACCATTCAATACCAAGATCGTATAAAATATTCCTTTGTTTAAAGCAGCCGGTTTCAACAGACTTTGGTCTCATCTTCAGGTCTTAAAAAATCTTTCCGTTGTAAAAGGTGTTCATTTTACACTTAACCTCATGTCAAGATGTCAAGTGTATAAAACTCGGCACATAATAAAAGGTTTGTCATCGCTAAAATATTTTAAAGAAGGTACTTTTAAATATTTTAGCAATGTCAAACCTTTTATAATGTGCTGATGTGTATTCAATTGACATCATGGCATGAGGTTCAGTTTAAAATGAACACATTTTATAAGAAAAAGATTATTGAGACCTGAAGATGATAGCAATGTTTGTTCAAAGTGGTTGTCTTAAGCAAAGTAACATTTTATGTGATCTTTACTGTTGAATGGATTTTAGCTATTACAAGAGATCGCCCAATTAATACCCTCGTCTTCGTACTTAATAACAGTACCAGTAAATGAAGCGTTTCAGATTCAGAACTTCGCATAGCACTGTCTGCATACGGTCAGAGGAGTCCAAAAAAAAACACAAGTCGTGTTAAGGACAACGTGAGGGTTATTTTGAAGTTTTAGATGCTGAATCATTTGTTTTTCTTACTTTCACTTTTTAGAATAAAATACACTCTACTAGCAATCTAGTAAAATTTTAATATGAAATATTCTTTGTGAGAATGAATTAAATTTTTTTCGCATGTGCAACTTTCATAAAAAGTATTAAATTTATTTTCTTATGTGCTCTTTTGCGTGAAAAGACTATTTTTTTAATAATAAGTAAACGTTATAAGGAAAAAATATTTATTTCTCTAAATTTTCTAATTTATTTGTTACAAAATTCAATTTTTTTTAACGAAAATAAATGAGTTAGATGTGAAAAAATTGACTGTAGCAGATGTGTTCAGTAGGTTCTATGTAACTTTCCGTAATGAGAAAATTCTATCTAGGATCAAATACAGTCATATCCATAGCAAATGAACATAAACTGTCGACTACTCTCTAAAATCATACAACACAGCTAACTTACAAAGTGATCACTGCCCTGTTCTGCAGACATTTTAGGCATGTACAGTTTTTGCAATGGACTTTTATGGCTTTCCTAGATCGGTACTTGGTATTGCTCAGGGATTTACTTGTTCCAGTATTTTATCACTCTATGTCCTCCTTCCGATCTGTCCATCTCCTCCTCCACCAACTCTCTGTCAATGTCCTCCTGCTCTTGTCCCTGTCCACCTGCTCCTCGGTCCTCTCTTTGCTCTTCTGCTCCTCTGTCACCTCCTCACCCCCTCTATCCTCCCCACCTCCCTCTCTCCATCTCCTCTACATATTCACTCTGTGAATCTCTTCATCCCCACTCTATCTCCATCTCTTTCATCCCTCTCTGTCTCCTCCTCTTCACTCTCATGGTCTACCTTGTCCATCTCCCTCTCTCTGTCAATCTCATATTCTTTCTTTTCTCCTCTCCCTCTGTTCACCTCCTCCTCCCTCCTATCTGCGTCCATCTGCTCCTTCCTCTCTCTGTTCACCACCGCCACGCCACCCACTCTTCTCCTTCTGCCTCTGTCACATAGCAAGCTCGTGGTTCTTACCCTGATAGTACTTCTTTCCAGATAATAAGTAATGTGTATATACCACGTTTGGTTGAAATTCTCCAGGTTTTAGGAGGAACTTTTAACTTGCAGCTTTGCCAGAGTACACACTTCGCACATATTTGATACGTATTGAACGTATTTCACATATATTTGCACATATATTTCACATTTATCTGTAGCGAATTTCAGCCTGAGGTTTCTTTTTCATGCAGCTCAGTTTTATGATGTCATATCTTCTGAACAGTGTTTCCTACAATATAATTTTCCAGATACATTATGTGGTACGTTTGGACACTTCCATCGAAATGTGTAGCGAATAGGGTTAGTAGTAACGATGTAATAAACATCACGCATGATGCGGCAGTTTTTCACATATATGAGGTTTATGACGTCATATTTCCTGAACCGTTTGTCTCACAGCGATATAAGTTTTCTGGTACATTTAATGTTATTTGACAATACTGTCTACAAAATGTCACGAATATCGTTCGTACTAAAGAAGTAATAAATTAAAACGCCATGACTAATGCGACAGTTTTACTCCATGAACAGCGAAAATTAGTAAGCCGTAACCTTTTTTCTTTTCATAATTTTATGAGGGTTGTCAACGAGAAAATGTTTCGTAAAAGTTTGGAATTAATTGCAAAGTTTTTGCAAGTTACTAAGTGCTGTCGTTCTCAAATTCTGGTTGAATATAGTGTGGGTATTCTTGCGTCGCGGACTACAGTCCTTTCTCACCACCACCCACAAACCCTTTCATAGGCAGGTTGTTCTTACCCTCGCAGCTATACTTACGAAACAGTAAGTGATATGTAAATCAAGTTTGGTCGAAGTCGGTCCAGTGGTTTACAAGGAGATGTGGAACATACCTACCTACACACATACACGCATTTTTGCAATTTTTGTGGATTTAGTGCCAGTGACAGAAACTAAGACTGATCAGTTGATCTGTTATGCCTGTTGGTTCACCAGAAACCGAGTTGTGAATTTGTAGGGCTTTGAGATTTGGATGTCAGATGAGAATGTCGCTGAAACTATGCAAAGTTGTGAATATGTAGGCTTTTACAGATTTGAATGTTGGGACCTTGATTCCCAGTTCCACAATCTCAAACTTCCTGATTACCTTAGCGCGAGACACACCAAGTCGCACGGAATCTGAGCAGTAAGTGGGTACATTGGATGCACTCGTAGATAATTTAGCGAACTGGCTCAGGTTTTGGCGAATCCTGAGCGGACCCGAGGGGTGAGCCAGAAAGTTAGCCATTTCGCTAAATTATCTGTGAGCAAGCCCAACGCACCCACTTACTACCAGCCCCAACTTACTACTTCCTCCGAGAAGCTACTTCAAAATCGCCAAATTAGTTCGTAAAAAAGTGCAAAACATTCCCTATCGAACACCTTCCACTCAGTGATCACTGAGCTTCAGGCCTCTGCCTTCTGTAGTCTTCACATCACGGAGACCTTCCTCTGAGTTAACAGAGTGCTCCATTATTTCGGGCTGAAACACGCCAGACAGGTCTTAAACCCGCCCACGGATGGCTATAAGTCCGTACAGAAGCGAGGATAGAAAATGTTCTGTCAAATGACTAGCTCTCCTCCACTGAAAAGCTATTTTAAAAATCACACAAAGAACTCCAGATAAATTCGTTCTCATTGTTTTTACTCTTCATAATCCCTTTATATTTTAGTTTAATGTCACCAAATTTCCCCCATAACTAATTAAGACATGTCTTAGTAAGAGCTCGTTTTCCTGGATTCTTCTTCATTGTGTCAGGATCTAAGTCAATATCATTTTCTCTTTAACTGTTTTGATATACTCTTCATCATTTTCAAAATTATGTGAACTTGTCTTTAATTTTATCTTCAGAAAATCTTTGACATAGTATTTAAACTGCACATTGCTTTTATTTTTAAAATCCCAAACTTCATACACATTAAAAATTTCATATCCTTTACTTCAGCTTTCTTTACTTCATCAGTCGTCCAAGTTCCAATAAAACTTCTTTCATCATCATTTTTTCTTGAGCATATTTGGCACACCAAGGAAACAGCAGCTTCTCATTTTTATCACTCTTTATTTTCACAGGTAAAACAGGGTGATACAATACTCTAGGAGCCAATACTTTATATTTTATTGAACCATACCAATTTTTAGAATAATATCTTGGTCTATATATTTTTCTTGGATGTTGTTCAGAATAAAAGTCATGAAATTGCGCAATAGGATAAAGACTACATACGTCAATACATTTTATTTTGGAGCTAACACCATCTGCTTTAGCTCTTAATTTTATTGCATTTGTTCGGTCACCATAAAAAGCATCTCTTGGATTCAATGGTTCAACAATTTCAGGTAACTGCTTTAATTTCTTAAGCTTTTTACACTCTGCTGAGTTCAGCCAGTCACATTCTCACATCTCTACAGATTTTAACCAGCATTTCGTATTTCTGCACTTTTTCTCAAAGTCTTTTGGTAAAGGTCATCCATCGTCTCATTTTTATTGTTAATTGTCTCACTTGTGAAACATTTTTTGCATCCATGCCAATAACAACCACGGTATTGATAAACAGTATTAGTTGCTTTCTCAAATCCATCTACTTTTGCACCAGCTTTTCTTACTTCCCCACCATTAAGAGCATGTTGAATGTTGGAACTGTTTAACCATGCTATGGATTCTTCACTATAATTCTCTTTCTGTTCTTTATCCAAAACAGCGATTGTATCTCTTGATAAATATTTAGATCTGTAAATAGCCATTCATGCAAACTCCAGCGATAGTTAAATAACAGATTGGATCAATGTTGGCAATTTCTAGAAATTGTTATCTTAGTTCCAAACAGCCTCTTCTTAATATATCTACATCAGAATTACAGTAACTGTTAATTTCTTTATTCGTATTGAACACATAATTTTCTTTAACTCTGGAGCTATGCCATAATATCCAGTATCAGGAATCAGTGCTATGTACGAGGGCTATCCACAAAGTACATTACGTTTTGGAATTAAAAATAAATAAAGTATTGGAATTTTTTTTATTATATACAGATGAAAGCCACACTTAAATACTACTTTTCTACATAGTTGCCATTTAAATTAAGGCACTTATCGTAGCGATGGACGAGCTTGGAAATTCCTTCGTCGTAAAATTAGGCCGCCTGCGCCTTCAACCACGGGGTTACCTCTTCTTGAAGCTGTGCGTCGTCATCAAAATGAATAGCCAACCACTTCTTCATTGCTGGGAATAAGTGGAAGTCGCTCGGTGCGAGGTCGGGACTGTACGGCGGATGAGGAAACAACTCCCACTTAAAACATTCGAGAACTTCACGAGTGGCATTTGCCGTGTGGGCCCGGGGGTTGTCGTGAATCAGCAAGATCTTTGAGCCCAACTTTCCCCTGCGCTTGTTTTGTATTGCTCTTCTGAGGTTGTGCAGAGTTTGGCAATACCTTTGAGAGTTTATTGTAGTGCCCCTTTCCAGGAAATCCACAAAAATCACACATTTTCTGTCCCAAAAGAGATAACCACGTGGTTGAAGGCGCAGGCGGCCGAATTTTACGACGAAGGAATTTCCAAGCTCGTCCATCGGTACGATAAGTGCCTTAATTTAAATGGCAACTATGTAGAAAAGTAGTATTTAAGTGTGGCTTTCATCTGTATATAATAAAAAAAATTCCAATACTTTATTTATTTTTAATTCCAAAACGTAATGTACTTTGTGGATAGCCCTCGTAGTTTTCATTTTCTAGCGTATTGAATAAATGTGGAAAGTAGCCTTTCTACAATTCATTCAAACCGAAAGCTTTTGGAAAGCTACTGAGTGGTCCTTAGGTAAAGTTACTGCTATCTATAATTTTTATGCCTGACTGTTTGATCTCCAATAACATCAGTTTAGTTCCTGTGTATATGGTATATGGTCTTATTGTATTCAAAATGAAATGGGAATTGTAACCTTTTGCGTAGTGAGCTATGAATGTGTGACCATTGTTTTTTTTTCAGATATCATCCACCTACAGAATTCATCATTTGTCTTAAATTTATAAACAGTATCACCTTTAAAATTGTGAACAGTTATGAGATTTGGAACGTGTGTTCCATTTTCTTGAGTTGCTTCATAATCAAACCACATGTATCTCTCAGTATAGGTTGTTGTTGTTGTCTTCAGTCCTGAGCCTGGTTTGATGCAGCTCTCCATGCTTAACCATACAGTAAAGCTGCATGCCCTCGGGAAAAATTACGGCTGTAGTTTCCCCTTGCTTTCAGCCGTTCACAGTACCAGTACCAATATAGGTACAATTCACTTTCCTAGGGAAGCCTTTTCACAACATTTAAACTCTTTACCTGTGACTATTTTATTACATTCGAAGCACTGGTAAATATAAAAATCTTTGACTGCTGTATTAACATAGCAACCTTCTTTATTATAATTTGGACAACCTTGCACTATAAAACCCTCACCAAAACTTCTTTGACAGATACTATCTTTTTGCAATACAGGTTGTATATAACATTTATTATTTCCAGTGTCCACTACTTGTTTAAAATTTCTGCAAAGTTCAAAGCCGCATTCATGTTCTTTACATCTGAAACAAATCTTTTTGCATCCTTGACATTTGTAAGCTGCATCCCAAAATTATTGGTGGTTTTTCAAGCATTCTTCTTTATAATAATATCTATCGCATTTCTCAAAATAAATCTTATTTTCTTCACTTTTATGTTCTGGACTTTTGCATATATGCACATTTTTCTCTCTATTTTACATCTGTGAGCGCTCTTGTTGTTATATGGCTTGCTACATTTATCACAGAAATACACTGATCCTAGGAAAGCTGTCATACTGTTAATTATATTAAAATGGTTGTGGTCTTTGTACAGATAGATCTTCATTCCTCTCTCAACGCCACTATAGATAACTGCATTGAAATTTTTAGCACATGTGACATTTATCTGGATATCTAACAAATCTCCAACATTTTTAATGTCATCCAGGTTAAACCCTTCTTCATTGTATTCACCCAACTGTTTACATAATATGTCAGCTAACTCTTTCTGTAATTTGTATTTATCTCTGATTTTCTTAATCTCATGTGTAGTTAGTTCTCTGCCCAAAATGTTGTTTGTATGGTACGTTAATGCCACAATTACTGCTCTAGGACAACACAAATTGTCATTGTTATTAATTCTTGTGATACATCTTTTAGTCATTTTGTCTTCAACTAGATTTATCCGTTTTAAACCTTTACCACCTCTAGGAATTTCCAACATCTGAATATTAAATAAGTTATCTGCTGTATCAACAGTCTCATTAGATGTTAGGATATCTCTCATTTTATTACACAAAACTTTAACAGACTCTTGAGTATTATTCGATGCTTTATATCCTGTGGAAATTGGATAAAACATTTTTGGATTGTTGATTGTTAAATTCAACTTATCCCCTTTCCTAAAAGTTGTTCTCTTTTTAGTTGCTTGAGTGCTTTCGTTATATAATCTCTTTACCCACTAATGGTATCAAGTTTGGCAATATTAGGATCGTTAACCATAATTTTGTAGTCAACAGACCACGCTTTAAATTTTTCATTAAATCTCTATCTAATTTCTTTAATCTCAAATAAATGATCTTTAGATGGCTCAGTCTCCTTTTCTTGCTCAAATATTTTGCTGCCAAATGGGTATATTTGATCTAGCTTCACTATTTTTCCTCTATCGGCTGGCAAGGCTTTTCAATAATTACATCATCAAATATGCAGAAATTGTAACACCCCATCTGTCACTTAGCTGGTTTTGGCGTGTGTTCACCCCAACTAATTGAATAACAGATCAACAGAGAGTGCAGAACTGCCACAATATAGGATAACGCAAAAAAAGTAGTATGGCCCTGTGACTCCTGATTGAACTGTGGTGTCAGTGTTGACATTAATTTATTCAGAACTGATCACTTTTAATTAAAAAGGGGTGCACATTGATGTTATATTCAGCTATTGAACACCAGATGCAAATGTTGAACATAAAATTAAGAAAGTGACTTGGGATTTGAACTACTTGACTGAAAACAGATGCAGTCGATTATCATAAATTTATTTTAACTCCCGACCTTCAATCATCACATTACAAGACTCTACTATCAGGCAGTGGTAATAAATTGCGTTTGCGTGGAGTAAGGCGCGATAACTGAAAAGTAATTCCTATCAACTGACCCAGGCGTAATGCGAAGTGCGAGAAGAATTCTACAATACACGGCCCATGAAACCCTCGCGGAAACTTTGCCGACGTGATCCAACAAATTAATCAGTGGCCGGAGTGGGTGCATTATCACCGAATTCAGCGTGGGGGGGCGGCGTCGTTGTGAGGACGTCGGCCGGCCTCGTGGTGCTGCAAGGCTGCGCTCGTCTATTCACTCCTAGCTATCTTGCACAGTACATAGCTAAACCAAAACTTTCTATCTCCAAGCTGAATCGTTCCATTTGCTAAGTCCTAAACTGCAGATATGCTCACACTTTCTCAGGCAAGCTAAATAAAGAACGCCACGTCTGCACTCTAGGCAAGCTGGGAACGGAAGACCTCTACGGGGACTTCTCCCAGTCCGCTATTCGCCTCAGTTTCCCCTCCAGCAAAATCACTTACACCAATTGCAGAGCAAGTCGCATTAATTATGCGTCGCTTCCCAGCGCCGATCAATGCCTGCTCTGGGACGTGAACAAATTCCCACAAAATTTCCCTTCCTCTCAACTTCTTCTATTTAGCTCCTCCCAGGCCACCCATCAAGGTTAGCGTCTGCACAAACACCAATTTTTCTGGAATTCTTACTCCCAGGAAAGTACTTCAAATTCCTCAGTCCTGCGTTCCCATCGGAGGCCGGCGTATGTCATTCTGTCGCTCTTCACCTGATTTACTTCAGACTCTGCGGACTGTGAATTCAGCGTAAAGTTGCTATAGTCACGAACACGCATATTTGGACCTCTGTTGACCGCTCCACTGAAGCTTTGCGCGGATTTCTCACATGTTTCCCTAAAACGGGACGACGGACATTTATCAACAGGCGTACAAGTTCTCCGTCTGCTTCCCAGTAAACCAGCATGGGGTCGGGGTCAACCACCCATGCTGTCACTCATCTTAAGGCGGCTGGAGGCCGCGCCGTGTTACCGCTTTCTCAGAGCTTGAGCCACCCTAAGCTGCCTATTGTCGCTTCCCTTTGCCATTCCCCAGCCGATCATGGTCAACTCTAAATACTTCCCTGGGGTAAACTAGCGTCCAATAAATCGACTTGTTTCCACAAAGTTTTCATGTCGTGTGAATTACTTTAAAACCATCACCCGACATTAACTATTCCGATACGTCCATACTATACCCTCTACAAGATACATTGTGCCTTGTCAGTCATTTTGTACAGCCCTACTGTTCGCTCAACGTGAGTTAGGTGATCTTTAATGACTTCATGTAAGGGGTATAGTTCTTGCCATCTTACAAAATAATTTTTATTGGGTATGCATTGTGATCTGAATCATGCTGCTTGCAGTACTTCTGGATGAAACGTGAACTCTTGTAATCCAATGGCATTAATTAACTCCGATTTCTTAATTTACTGTATCCGCTAATGTCAAGATTTTTAGCTAGAGCTTTAAGTTCCTTTACTGTCGAATCATCGAGAGTTCTTGTAGGAGGAGGCAGATTATTTGAAACGATTACATTATTCAAACCAGCTTTTCTAATTCTACTCTGAACCCGTAAATTATTCCTTCTGCAGTAATCACGAAGTTTGGCAGCTGTGAACTTTGTCAACAGAGCGTCCATTTTTTTAAACCTTGTATTTAATAGGGATAAAAAGCAATAAGCTCTCAAAAAATTAAGCGTCAGTTAATTGGTGCTTGTTTCACAATCTTCTAGTTGACAAATCTTACATTTACTTGAGACTTTGTTCCTAATTGAACAGTTAAAGTAAAAACAATCGAAATCTTCAATTTTTTGACAACCAATAAATTTTTTGCAGTTTGTTTGTTGCTCATCAAACAATGGTCTTAAGTCAGCAACTGCTGAAGCAACCTTTCTGGCCATGACAGACGCAGTCTGAAGACTGTCTTCTGTCTCAGGATTTCGGCCTGCTCCTGCAGGCGAAGTTCTATTAATTTTTTTCGTTGTTTATAATAATCCCGAATACAGCTCTTACATCTACTAGATAGTTGGTTGTAGACGTAGGATTCGAGTAAAAACAATCAAAATCTTAATTTCTTGACAACCAATAAATTTTTTAGAATTTGCATCAGTTTCACCTATTTCAGCAGCCATTGCATCAATAATTTTTTCCAACATTTTAGCATTCTCTTCACTTGAAGTCTGTTTTAAGAAAGTCTTTTGATTAGATATATATTGTTTAAAGCGCTCTTTTTCATTATTATATATATATATATATATATATATATATATATATATATATATATATATATATATATATATATTTCTACCACACATTCTAGTATATTCTTTACAAATATATGAAAGCTTATCCTTTGAGTATTTGTGTGAATGAAAGTCATCACTCGACTTCTCCACTTCACATTCTTTACACTTCTTCAACTCTTCCATTTGTTCATAAATTTTTTTATTAAGAATTGAATCCACCTTCTTGTTGCTGTGCTTTAGATAGTTGTGTAGATAAAATATTTACACTCTTGATTTTTTCATTGTTAATAGCACTCTTACTATGTATTTTCTATTTCACATATGAGTTTGCAGTACAATACACATTTTGCGAAAAGGAAATCGTTATCTGTAATAGCACACTCTTAAGGAAATTACAGATGGAATTCCAGGTACCTGCAGAACTTCTGTGACCAGCGTCACGGCAACTGAAAAAGAAATTTGATGTCTTTTCATTCTACATAAATGGAGGTACCAAGTGCTGCTGTCAAAACGCCCAACCTGAATATTTTTTTATCTCATGCAGAAAGGCAACAAGGATGTTTATAAGAATAAATGAGTTTTTTTTGTGCTTGATGAAGAAAAAACCCATGGTTCAAAGGAAAAAATGTTGCCAAAATTCTTGAATTTACAAACACGAGAAAGGCAATCACAAAACAAGTTAGAGAAAAACATCAAAATGTATATGAATATTTGAAGAGAAACGAATCGTTCCCCTTAAAGGGTAATGAAAAATCAGTTATTTTCATTAGTGAACCTGGATTATATTCTTTAATCATGATATATAATAACACACTTAAGGAAATTACAGAAGGAATTCCAGGCACCTACAGAATTTCAGTTACCGGCATCACGGTAACTGACAAAGAAATTTAATATATTTTCATTCTACATAAATGGAGGTCGAATCATCTATGCTGAATATCTTCAAAAATGTTCAAATGTGTGTGAAATTGTATGGGACTTAACTGCTAAGGTCATCAGTCCCTAAGCTTACACACTATTTAACCTAAATTATCCTAAGGACAAACACACACACCCATGGCCGATGGAGGACTCGAACCTCCGCCGGGATCAGCCGCACAGTCCATGACTGCAGTGCCTTAGACCGCTGGGCTAATCCCACGCAGCTGAATATCTTCGAATTAATTGAAGACAGAAAATATAAATTAAGCTTGTGTTCTTGGTTCAAAGACATTTGGGGTCTTTTATTCAATCAAAAATATGTTTTGATCACAAATGACATTTTGTGCTTCATTCACTATGGAACTGCAGGGTTGCAGAGCGTCAACCCTGCAAATTTAAGGAACATAAAAAGAGATTTGATCAGATTTTTGAATAATTATGGTCTCTCATACACTGAAATCAAACACGATGATCCTCTTGCTTTAGAGTATGAATACATCCAAAATGAAAAAAAAAATCATTAGCTCCTCACAATTTAGTTCAAGAGAATGGATTTTTTTGCCCATGCAAAACTTCAAGTAACTCATCATGAGTTTACGCAACAAAGATGCTAATGAAATTAATGATTATTATATAACAATTGAGGATATATTAGTTGACTATCTTAATTACAAAAGATCCATTCAGAAAGAGTAATCTCAACAAATAATTGAACAATAGGCTAAGGAATAAAAAGAAAGGGAAAAATAATGTCTACAGTTAAAAGATATAATATCTGATGTAGTGGATATGGAGAATGAACAAATTATATACATCCAAGCAGTATGCCTAGAAAAATTATTTTAAAGTTGGTGGTGTATTATCAGAAAAATCATCTTTCAACAAGATTATCAAGTTATAATAGCGGAAGACCTAAAGTCGATAAAATATCTTAGGTCAGAAAATATAAATGTACTGATTATAAATAAGTAGAGCAAATGCTTAGTATTTATTCTGGTGTACACAGAGTAGATAAAAGAAAAGACATATACAATATGGACTTCAATAGTCTATCTTACTTCGTTGAGAAATTATGCGACCAATCCAACGACATTGTTGATGAAGTAAAAGAGGAGGGAAAAAACATTTGTGACGAAATTTTGACTGTTCCTGCCGTAGAATTTTAATTTACTGACAGTCAATTCCCGCTGGGAAAGATTTCCTGCCGAAAATGACCGCGGAGAAGCCATCGGACGTTGGCGCCCCAGATAAATATAGTCTGCGCCCGCGAGCTCGGCTGCATTCATCATCAGCAATGAAGGGTGAAGCTTTGACAATGCCAGTCACTCGTGCTGGCGAAACGTCAATAAAATCATCAGATGAATGTCGGCCGAAGAAACCGATACGGAAGCCAATAGGCAGTTTGTCAACAAGTGGCCACGAAAGGCTTAACAATTTTCGTCTTTCTGCGATTTCCTTCCAATACATATTCTGCACTCGTCAGACTGTTCATTCCACTCAGCACGTCATGTAACTCTTGACTTTCACTGAGGATAGCCATGTCATTAACGAATCTTATCATTGATAACCATTCATCTTGAATTTTAACTGCACTCTTGAACCTTTCCTTTATTTCCGTCATTGTTTCTTCGATGTATAGATTGGACAATATGAGGGAAAGCCTATATCCCCGTCTTGCGTCGTTTTCAAACCCAGCATTTCGTTCTTGGTCTTCCATTGTTGAATACAGGATTTTAGTGATGTGGGTGGGGAAATTAGGGAGAGGGGTGAATCTGGTGGACGAGGTTACTGTAGTAAAGTTGTGGAGGGTGAAGTCTAAGAGTTGTGGAAGAGACGTCCCGGCATTTAACGGTTGTTGGCTGTCTCTCCACAGGAAGACGTCGATTTGCTAAGAACTGGATACGACGGAAACGGTTGGGAAAGCGTTGAGTAGCTTCGCTGACGGGCAATAAAAAAGTATAGCGACCAGCTGTGAAACTTCTGGGAGCGGTGCTCGCCGACGGCGACGGCTGTGGCATTGGCGACACCTATTGCAAGTATATTTATGACCTCGGAGATAGCAAAATGATGAGGATAACGGCACGGCCGAGAAACTGCGATTGTTTGCTAAGCAGCTTCATGGATTAGCACTCGCATAGTAATTTTCCTCGAAGGCCAGTGTCACAATAATAAATAAAACGGCATCCCGTCGCACTTTTCCTGATGAAGTGGGATTACTCCGTAATATCCTTTAGACACTCAGTGGGAGGGTATAGTTATTGAGAGTAGGTATCGCAAATAGACGGTACAAGGAAACAAGAAACCCCAAAACAAAAAGAATACTTTAATTATTGAGAAAAATAGTATTCCAATTGAATCGCAGCGCAAGTTGCATCAAAATCTCTTCAAGATCCTTTTCGCCCTTTACGCAATTTTTCAGTTCACGACTGAATAACAGGAGCTGCTCTGTTATCTGAAATGCGCCGTGCACAATATGAAGGAAGTCTCTGCACACTCCTAATGATTGTCGTTCAGGGTTGCAGGGGAGACGCAACCCGTCGCTTCTTGAGCTTCGGGAGGCACTCAACAGCACCCACCCACCTACTGAACCGATTATTTCTCTCACGTTGGTTTACTATTGATAATCCAGTTTATGTCCGTTATGTTTTCAGCCTTCGCACTTTTTCTGGTGCGAACCTCCCGGCTAGAAGGCATTATTTATTCCGTTCCTCTCTCAGGCCTATAATAGTTTAATGGAGATTCATTTATGTATGAGGACTTTCTTGCCACAAGCCATAGGGGAACATTCGTCTGCTTTGTGACCTGCATACCGGCTCGACTCATATGCAACGGTGTGCAAAACTTAACGACGTAAGTAGCTTTTAGATTATGTGTCATAGAGGTCGTACATAGAAAGAACAGCTACGCTGTAGCAGAGAAAATAACTGAAAGAAATACTCATTGAGACGAGCAGAAGTGACGTTTTTATGCAAATACGTTAACTACACTGAAGTTAGCCCGCCCGGTTAGCCGTGCGGTATAACGCACGGCTTTACGGATTGGGAAGGAGCGCCTGGTCCCCGGCACGAATCCGCACGGCGGACTTGTGTCGAGATCCGGTGAGCCGGCCAGTCTGTGGATTGTTTTTAGGCGGTTTTCCATCTGCCTCGACGAATGCGGGCTGGTTCACCTTATTCAGCCTCAGCTACATTATGTCGGTGACTGCTGCGCAAACAAGTTCTCCACGTACGCATACACCACCATTACTCTACCACGCTAACCCTAGGGGCTACACTCATCTGGTGGTGTGAGACGCCCCAGGCAGGGTGGGGGAGGCGGGGGGGGGGGCCACCGGTGGCCAAATAGCACAATAACCCTGAAAGAGTGGTTCGGTGTGGGGCGGCGGAGGGGTGAAGTAGACTGCGGTAGTCGTGGTGGGGTTGTGATCCACTGCGGCTGCGGTGGGGACGGAGCCTCTCCGTCGTTTCTAGGCCCCCGCTTAACATACAAAACAATACAGTACAATACACTGAAGTTACCGCGATTTGACTTTACAAAAAGGTTGGGCATGGTTCTTGATATAGTGAGTGTTCATCATGGACAGCAGTGCATGCTCTCCAACGTGCTCCCATGGTGGCTACAAGTTCTGTAAGGAGTATTTGTATTAGGAAGCTCCATCCCCCTAGCAGCGCGGTTCACAGCCAATGGATGGTCTTTGGCGCATGTGGACGGGCTGAAATACGTCTCCCTCAGCCCTCCTATGTTCGATGGAATTTAAGTCGGGAACACAGGCAGGCTAGTCCATTCACTGGGTGGACTGCCCGTTCTGCACTCTTAGGTAGCACACCGCGCCTGGTACACGTCCACACGGTTCCTGGGGATCTCAGCACCAAGTTTCGACACCTGAAGATGGGCTTATAATAACAGAACTTTACAACTGCAGCAGCATTTTCAACCTCTATTATAATGCTCAGTTGCGGATTTTCCACCAACAGGTTTACAGCATTCACTGAACGTCATCTCTTTCCAAGAGCTTCTCCACCTGCTCGTTTTCATGCATATAAATGAAGTCAGCGTCGACTGAATCGCTGAAAAGACACAAATCGCGAAGGAGTACTGTGTAACAAGAACATAGACCCGTAAGTGTGCCGTGTTCAAATCTTTTGAGAGCGTTAAGCCTACGAAACATTATGCTTTACTACACGATAACGCCAGGACCACCACAATGATCATGTACGACAACATTCCTGGGTGCATTTCATATTACCACCTCCCCTCCCCACCATATGATAGTAGCTGGTCCAGAATAAATACTCAGACTGAATCTTCTTGTAGAAACTGCGAAAAAGCGGCTGAGTTTCTCACTGGACCCGGTTGATGAATGGTTCGTGTGTTAGTGAGTTCCATCCCTCGACCAGCACGGTTGACAGCTCCTGGATGGTCTTTGGTACAAGATGACGTCCCACAATACGTCTCTCCAGCGTATCCTATTCCTGGTCGATGGGATTTAAGTCGGGGAAAGGTTAGTCTCTCGTTCGAAGACCTCCTCCACCTATGGTATTCAATGCAGTCGTGCACTGTCATCCACAACAATAAAATCAGGACCAAATTTGTCCCTGAAACGACGCACGTGAAGAAGCAGTGCAGTGTCACTACAACGTCACAACAACATCGATCAGTCTGTGTACCATGTTGAAAGATTTGGAGTTCAGTACACTCATGCAACGTTATGCCTCCCCGCACCATAACACCAAGACCACCAAAACTATGATGTACAATGTTCCCGTACCTCTCGCTATAAGAGAATCACTACTCAGACTGAAACTGCTCTCATCTGAGAAGGGCATACAACAGCATTCCTGTTTGGTCCAGTCACTATGCTGTTCGAACCATCTCAAATGTACCGCCGACGTGCGGGTGTCAACGGAACACGACGTAATGGTCGTCGGTCGTCGGACAAAGACACCACCCCTCTGTAGTCGCCGTACCACTGTGGAACATGTCTGCGTGCCTTGCAAACCTGTTAAGTGTAGTTGCAATTACACCGGCATTACGGTCCCGTCGTGCATAGCGCACAATGTAGCAGTTATCCTGTGTTGCAGTTGTCCGTGGTCGACTATTGCCTCTCCTACAGGCAGCAGTGCCGGTGATTCAGATGCTACTCTTACACTTGAAACAATGCTGTGAATGATACAAAACTCCTGGGCTACGTTCTCCTCCAGCTTTCTTCTACACTCATGCTCATAACTTGAGGATAATTGCAGAATGTGGGCCACACAACGTGGCACTTCAGAAAACTGGCGCTAACAGCATAGGCACAAAGGGAACACACACGACACAGGTCCGTAAGTCCACGGTATTGGTGATAAGTTGAGAAAACCGTCCCGAAACACGTGTGCTACAAAACGCCACTGTTTCCTGCGCATGTAGCCCGACATCAATATGGGATATGATCACCATGCTCACGTACACAGGCCGCACAACGGATTGGCATACTCTGGATCAGGTGGTCGAGCATCTGCTGTGGTATAGCCTTCCATTCTTGCACCGGTGTCTGTCGGACCTCCTGAAGTGTCCTAGGGGTTTTAAGACGTGCAGCGATACGTCGACCGAAAGCATCCCAGGTGTGTTCTGGTCTGGAGAACAGGCAGACCAGTCCGTTCGCCTGATATCTTCAGTTTCAAGGTACTCCTCCATGATGGCAGCTCGGGGGGGGGGGGGGGGGCGTGCATTAGCATCCATCAGGAGGAAGGAAGGAGGGACTCACTGGTGGAAAATGAGGTCCCGATACACCTGACCTGTTACAGTTCCTCTGTCAAAGACATTCAGGGGTGTGCGTGCACCAATCATAATACCACCCCACACCATCAAACCACGACCTCCATACAGGTCCCTTTCAAGGACATTAATGGGTTGGTATTTGCTTCCTGGTTCACGACAGATGAAAATCCGGCGAGAATCACAGTTCAGACTATACCCGCACTCGTCCGTGAATATAACCTGGGACCACTGTTCCAATGACCATGTGCTGTGTTCTTGACACCAGGCTTTACGAGCTCTCCTATGACCAGGGTTCTGTAGAGTGCACCTTGCAGGTCTCCGGACGAATAAACCAGACTGTGTGTCTGGAGACAACTGTTACAGTGGCTGCGGTAAGGTCCCGAGCAAAACTAAATGCAGTACTCCGTGGCCGTCTGCGGGCACTGATGGTGACATATCGGTGTTCTTGTGGTGTTGTACACTGTAGACGTCCCGTACTGTAGCGCCTGGACACGTTTCCTGTCTGCTGGAATTGTTGCCATAATCTTGAGATCTCACTTTGTGGCACACGGAATGAACACCACCACAGTGCACTGTAACTGCTCGCTGATTGACACATACTGTCGTTTCCCGTTTCTTCCACTGTTCGACCAAACCCATTTGGAGCAATAGTCACCCTGACCTCAGGCATGTTCCTTCCAACTTTCTATGCTTGCTTGGATGCATCTAGTAACACGCTGCCGCAATTTCATTCGTTTACACTCAGTACTTAATATGGTATATTCCTTTATCTCTTTCGTCCTTACGTTTAGCACACCAGTGTACTTTACCTCTCCTTCAATTATTGTTCATCTATGGCGTAAATATTGCTTCCAGCGCTTCGTTTCTCCGCTCCTACCTACTGTTGCACCACGGTTTGGCTTAGCATACTGAATGGCTCTTGCGATCCAATCAGAAAACCGACATAAACTGCCTCAAGTTGCGGGAACAGCACCATTTGCTGCTATATTCACCCTGACCTTTTTCATGTGACGTCCAACTTCCTGTTCATACTTGAGATGTCTCTAATTACAAGCTCCCACACTTTCATTAATTTTTACTAAGTAGTTAATACAGTATTTTCCTTTATATGTCTCTTTCTTGGGTTAAGGGGGCCTGTGTACTTCATCTCTCCTTCAATTATTTCTTATCTGTGGCATCAATATTGATTTCAATGCTTCTTTTCTACCACACCTATATATTGCTGTGCGACGATTTGGCTCAGCGATCCAATTACGAAGCCGACATCATAAGAAGAATATCGTAGGATTCCTCAGCAACTAGACGTTCTGGAGCAAGAACACGCATTCATTGCCCAAAAACAAATATTGAGTGAGCTGACATTGCAGAAAACGGCGTCCAGCACGTCTGAAAGAAGGTGTTACCATACGTTACAGTCCTGACATGGCTTCTGGGGCCGCTGACATGATGGATTGCTGCGGCAACTGATGTCATGATTCACCGACGATTACGCCTGGCGTCCTAGACCTGTTGCTACTTAACGCCCAGGATTGCTGCCGTTTTCGAGCAACACAAGAATTCAGACCGACATTCTCAGCTATGTAGATATCGCCAGGCCCTAGAAATAAAGAGAGGTATACACCTGTATACCCTCAGAAAGGCACCAGCAAGCTGCCACTGTCGTACTCTGACCCCAGTAGCTTTAGGCCACTGCCTGAGTTCGATTGTTACCAATCAGGTGACTTCAGGCTGTTGGGCCACCCATTAGATGACTATCATCTCGTGATGGTCACCATTCTGGTGGGTTAGGGGTTCATGTCTACGTCACCAAGCTGCCCAGCCATCAATGCTCGTGTGGGAAAACACTGTCACTGTACACTGTCCTGTGAGGGCAAACGCCTTCACTGTTTGCCATCGCCTAGTGCGGGCACACACCACCACCATAATCCTTGCAGCGGCTGGTGCTTTGATCCTGCCTGGCCTGATACCCCCTGTGCCGAGCAATGAGGCCAGGCCAGCTGCTTCAGGGCATGTGCTGCCCATCAGCCACTCACCACATAACGCCGCAAATGATTCAACATCGGTATCGACATGCTGATGGTAGTATTTTGCCAAATGCCGCCATACTTTAAGGAATGTGCAGCGCGCCACACTTCCGGAAGCTTACACCAGCATGCTTCTCCATCCATGGCGGCCTATGTAATGGATGCCACTGACCACCTTTCCAGCTGCATCTCCATTGCTACAGTTGTTATGCAATAAAGAAGTATGTCAACCAGCACTGTTTCCTCGACGGTCCGCCGCCCGCCACCTCCCAGTATTACGCTGCAGCTTCATCCTGGGAAGTGAACTGCCATATAGTCTAACATATCACAGCCAGCTTCACCTGCCGCCATAGAGGTCGCACAACCCAGACTTTGCTGTCACAATTCCCGGAAATTTCAGTCAGACGTTACTAGCCGCAGATAGACTACCTCTTGAATGGAGCCGGCCGCTGTGGTCGAGCGGTTCTAGGCTCTTCAGTCCGGAACCACGCTGCTGCTACGGTCGCAGATTCGAATCCTGCCTCGGTCATGGATGTGGTTGATGTCCTTAGGTTATTTAGGTTTAAGTAGTTCTAAGTCTAGGGGACTGATGACCTCACATGTCAAGTCCCACAGTGGTTAGAGCCATTTGAACCATTTTTTCTTGAATGGGAAACTGATCACCTCGCTATTTAATCCCTCAACCTACCAACCAACCAGACAACCCTGTTGTTCAACCGTAAATACTTGATAGGCCCTAATGGCCAAAGGCCCTAAACTTATCGCGTAGAAACTTGGGAGTAACTGATGCTTTCACTCACTAAACATATTACTTACAGCCGGACAAAATAATTCTTATTGTTAAACCGGTGCTAAAGTAGCCCCTCAGATCCGTTATTCTCCCGAAGTTGACAGTTAATTTTTCGATTTATGGAAACTATAAATTTCGAAGCACATAGCTATTATTTCTGCTGTCATTAGACCCTTCCTTTAAGGTATATATGGCTTTCCGTACTTTTGGTCTGTAAACTGTACGTTCATTAGCTATCACATGCAAGTTACTATCCTGCTTGTAAAATTCCAGCGCCATCAATGCCATTTTCATTTAAAACGTATGTGACTTTCATGTTTATAACTATGTCGTATTACTGTCCTTGAAATTTTTCTGCAACCGCAGGTCATTTCATGAATTCCTGTAGTTCGCAGCTGATCAAATGGTAGGTCGAACACTTTTATTTTACACTGTCCGAGAAATGTATGTTTCGTATATTTTCTCAGTAGAATTTTAGTTATTCCACCTGCTGCGAAGGAGACTTACTGCAGCTCCACAGAACAGCAGTTTTATGGAACTATCTGATATCCATTGGCCAGTAGACTTTATCTTAAATTAGTCGATTTCTATTTGAAGCTGTTACTATCTCTGTCTCCAAGACACTACTAAATTTATTGACTGATAACGAACTGAATTGCACGACAGTCTAAGAGCAGCTGAAATAAATTTTCATTTGTCTTGCAATATTAATTACATTGAAATCAACGGTGATATTTGAAGCCGCCAGTGCCTATAAAATGTATGAATTTCAATTTTTACTTCGACTGCGGAATAAAAATAGTGTAACATTTTATGTACTGAACATCGATAAAAAATTACTCGAGCACTAAATCAAGGTTGAAGCCAGTTCACTAATATTCGGACAACGGGAATGTACGTAAACCTTTGAGTCACTTTCCAACCTTTTCAAAAACTAATGACGGATAGTATTCGGTTTGTTGCGCCTCATCATTAGCTTCATAGAAAAGGCGTTCTAACATCAGTTACGGAGTGGCTTGCAGGACATGGAATTGACATAAATTGAGTCTGAAGTTTTACCAGTAAGTGGACTTCTGACAATGAGCACTATGATGGTTTCCAGCGCATATTCGTATAGGTTGGCACCATCACATTGCCAACTTGTTGTTAAGTCACTTATAACCACCACAACCATGCTGTCATCTGACATGAGCTCTGTGGATTTCCTTAGGTGAAGGTATATATGTACACACACACACTAAGTGCAAGATTTTTCGTGAAACCAACGTCACAGGGACCATAGAAACTACTTGTGGACCTGCTCGCTATTCCCAGCATACTCTAACAACATTAATAAGTGAATGCCTGTTATTCGTTACACTAACTAGGCACGGCTTGAGCAGCCACTCTGCTACTGCGTATCTGTGATGTTTCTGTGACACACCATCTTTGAAACTGAATGAATAACTTATTTGACACCCAGTATAATCAGAAGTGTTTTAAGGTATACAGAATGAAACAGTGTACTACTGGCTATCCAAACTTTGTTTTAATTTTTTATTTGACAGAGGTACATTCTTCATAAATAAGCACGAATGTGATTCCAAGTGTCAGAATTGTCAGAATTGCCCACCTCCCTCCTAAAGAAATAGATTTTGTGCACCACAATTCTGGTTAACACGAATATTTTTAAAAAAATCTGTCCAGAAAGTAAATTTGGAAAATACGTCCGTTTCACACGAGCGCGTATTATTTCTCTGGCCAGTGCTGCAGGTTCCAGTGTAATGCAGAAAAGCACACTCCTCATTTCATTTCTGCTTCCCAACAACTCTTTCCGCCGAGTGTATTACGCAGATTACTCCCCTGTCCGAGGCGGATTCCACCCTTTTGCGGGGAAAATGTACGCTTAAACAAAATGTAAAAACTGCGCAGCCCAGTTAAAAAAAATTAAAAATCTTTGTTCATTTTTTCATGTCGACAATCTGTGTACAAAAAATCGCAGTAGTTGCAATTGCTAATTAAGGTAAAGCGGCCATTTCTAATTAACGTAAAATGAGATTCGTTACTGAAATCATGAAACGAGTAATACTCCACAGTTGGAGAATTTACTTCTAATAAACAATGAGCGCAGTTTGGCAGGAGTGGCTGGCTTCTGAATGAACATCTATTCTTACCTGGAAAAGCAACGTCAATGGAATACCTGTTTTTGAGCCACCTGAGATAGTTCACATTTTAATTAGTTTTAATTTTTAAACACCTAGAGGGCAGTATTATGTTATGTTTGCAATATTTTGCAGATTACAAATATAAAACTACACTGTTCGATCCGTGAGCGATTCCTTTATTCTACATCATGTTAACCGGAGGGATCCATCTGCTATTGACACTTGTAAGAGTGCACTCAAAAACAGGAAATACAGCAATCTATTCTGCACTAAGTTATCCACACGAAGATTATCAGCTGTTAGAATATATTTCATTTTTACGTTTCTGTAACACCATTAGTGTTGTTTTCAGTGTAATGCCTATGAAAAAAACAATGCTGATTAACAAATCAAATGGAAAGTATACGTTAATCGTATTACACCATCTCTGTTGTTACTTGAACTGTAGTATATTCTGTTACAGATCTAATTCAAATTGTAATTTTCTTTCTTCTTTATTATTAGGGAGTACATGAAGGCTACATTTAGTTACAATAATTACCATTCATAATGCCTTCTGACACTGGGTGACTCATATATGCTGGGAGTAACCACAGGGCATTCATTAATCGAATATCTTGGTTATAGACAACTAGTATGACTAATGACAAAGTCGTGTGGATGTATTAAGTGACGTATGCTTTTAGTAGGGGAGAGTTTTTGGTTGGAGCTCCGATCTATTACTAATTTTAGGATGACACGAAGGAACGTGCACTAGAGACTGCCGTAAACAAATTCTGTCACTATCGACAGTTTTTGTTGTTGTTGGAGTTTTAAGTGCTACGTTATATATGAAAGCTTTTTGGAATATATTGTTAATTCTTCAGATACAGAATCCTGTGGTAAGTAAAATGCTGTATATTCTCAGAACTATTTATGTGACATGCGGACAGCTAAGCCATACTTCTTTGGTCGTAAACCATTCGGTAACTTGGAAAACAGGTCTTTTACCATGGTACATGTTACACTTGCGAATGAACTGAATTTCTTTAATGTTTTATCAATTTTACCTCTCTTGAAGATGGAATTTCTGTTGGTTTCCAATATTTTATATTTCAAAATGTGTTTAACTTATAAGCATTTTTTCATAATACTTGTGGTTCATTGGATTTCACTTATTAATTGTTGATGTGTAGTAGAGTAATAATGTAACAGATGGGCTATTAAATACGTTACTGACAAGGTTATCTCGATCGCAACGCTTTTAAATTTCAATCGAAAATTTGCTCCTAGTTACATGACATTCCAGTAACGAGGTTAGCGGTTTCCACATTTGGAGGAACCTTAACTTTTCGGAGCAATTTTTTGTAATTTCAGAACAAGACAGAAACACATAAAAAATCAATGCCATCATTTAAAAGTGAAGCAAGAAAATGTACTGACCTTCTATTAAAAGGTTGCTGTCTTCACATTTTTATAGAAATCTTACGACAGTGAGGACACCTGAGAGGTTGGTGCATAGCTTCGTATTGGTTTTCCATAAGTTTAATAACAGGCACACATAACAGAGATTTTAGCCAACCATAATCTATTCTCCTCCACAATTTACAACACTCTTCCAATGCCGGAGTAACTTTTCGATTCCGCGACTGTAAAAACCACTTGATTTTTAAAGCTAAGAACTCGTCGAGCCATGTTCGGAGGGCATTTTCAACCGGAAAGCAACTTCCTTGAAGGTTGTTCCATAAACAGCAGGAAAGGTAAAAATCTGTGGGCGTGATATGAGATGAATAAGATGAGTGTGGAAAGACTTCACAACGCAGCTCCTGTATAACGTTCCTTGTCAGTCTAGCAGAATACGGACGGGCGCTATCGTCGAGTAGCATCCTTTCACACATTCTTCCTGATCGTTGTTCTTGGATTGCGCTTGTGAGACGTCTCAGTTGTTGACAATAAATGTCAGCAATGATGATAACACCTGGGGGAAACAATCCGTAGTACACCACCACACCGTTGCTGTTCCACCAGATGCATGACATCTTTTGTGGAAGCGCGCACGCCTTCGTACGGCGAGTTGCTGTTTTGTTTTTGCTCAGTCATTCCATTCTTTTCTCTTTTTAGCGTAGAGACACCAATTCTCGTCACCCGTAACGATAGAGGATAGGAATGGTCGATGCTGTTCACGAGCCAATCGATGACGCCGAGCGGTTCTAAGCGCTTCAGTCCGGACCCGCGCTGCTGCTACGGTCGCAGGTTCGAATCCTGCCTCGGACATGAGTGTGTGTGATGTCCTTAGGATAGTTAGGTTTAATTAGTTCTAGGTGTAGGGCACTGATGACCGCAGATGTTAAGTTCCACAGTGCTTAGAGCCATTTTAACCATTTTTGATGACGAGCGAGTGGATGCACGTATTCCGATTTTTGTTATTTTGGCTTAGAGCATGCTAGACACATACATCCGAAATCTAAATCTCCCCCCACTGCATGCAAATGTGGAATGATCACAGTTCATCACATCTGCCAGTTCTCGAGTACGCTGACGTGTATCATTGTGGATTAATACGTTTAAATGATCTTTATCAAACACGAACGAGGAGAGTCAGCAATGTCGATATGATTCCTCGCAAAACTAGAAACCATTTTCTTGCTGTGCTCTGTCCAGTGGCATTATTCAAACACACGGTGCAAATATTTCTGGCTGTCTCTGTTGCTATCACCCTGTACTGAACTCTAACATAAGAATGTGTCGGAAATGTTCCAATTTCTCCACTTGGCATTCCATTTTCTAGCGTTCACGGCTCTGCTCATTATCTCCAGATGACAAAATGACAATATGTAAAATTAAACGGTAGCTTTGAACTACACATAAAAAGCGACAATCGATAAATAAACCCGTAGCAGACGGAATACCTACACGCAAAACAAAAACGCTACAAATTTATGCTTACCTAATATCGATTTAATGTCGGTGACAGTAATATTTATGTGGTGAATTGTTTGTACTCCGAGGTGGAGTAGATGGGTGAGGGTGAAACCAGGATGACCACCAAACTCAGCGTCCCCATTCCACAGATGGATCACAATCAAGAGTGTCACATGACCTCACTTCATCATATATTTCAGAGAGGTTTAGATTTTCGTCCACGGCATTAACACTGAGTCTGGTAACGAAGAGCTCTTCGCCACCAGCTCACTTCCCTTTGCTCCCCATATACTGACATTGGAAATTTCTTCTTCAACCAATATTCAAACCAATTACTTTGGAGTAAAGCGCCATCAAATAGGGATGTTGTGGGATTGAGTATTCTGACATCTTACTGAGCGCATGTGGTTTCCCATCGAATCAAATGTACACTCTTTGACATAAAACTTGACCGGCGGCCGGCCGCTTCAGAGGCTAAATCCGCGCCGATCGCGACATGGGACAAAGAAACTGGCCAACTCGCTAATTCTCTAAGTCCGGTTATCTGCACAATCTGGCAACACTGTAGACTGCGGCACTTCCTGGAGGAAAACTTGTCCCAAGATAGAGAGACTCTAGGCTGATTACGCCTGTGGTCTAGCGGTAGCGTGCGTTGTTTCTGTTCATAATGTCAGTGGATCGAGAGCAGCTGGCATAAAATATTTTTATAGCCTCTTCTGTCTGAATGCTGAAGACGTGAATGTAATGGTAGCGCAGATTCAATCTATTTCGCTTTGTGACACACCGATATCAAAATTTTATCTAGTAACGATTTTGCGGCAGATTTCCTGCAGACTGTCCTCCTCTGGACGCCGTATGCGGCAAAGCTCCGGGATCCATTTGCTGGCTACTGGCAGCGGCCGTGGCGACAGCAGCGGCGCTGCACTCCCCCGTTCTTTATCAAAAGCGCCTGCTACCGCTCATCGCTTTTGATGATTTGAAACGCTTTATTATTAAATGTTGCTCCACAGAAAATTTCTACAATTTCCATTCACGCTCAAAAGCAACGGAGACAGACGCCCTGATTAGTAGGCGGGTAATCGGCAAGAGCTGAGTATGGCCCGAAATTAATTTTATAGACTGGGACGAAATTAAACCACCTCACTACATTCGATGAATTTATAAATGCTTCATACCTCGTTTCTTTTCCTTTCAAACTTAATTATTTGTGCAATTTTTGGTCAATGATTGGATGTTTTCGTCAAGCCAGAGTGAGCGTCTGTGGTGTAAAATGTATTACAGTTCTTGTTTCATTCCTTATGGTAAGTCTATGCGATAAACTGTGTGAATACCTTGCAATGCATGCTCTGTAGCAGTGCAGGCACACTGCACATTTGGAGTTCCATGTATGGGTTCATGAAGTATTTATTGTTGATCGGAAGTGATAGTTAAGGTCATCAGATTTAATCCAGATAAATTTGTCGTTTTGAAGGTTTCAGAGAACGGAAAGGAATTGCTAACGCCGGTGTTAGAAAACGTCTACAGTTAAACGCTATTGCAAAAATTTAGAAGATGTGAACTATATTAATGAACATGTGCACTTCATAAACAACCTTCTGACATGTTAGACCTATATGACGAACAAAGCTCAAATTTATATTGTTGACAGTCGGTTTGAGTCTTTTCAGGACCTATTTTACAGTGAAGCACCTTGGAATTTGCAAAGCAGAAATCCATGATATTAACTTAATTTACTAAGTCGAAATCGGACGAAGATTGATGTTTAAAGGCATTCTTCAGATTTCGCATAAGAAATGTTTACTAGCAGTTTGCAACTCCATTAATTAAAATGGAAAATAAAATGTTTTAGTCAGCGGCTTCTGCCGTGATTCGAACTTATAGTACAAGCACTGCAACGCACAAGGGAACCTCTGAGCTAACGACACACTGGCGGCCAGAGGCGGACTATAGTCACTGCGATGTTGCCTGAGCCTCAAAACGCAACCTTAAACACAGAAACAGAGGAGGTGGAGATTACTGTTTTAACGTCCCGTCGACAACGATGTCATTAGAGACGGATCACAAGCTCGGATTAGGGAAGGATGGGGAAGGAAATCGGCCGTGCCCTTCCTAAGGAACCATCCCGGCATTTGCCTGAAGCGATTTAGGGAAATCATTGAAAACCTAAATCAGGATGGCCGGGCGCGGGATTGCACCATCGTCCTCCCGAATGCACACACAAACAGGTGTTACTTATGTGAAGAACGCCGTTCTTGGAGTCTAGAAATTAAATATACTTTCTAATTGTGTCATCTTGCAGTGGATTATATCGTACGAGTCTTCGATGTGGAAAACGAATGTTAAGTGAATTTAGCGAGGTAACGCCGACCTACACCCGGAAGTAAATGCACTATCAGAGTGTTGACAAATACTTACTACGACGCTGCCATTTCTCGGCTCTCTGACGAGGCAGCTCTTCAGCGAAATGCTTGCCGTGATTCTCCGATACGGTTCTTCAGAGTGGAGACGCGCGCGCACGTTTGGTTTTTATGCGGCGTTCTCCCCTGGTGGTTTCTGACGTCGCCTTGTGGGCTATGTATACATATGAGACATTCAATTATCATTAATCCAGAATGATACAAGTTTCAGCTTCCGGCGTGGAAGAAGGCTGTTGACGCCGACATTATATCATTTCAACGTAGGGAAAGCAAAACGGATCATTCAATGTTTCTCATTCAACATAAAGCATGTGAGATAAATTTCCGTAACGTTCATAATCATCTAAAAATACAAACGAAGTAAAAATACACCGGAATCTTATTCGAATTGAATATAATGTAAGATACCAAACGCTTTGCACCTCGATGTCGAATTTGTCCACTTGCAATCGTTTGCAGCATGCACATAGATTGTCATGATTACCACGAGAATGAAGAAATATGTTGGTAAGGATGGAAGCAAGAAGAGACGCAGTCAACAAATATTCTATTCCTCATGGCATTCATTTCATTTGACACGTAAGAAGAGGTAAAGCGGGAATTTACTTTCGTTAACACGAAAGATATGCCGCACATGTTGATAACGAGGAAGTCTGCGTCTTCATACGTTTCCTCCTTGAAATCTGTATGCTCTATTATATACTAAGTAGCCCGATCATTGTTTCAGTAATGTTACCCTCTTGTTTGACCCCGTAACGATGAACAGATTCCAAATGCATGTCTCTGCGTGAAAGTAGCTGTTCGAACCCTTCCTGGGTTGTTTTTTGTGTTTTATTGCTTGGAATTCCTGAAGCAGACCACTGTGCCTTCCCCCCTCGTGGGTTAGGTCTCAAAACTAAACCGCTTTGTGTCCAATGGCATAATTTATTCATACAGCATCAGCATAAGACTCTTGCGAGTGAGAGAATGACAATAACAATCGTAACAAGAACAAGCAAATAATGAATGATGTTTATTCCAACGCAGAACGAGAATGGCTTTAAATATAAAAATCTATATCTATATCCATATCTATTGATCTTTGAGTTGGCACAATGAAAATATATTCTTAGCATTTAGTTACTGAATTTAGTTCTGGATGTTTGCAGAGAAAAGGAAAAGTCGGTACTTCTCGCTAGTGTAATATAATGTGAACCAGCAACTACCCTTTCCTTAGAACACGACTCAAGCAGGTCCTCAAGTAGGCACTGCTGCACTCTGTTCCCTGACATTGCTCTGATGACGGTTAATGCAGATAGTTCCGATTATGAAATACAAAACGTATTGCAGGTTAGTTCCTAGGATAGTAACATTAAATTTGCGTTGTAGACGGCACATGAACGTGACGACTATCCATATTACTCATCAATATAAAAAGACAGTATTTTGGGAATTTAGCAGGATTACTCAAAATGAATTCTGAAATTGGGTGACTGACCGCACAGGTGCTAAACGTCGTCAAGAGTATACGATGTCCTAATCGCATTAGGAATATGAAGATCGTCTTCGACAGCTCGCAACTTTCACATAGCTAACCCCACCCTACTCCAGACAGCTCTCGGTGGAGTTGCACTACGTTGCCGATGTTATGGAAGGCCTTCAAACCGACAACAGACCACATATTGAAAAATACAAGCGAATTCTCTTGCAGCGTAAGCTTATTGTAACTAATCTAAAAATTATTGGAGAGGAACATTGTCCTATTCAAAAAAGTAAAATGTTACACACTGTTGACGTCAAACGGACATTATCTATGTCCTGTCTTGTGTCCTACTCATCTATAATATCAAGTGTACTATGAAAATGATTATATATAATGGATTATAAGGTAATGCATTGATACCAGATGGTGGGGGCCGGCCGATGTGGCCGTGCGGTTCTAGGCGCTTCAGTCTGGAACCACGTGACCGCTACGGTCGCAGGTTCGAATCCTGCCTCGGGCATGGATGTGTGTGATGTCCTTAGGTTAGTTAGGTTTAAGTAGTTCTAAGTTCTAGGGGACTGATGACCTTAGAAGTAAAGTCCCATGGTGCTCAGAGCCATTTGATCTATTTACCACAAAATGACATTAAAAATTTAAGTTATTCACGAGCAGCTAGTTGAGAATATGTATGAACATTAAATGACACGACGAACCGTCATGTTCTGCATATGGATTCAAACCCAGCTCATGCAGACTAAGCAAAGATTTCGTGACTGACGGAAACTAACAGTCATTCCTGATTAGGCATACAGAGAGTGATATACCTCGATTTTAGACAGTATCAGTTAGCAAATATCAACTGTAAATTGCATAACGCAAACATTTTTAACAGACGCGAATTCCTACCCAGCATCTATTGTCCCTGTTAACGAACTACGAGAGATGTTAAATATTGCTTCTTCACAAGTAACTTACTTGAAATGCCGTGAGGTAAAGCTGTGTGTTGGACACGGATTCGAACCCGGAACCTAATCGGATTGCTATCGAAGCACAGTCAAATGTGACATATCGGAATTTCGCGGCAGTAACTAGATGTTATAACTGAAATGACGAGACGAAAAATTAATTTTTTCCTTCCCAGGACTCCAACCCGGCACCTATCGCTGTTATATTCTAGAGAAAACTAACGTTAAATATGGGTTTGTTGCACCAGCAGTGACATGTGAGCATGTTTGAACTGAAATAATATGACGAAGAGTTCAGCGCTCACTGGGAATAGAGCCCCACACATATCGTTGTTGACTACACACAAAGAGACGTCAGCTACCGAATTTTTCTCCACCAGCTACTCAGAATAGCATCTTGAACTTACAGTCATCTCGCAAATAGTTCTGTGTCTCACTGGGAGTTAAAAACGTCAGATATCGTTAGTGTGACAGCGAATGAAAATACATTAAAAATCAAAATTATTATCCACCAGCAGACAGGTGTTCTCATGCTAGAGCTTGATAATACATAATTAAATCTTTAGTGCCGGGCCAGGATTCGATCCCATTCACGCATAATATGTGAAGGTGTTGAGGAATCTGCAGTTTTGAACAAACAACAAATTGTAGCCGAGCTGTATTGCCACGAAGGGATCAAATTCCGCGTTAAGGGCGGTCTGAGTTGCATTCCCAGTTCAGAACCAATTTTATCGACATACAGAAGCTCAAATAAAAGATGGAATAAGTGTCCTGTGACCATACATAGCGTTTGTGTCGTCACTTGAAATAAATAACTAGTATAAGAAAGGTTACTGGTGGTAGAGTTTCTACATGTCGCCACTCCAGACTTTATTGTGGTTCAACCTACCGTCTACTTGGTAAAGAAGGAATATCATCTTTAATGTGAATTTTCTGACCACGCAGCCATTATATCTCCTTCACTTGGTGTAGCCAGGAGAGAATGGAATCTGTCTCTCCCTATCTAAAATCATTGACAGAAGTGGGAATCGAACCCAGACCATAGGTATAACAACCTACCATCCGTCCAACAGACCACGAAATCCTCTTCTCTGCGAGTCATTTTTCTATCGTAACGCAGTTGCGCCACACTGGATGAGAATTCTGACACACAGGCTCCCTGTAGTAATTTGCAGCATGTTTAGTAAATTTATTTACTTGGTTGACCGAATCACCATGAACTAGCTGCCTCGGCTACCCAGTGCATACATTCGACTATTTTGTAATCACAGAAATAAAATCACGTTACTGCCACATACACACAACTGCCAACATTGTAGGAAGCAGAAGTTTAAATAAGAAGTGTTCCTTTTCACTTGAGCTATTCTATTGCGCTATCTGTTACTAGAAAACGTCGTTCAGTCCAAAAGAAAAGCTGTAACTGTTTGTCTCTCAGAAATCAAGGCATGGCCATATGCATAATCTCACAGTGCTGTGGAATCCAAAAGTTCTGGAGGAATAGTTGCCGAGCTCTGGAGCTGTTGTAGTTCCGTGTCAGCTTGTAGCATAGATAAGATGTCGCGAGTTCGAATACATTCAGTGCTACATTTTTTAAAACGCAATTCTGCTCTCTGCTGAAGTTATCAATCTAATGGAACTTTGAACAAATTCCCTTCACTTCTCAACCCAAAGTAGTCGCATGTGGAAAAAGGACTAACTACTGTGACTTTTGTCCTATTCAGGTTTAATAGACAGCAGGCAGCAGATGCATCTCGAAGATGTGCAGGGAGAGCGCATCGTGCCATAATATGTCAGAAAAGTATTTTCTACATTAGCCGTCGTGTGGTAGTGATATTTTATTCTTCTTCAAACTTTGATTGACAGCTTTAACTCAGAACAAATTTTCTACATGCATGTAATCAATAAACTGCATGTGCATTGTCAGACTGTCATAGGTAACATCAGAGAATTCGCATATATCGTTGATGATTAATTTCTCTCTCATGTTTACTATTGTTTTAACAACACTAAAGGAAACCTTACGAAAATTGTGCACTGTATTATAAGAAATGAAATAAAACTAACGATGATAACCTTACGACGAAAGTATCTGTACACAAGCATGCCTCTATCGACACGAATTAGTAAAATACTACTCACTTAGATTTTGATAGGGTCTGTGTTTAATTGGTATGCTATGTCGTACTCAAGAGGTATGCAAATGTGGCATTTCATAAATATAGTTACGTATTCCTAGAAACCCAAAATTCGCTTGTCAGCAGCGGAAAGAGGCGATACCTGTTGTGCAGCATTGTAAGTTTTTCAACATTGCACTATGAGCTGAAAGCATTTTCTTGCGATTTCCGTATTGATGTTTGATCTGACTGCTTGTAGCTCTTTCACAGAAGGGATAAAAACGTTTCAGTCAGTGAGACTGGAACTGCGAACCGTAACAGACGCTGTTTCACATGTCAGCACGTTACCACAGAGCTGGCGAGGGGGTATGGGTCTCAGTTTCCTATTACGACGGCAATAGTAACTAGAACTCGTAAACCGCTATTTAAAGGTCGAGATTAGTTGCGATTTCCACCTGCAACGACTTTCTTGGGCTGAAAACCGTAAATTTTCAATCTTTTGTTACCCTTCAAGCTATAATAACTCAGATTATTCAATGGAAATGACAGGTAAAATCAAGTGAACTTTGAGGCTTAATTCCGTGCACACCAGGAAGTAACTCGTCGATCACAGAGTTGCCAAACATACGTTGCCTTGTTGCCAAATCTCAGTTACAGTACCAGCAGGAAGAAGACGAACCGATGTGATCCTACAGCGGTCTGGGAAGTGACCATAGCTGGTGTCTCCGAGTCGCGGCTGCTACGGCCTGGAATACGTAATGCGTCTGATTCGCTTTCTGTAACTAGGTTTAGGGACTGGAGCGTAGTTACTAATAATACTCAGAACTGACTGCAAACTGAGCATCATAAATCAGTAACTCTCATTGTTGTTTTTATATTTCTTTCGTAAGTGCACTCAAAACTAAGAAAGTCATTCACAGGCGTTTTCCTGCCTCGCCGATAGTCGAGCAGAACATACAAATAAAAATAAAAAAGAATGTGTGTGTGTGTGTGTGAGAGAGAGAGAGAGAGAGAGAGAGAGAGAAATAAAAAGCAATGAGAGAGTGTGTAAAAAATTGTTGTAAAGAAATTGAATCATGGTATTTAAAGAAATCTTTCATTAAAATGACACGTTCCACATCATTACGAAATGTCGTATTCATGATCTATGGAACAAGAGTTAATCTAATGTAATGTAATCTAATCTAATCACATCATATTGATTATTAGCCATGAAGAGTCATGAACTACCGAAAGTTTTGCCAATACCAGTAACCAAATCTAAACTTGAAAATAAAAGACGACAATTTTTGTAATAAACCGTGACTCCTATCAAGACCCTTTCATCCCTGTTATCTAACCACGAAAGATGTCTGATATACCTCCATTCTGAAGTAACAAAGTGTGCATGCATTTAAAGATGAAGTGCATGATGTGAAGTTCTGTGACGGAGATACGAACCCAACACGTAATCCGATTGTTAACTAAGAAAAATCAAATGTTACGTATCGGTTTTTCTTACGAGCCGCTAGGTGTCTGAATCTAAAATAAGGATACAAACTTTTGTGCCTAAGCGACAATCGAACTGCACACCTACCGCGCATCCACGAATATAGCTTAAGTATCAGTTGCTTACTCATGAACAGTAAGATGTGTGCGTGTTTGACCAGAAATAACGACACCTGTTGCGATTGTTGGCAACACATGAACAGACATTGAAATTGCGCGTTAATTTTCACTAGCAGGTGGGTGTGCACTTGATAAAGCTAGAAATGAAATTATGAATATTTTTGTACTGGATCAGGTTTCAGACCCACATACTTACCTTTGGAAGAGAGCTAGAGAAGATTGCAGTCTTGGGAACAGGAACGAAATGACTGAACTATACTGTTCCGAGAGATTCAGATCCTCGAAAGAGGAGATACGAATTCGAATCACAGTCCAGCACCAAATTTTTAAACGTCTCTAGTTCAATCAAGTACAAGTAAAATAAGAGCCCTGTCCCTTTAAATGGCTATCGGTTCATCAAATAAAATAAAATTTTCTAATGTAAGTAAGTTTACTGGCGACTTTATTTCTGTTTACCATGACTTCCGCTTTGTCATTTCCCAACGAAAACTGGCTCTGCTCAGTTGGTTATGAAGGAACGTGATGTTTAATGCGGATTCTGGATTATAATGTCTTTCTCTTGAGGTTACCAGAGGTAAAATAAATCTGTTTGTGCCTCTTAAAAGTAAATGCCTGAACCCACGCATTGCACCTGTGATAGCTCGTTCCACCAGACCATTGTGGCCACATTACCCAGCCCCAGGAGTGTGCTGTAACGGATGATGTGCTTAGCTTACAAAATTAGTCACGGTGGAAAAAATGCGAGTCTATTAAATGGTCAAGTAGAAGCAAGCTTCTGACGCAGAGATTATGCTATTCTCATGTCAGCAGGATGTAAAGACTCTTCTAGGCATCATAGGCTGGATGTGAAGCCATTTTGATTTTTCACAAATTCAGCAAATTTCTTAGTTCGAGAAAATCCACTGTGAAGTGTGAAGTTGCCGGATAATTCGATTATTACTGTTATTATTAATATCATTTTATTCATACTGCTGCTGTAACACAAGTGCTTGAACATCATTTAGTATCTTTTGGTCACTATAGAAGTAGTTTCCCAAGAACAGGTTCTTTCCCTGTCTACGGAATCCTTTTCATGTTAATATCAAACACCAGCAATTACTCGTAGATTACATTAAAACTAAAGTAATTGACGAAGACGTTACTTGGTAACAAAAACGCACTGCCTTTCTTCATTTACTTTCGCCTAGAAGTGGCTATCGAGTACTGACAAACCAAAAGGCAAGAGATCTTACTGCCTTCCGATATACGTTGCTGTTAGTTCTTCCACATGATTTGGTCGACATGACCTGTTTCAAGTAGTGTATGACAGACAGTGTTTTAGAAAATCTATTGTTTCCCTTTGCAATAAACAGAAGTATTTTCATTCTAAGCTGTCCAAGTACAAAATTTTCGCAATATTAGTGCACATTTAATATTCGCTTCTATAATGTATAAAAGTATTTCACAGTCGCAAAACTCGCATCCGAAACGTTGACCTTACACTTAGTCGCTGACCATAAATTCTAGCTCAGAGTGACACCAGTTTAAATAACCTAATGTAGCGAAGACTGTTTGCCAGTGCTCTTTCTCACCGGAAAATACGCAATTGACTCATTTGGCTCCATAAGTACACTGTAACAGTAATTTCTGTGTGAAATTTGTCAATAAGCTTTCGCCTTCCAACCGGCAAAATACGGAAGAGTACAGCCGGTAAACAAATCACAAATCACGATTTAGTGCCGATAAGACGATTTCTTTAAACATTGTCGAAGCTGAGGGAATTTATTTTCTGCTTAAATCGTCTTAAGCAGCAACGTTCACAGATATCTCAAATAGGAAAAAGCTGAATATCCAGGTACGAAGGTTGTAAAACAAACTTCCCACAGTTTGTGTCGGGTTGATCTTTTCGTCTGATAACACTGCTTAAGTATTTTGTCTAAGAGGTATCACAAGTAGTATCCCTGTAGCTGTGGGAATCATTGGTTGAAAACGAGTTTAACACCAATGGGTACAGTGCTGCTATATTTTCAAAATTATTATCAACTTAAGTCTGAGTTCATCCACAAACTGAGGCGTATTTATAATATTGAAGCTAGACTGTGTATCCTTGTCTTTCTTGAGTGGTCACTGGAAGGCGTTTACACACACGTATACAATACTATGAATACTTCGAACGCTATGGTTAACGTTGCTCTCATAAACTACTTTTTTTTAAATTCTTCTGGGTCTTAAGCGAGCAATATGTGTTGTAGATACAGTCTCAGACCAAAAAATTGACCGCCGAGTCGTTCACGTAAGGTGGACAATACAGTCATGCTCCTCTCAGAATTCTATGTCTGGCAATATGCTCGATCTAACAACATGTAGACTGCGGCACTTCCCAGAGGAAGTCTTGACACCAATCTTAGTACATTACTCTAGACTACGACCGTAGTCTTGAGGTTAAACGCGAGACCAGCTAATATGATATTGTAGATTCGCTTGAATTACACTCATAGCTTCAGCACCGAGAGGAAAGGGGCGATAAAAATTCTGTCGATGTGTGCTTTCGGTCGCCAGACGTCATATTAGCTGGTCTCGCGTTTTACCTCAAGACTACGGTCGTGTTCCATCAGCGGTACGAATAAAATGATATTAATAATAACAGTAATAATCGAATTATCCGGCAACTTCACACTTCACAGTGGATTTTCTCGAACTAAGAAATTTGCTGGATTTGTGAAAAATCAAAATGGCTTCACATCCAGCCTATGATGCCTAGAAGAGTCTTTACATCCTGCTGACATGAGAATAGCATAATCTCTGCGTCAGAAGCTTGCTTCTACTTGACCATTTAATAGACTCGCATTTTTTCCACCGTGACTAATTTTGTAAGCTAAGCACATCATCCGTTACAGCACACTCCTGGGGCTGGGTAATGTGGCCACAATGGTCTGGTGGAACGAGCTATCACAGGTGCAATGCGTGGGTTCAGGCATTTACTTTTAAGAGGCACAAACAGATTTATTTTACCTCTGGTAACCTCAAGAGAAAGACGTTATAATCCAGAATCCGCATTAAACATCACGTTCCTTCATAACCAACTGAGCAGAGCCAGTTTTCGTTGGGAAATGACAAAGCGGAAGTCATGGTAAACAGAAATACAGTCGCCAGTAAACTTACTTACATTAGAAAATTTTATTTTATTTGATGAACCGATAGCCATTTAAAGGGACAGGGCTCTTATTTTACTTGTACTTGATTGAACTAGAGACGTTTAAAAATTTGGTGCTGGACTGTGATTCGAATTCGTATCTCCTCTTTCGAGGATCTGAATCTCTCGGAACAGTATAGTTCAGTCATTTCGTTCCTTTTCCCAAGACTGCAATCTTCTCTAGCTCTCTTCCAAAGGTAAGTATGTGGGTCTGAAACCTGATCCAGTACAAAAATATTCATAATTTCATTTCTAGCTTTATCAAGTGCACACCCACCTGCTAGTGAAAATTAACGCGCAATTTCAATGTCTGTTCATGTGTTGCCAACAATCGCAACAGGTGTCGTTATTTCTGGTCAAACACGCACACATCTTACTGTTCATGAGTAAGCAACTGATACTTAAGCTATATTCGTGGATGCGCGGTAGGTGTGCAGTTCGATTGTCGCTTAGGCACAAAAGTTTGTATCCTTATTTTAGATTCAGACACCTAGCGGCTCGTAAGAAAAACCGATACGTAACATTTGATTTTTCTTAGTTAACAATCGGATTACGTGTTGGGTTCGTATCTCCGTCACAGAACTTCACATCATGCACTTCATCTTTAAATGCATGCACACTTTGTTACTTCAGAATGGAGGTATATCAGACATCTTTCGTGGTTAGATAACAGGGATGAAAGGGTCTTGATAGGAGTCACGGTTTATTACAAAAATTGTCGTCTTTTATTTTCAAGTTTAGATTTGGTTACTGGTATTGGCAAAACTTTCGGTAGTTCATGACTCTTCATGGCTAATAATCAATATGATGTGATTAGATTAGATTACATTACATTAGATTAACTCTTGTTCCATAGATCATGAATACGACATTTCGTAATGATGTGGAACGTGTCATTTTAATGAAAGATTTCTTTAAATACCATGATTCAATTTCTTTACAACAATTTTTTACACACTCTCTCATTGCTTTTTATTTCTCTCTCTCTCTCTCTCTCTCTCTCTCTCTCTCTCTCTCTCACACACACACACACACACACATTCTTTTTTATTTTTATTTGTATGTTCTGCTCGACTATCGGCGAGGCAGGAAAACGCCTGTGAATGACTTTCTTAGTTTTGAGTGCACTTACGAAAGAAATATAAAAACAACAATGAGAGTTACTGATTTATGATGCTCAGTTTGCAGTCAGTTCTGAGTATTATTAGTAACTACGCTCCAGTCCCTAAATCTAGTTACAGGAAGCGAATCAGACGCATTACGTATTCCAGGCCGTAGCAGCCGCGACTTGGAGACACCAGCTATGGTCACTTCCCAGACCGCTGTAGGATCACATCGGTTCGTCTTCTTCCTGCTGGTACTGTAACTGAGATTTGGCAACAAGGCAACGTATGTTTGGCAACTCTGTGATCGACGAGTTACTTCCTGGTGTGCACGGAATTGAGCCTCAAAGTTCACTTGATTTTACCTGTCATTTCCATTGAATAATCTGAGTTATTATAGCTTGAAGGGTAACAAAAGATTGAAAATTTACGGTTTTCAGCCCAAGAAAGTCGTTGCAGGTGGAAATCGCAACTAATCTCGACCTTTAAATAGCGGTTTACGAGTTCTAGTTACTATTGCCGTCGTAATAGGAAACTGAGACCCATACCCCATCGCCAGCTCTGTGGTAACGTGCTGACCTGTAAAACAGCGTCTGTTACGGTTCGCAGTTCCAGTCTCACTGACTGAAACGTTTTTATCCCTTCTGTGAAAGAGCTACAAGCAGTCAGATCAAACATCAATACGGAAATCGCAAGAAAATGCTTTCAGCTCATAGTGCAATGTTGAAAAACTTACAATGCTGCACAACAGGTATCGCCTCTTTCCGCTGCTGACAAGCGAATTTTGGGTTTCTAGGAATACGTAACTATATTTATGAAATGCCACATTTGCATACCTCTTGAGTGTGACACAGCATACCAATTAAACACAGACCCTATCAAAATCTAAGTGAGTAGTATTTTACTAATTCGTGTCGATAGAGGCATGCTTGTGTACAGATACTTTCGTCGTAAGGTTATCATCGTTAGTTTTATTTCATTTCTTATAATACAGTGCACAATTTTCGTAAGGTTTCCTTTAGTGTTGTTAAAACAATAGTAAACATGAGAGAGAAATTAATCATCAACGATATATGCGAATTCTCTGATGTTACCTATGACAGTCTGACAATGCACATGCAGTTTATTGATTACATGCATGTAGAAAATTTGTTCTGAGTTAAAGCTGTCAATCAAAGTTTGAAGAAGAATAAAATATCACTACCACACGACGGCTAATGTAGAAAATACTTTTCTGACATATTATGGCACGATGCGCTCTCCCTGCACATCTTCGAGATGCATCTGCTGCCTGCTGTCTATTAAACCTGAATAGGACAAAAGTCACAGTAGTTAGTCCTTTTTCCACATGCGACTACTTTGGGTTGAGAAGTGAAGGGAATTTGTTCAAAGTTCCATTAGATTGATAACTTCAGCAGAGAGCAGAATTGCGTTTTAAAAAATGTAGCACTGAATGTATTCGAACTCGCGACATCTTATCTATGCTACAAGCTGACACGGAACTACAACAGCTCCAGAGCTCGGCAACTATTCCTTCAGAACTTTTCGATTCCACAGCACTGTGAGATTATGCATATGGCCATGTCTTGACTTCTGAGAGACAAACAGTTACAGCTTTTCTTTTGGACTGAACGACGTTTTCTAGTAACAGATAGCGCAATAGAATAGCTCAAGTGAAAAGGAACACTTCTTATTTAAACTTCTGCATCCTACAATGTTGGCAGTTGTGTGTAGGTGGCAGTAACGTGATTTTATTTCTGTGATTACAAAATAGTCGAATGTATGCACTGGGTAGCCGAGGCAGCTAGTTCATGGTGATTCGGTCAACCAAGTAAATGAATTTACTGAACATGCTGCAAATTACTACAGGGAGCCTGTGTGTCAGAATTCTCATCCAGTGTGGCACAACTGCGTTACGATAGAAAAATGACTCGCAGAGAAGAGGATTTCGTGGTCTGTTGGACGGATGGTAGGTTGTTATACCTATGGTCTGGGTTCGATTCCCACTTCTGTCAATGATTTTAGATAGGGAGAGACAGATTCCATTCTCTCCTGGCTACACCAAGTGAAGGAGATATAATGGCTGCGTGGTCAGAAAATTCACATTAAAGATGATATTCCTTCTTTACCAAGTAGACGGTAGGTTGAACCACAATAAAGTCTGGAGTGGCGACATGTAGAAACTCTACCACCAGTAACCTTTCTTATACTAGTTATTTATTTCAAGTGACGACACAAACGCTATGTATGGTCACAGGACACTTATTCCATCTTTTATTTGAGCTTCTGTATGTCGATAAAATTGGTTCTGAACTGGGAATGCAACTCAGACCGCCCTTAACGCGGAATTTGATCCCTTCGTGGCAATACAGCTCGGCTACAATTTGTTGTTTGTTCAAAACTGCAGATTCCTCAACACCTTCACATATTATGCGTGAATGGGATCGAATCCTGGCCCGGCACTAAAGATTTAATTATGTATTATCAAGCTCTAGCATGAGAACACCTGTCTGCTGGTGGATAATAATTTTGATTTTTAATGTATTTTCATTCGCTGTCACACTAACGATATCTGACGTTTTTAACTTCCAGTGAGACACAGAACTATTTGCGAGATGACTGTAAGTTCAAGATGCTATTCTGAGCAGCTGGTGGAGAACAACGATATGTGTGGGGCTCTATTCCCAGTGAGCGCTGAACTCTTCGTCATATTATTTCAGTTCAAACATGCTCACATGTCACTGCTGGTGCAACAAACCCATATTTAACGTTAGTTTTCTCTAGAATATAACAGCGATAGGTGCCGGGTTGGAGTCCTGGGAAGGAAAAAATTAATTTTTCGTCTCGTCATTTCAGTTATAACATCTAGTTACTGCCGCGAAATTCCGATATGTCACATTTGACTGTGCTTCGATAGCAATCCGATTAGGTTCCGGGTTCGAATCCGTGTCCAACACACAGCTTTACCTCACGGCATTTCAAGTAAGTTACTTGTGAAGAAGCAATATTTAACATCTCTCGTAGTTCGTTAACAGGGACAATAGATGCTGGGTAGGAATTCGCGTCTGTTAAAAATGTTTGCGTTATGCAATTTAAAGTTGATATTTGCTAACTGATACTGTCTAAAATCGAGGTATATCACTCTCTGTATGCCTAATCAGGAATGACTGTTAGTTTCCGTCAGTCACGAAATCTTTGCTTAGTCTGCATGAGCTGGGTTTGAATCCATATGCAGAACATGACGGTTCGTCGTGTCATTTAATGTTCATACATATTCTCAACTAGCTGCTCGTGAATAACTTAAATTTTTAATGTCATTTTGTGTTAAATAGTTCAAATGGTTCAAATGGCTCTGAGCACTATGGGACTTAACTTCTAAGGTCATCAGTCCCCTAGAACTTAGAACTACTTAAACCTAACTAACCTAAGGACATCACACACATCCATGCCCGAGGCAGGATTCGAACCTGCGACCGTAGCGGTCACGCGGTTCCAGACTGAAGCGCCTAGAACCGCACGGCGACATCGGCCGGCCCCCACCATCTGGTATCAATGCATTACCTTATAATCCATTATATATAATCATTTTCATAGTACACTTGATATTATAGATGAGTAGGACACAAGACAGGACATAGATAATGTCCGTTTGACGTCAACAGTGTGTAACATTTTACTTTTTTGAATATGACAATGTTCCTCTCCAATAATTTTTAGATTAGTTACAATGAGCTTACGCTGCAAGAGAATTCGCTTGTATTTTTCAATATGTGGTCTGTTGTCGGTTTGAAGGCCTTCCATAACATCGGCAACGTAGTGCAACTCCACCGAGAGCTGTCTGGAGTAGGGTGGGGATAGCAATGTGAAAGTTGCGAGCTGTCGAAGACGATCTTCATATTCCTAATGCGATTAGGACATCGTATACTCTTGACGACGTTTAGCACCTGTGCGGTCAGTCACCCAATTTCAGAATTCATTTTGAGTAATCCTGTTAAATTCCCAAAATATTGTCTTTTTATATTGATGAGTAATATGGATAGTCGTCACGTTCATGTGCCGTCTACAACGCAAATTTAATGTTACTATCCTAGGAACTAACCTGCAATACGTTTTGTATTTCATAATCGGAACTATCTGCATTAACCGTCATCAGAGCAATGTCAGGGAACAGAGTGCAGCAGTGCCTACTTGAGGACCTGCTTGAGTCGTGTTCTAAGGAAAGGGTAGTTGCTGGTTCACATTATATTACACTAGCGAGAAGTACCGACTTTTCCTTTTCTCTGCAAACATCCAGAACTAAATTCAGTAACTAAATGCTAAGAATATATTTTCATTGTGCCAACTCAAAGATCAATAGATATGGATATAGATATAGATTTTTATATTTAAAGCCATTCTCGTTCTGCGTTGGAATAAACATCATTCATTATTTGCTTGTTCTTGTTACGATTGTTATTGTCATTCTCTCACTCGCAAGAGTCTTATGCTGATGCTGTATGAATAAATTATGCCATTGGACACAAAGCGGTTTAGTTTTGAGACCTAACCCACGAGGGGGGAAGGCACAGTGGTCTGCTTCAGGAATTCCAAGCAATAAAACACAAAAAACAACCCAGGAAGGGTTCGAACAGCTACTTTCACGCAGAGACATGCATTTGGAATCTGTTCATCGTTACGGGGTCAAACAAGAGGGTAACATTACTGAAACAATGATCGGGCTACTTAGTATATAATAGAGCATACAGATTTCAAGGAGGAAACGTATGAAGACGCAGACTTCCTCGTTATCAACATGTGCGGCATATCTTTCGTGTTAACGAAAGTAAATTCCCGCTTTACCTCTTCTTACGTGTCAAATGAAATGAATGCCATGAGGAATAGAATATTTGTTGACTGCGTCTCTTCTTGCTTCCATCCTTACCAACATATTTCTTCATTCTCGTGGTAATCATGACAATCTATGTGCATGCTGCAAACGATTGCAAGTGGACAAATTCAACATCGAGGTGCAAAGCGTTTGGTATCTTACATTATATTCAATTCGAATAAGATTCCGGTGTATTTTTACTTCGTTTGTATTTTTAGATGATTATGAACGTTACGGAAATTTATCTCACATGCTTTATGTTGAATGAGAAACATTGAATGATCCGTTTTGCTTTCCCTACGTTGAAATGATATAATGTCGGCGTCAACAGCCTTCTTCCACGCCGGAAGCTGAAACTTGTATCATTCTGGATTAATGATAATTGAATGTCTCATATGTATACATAGCCCACAAGGCGACGTCAGAAACCACCAGGGGAGAACGCCGCATAAAAACCAAACGTGCGCGCGCGTCTCCACTCTGAAGAACCGTATCGGAGAATCACGGCAAGCATTTCGCTGAAGAGCTGCCTCGTCAGAGAGCCGAGAAATGGCAGCGTCGTAGTAAGTATTTGTCAACACTCTGATAGTGCATTTACTTCCGGGTGTAGGTCGGCGTTACCTCGCTAAATTCACTTAACATTCGTTTTCCACATCGAAGACTCGTACGATATAATCCACTGCAAGATGACACAATTAGAAAGTATATTTAATTTCTAGACTCCAAGAACGGCGTTCTTCACATAAGTAACACCTGTTTGTGTGTGCATTCGGGAGGACGATGGTGCAATCCCGCGCCCGGCCATCCTGATTTAGGTTTTCAATGATTTCCCTAAATCGCTTCAGGCAAATGCCGGGATGGTTCCTTAGGAAGGGCACGGCCGATTTCCTTCCCCATCCTTCCCTAATCCGAGCTTGTGATCCGTCTCTAATGACATCGTTGTCGACGGGACGTTAAAACAGTAATCTCCACCTCCTCTGTTTCTGTGTTTAAGGTTGCGTTTTGAGGCTCAGGCAACATCGCAGTGACTATAGTCCGCCTCTGGCCGCCAGTGTGTCGTTAGCTCAGAGGTTCCCTTGTGCGTTGCAGTGCTTGTACTATAAGTTCGAATCACGGTAGAAGCCGCTGACTAAAACATTTTATTTTCCATTTAATTAATAGAGTTGCAAACTGCTAGTAAACATTTCTTATGCGAAATCTGAAGAATGCCTTTAAACATCAATCTTCGTCCGATTTCGACTTAGTAAATTAAGTTAATATCATGGATTTCTGCTTTGCAAATTCCAAGGTGCTTCACTGTAAAATTGGTCCTGAAAAGATTCAAACCGACTGTCAACGATATAAATTTGAGCTTTGTTCGTCATATAGGTCTAACATGTCAGAAGGTTGTTTATGAAGTGCACATGTTCATTAATATAGTTCACATCTTCTAAATTTTTGCAATAGCATTTAACTGTAGACGTTTTCTAACACCGGCGTTAGCAATTCCTTTCCGTTCTCTGAAACCTTCAAAACGACAAATTTATCTGGATTAAATCTGATGACCTTAACTATCACTTCCGATCAACAATAAATACTTCATGAACCCATACATGGAACTCCAAATGTGCAGTGTGCCTGCACTGCTACAGAGCATGCATTGCAAGGTATTCACACAGTTTATCGCATAGACTTACCATAAGGAATGAAACAAGAACTGTAATACATTTTACACCACAGACGCTCACTCTGGCTTGACGAAAACATCCAATCATTGACCAAAAGTTGCACAAATAATTAAGTTTGAAAGGAAAAGAAACGAGGTATGAAGCATTTATAAATTCATCGAATGTAGTGAGGTGGTTTAATTTCGTCCCAGTCTATAAAATTAATTTCGGGCCATACTCAGCTCTTGCCGATTACCCGCCTACTAATCAGGGCGTCTGTCTCCGTTGCTTTTGAGCGTGAATGGAAATTGTAGAAATTTTCTGTGGAGCAACATTTAATAATAAAGCGTTTCAAATCATCAAAAGCGATGAGCGGTAGCAGGCGCTTTCGATAAAGAACGGGGGAGTGCAGCGCCGCTGCTGTCGCCACGGCCGCTGCCAGTAGCCAGCAAATGGATCCCGGAGCTTTGCGCATACGGCGTCCAGAGGAGGACAGTCTGCAGGAAATCTGCCGCAAAATCGTTACTAGATAAAATTTTGATATCGGTGTGTCACAAAGCGAAATAGATTGAATCTGCGCTACCATTACATTCACGTCTTCAGCATTCAGACAGAAGAGGCTATAAAAATATTTTATGCCAGCTGCTCTCGATCCACTGACATTATGAACAGAAACAACGCACGCTACCGCTAGACCACAGGCGTAATCAGCCTAGAGTCTCTCTATCTTGGGACAAGTTTTCCTCCAGGAAGTGCCGCAGTCTACAGTGTTGCCAGATTGTGCAGATAACCGGACTTAGAGAATTAGCGAGTTGGCCAGTTTCTTTGTCCCATGTCGCGATCGGCGCGGATTTAGCTTCTGAAGCGGCCGGCCGCCGGTCAAGTTTTATGTCAAAGAGTGTACATGCCCTGGACTTTACCCTGTGACGAAATTCGGTGAGTTATAGCCGATTGTGAAGAGTCATACTCCAGTGGCTCAGAGTTGTCATCCGACAAAGTGTTCTCATTGTTATCGGATCCATGCTAAATGTTGCTAGGTACAGTGATTAGTTCTTCAATTTTTTATAACCTGTACTTCAGTCCTACTACGCCCATAGCAGGCAATCAGGAATTAAGGACGTCAGCACACTCCATCACGCTCAATTATTTCCCCCTGTTCGCTGTTTCAGATACAGACTCGATGTCTTCAATTGATGCATGCAACTACGTAATGGCTCCACATTCCCTTGTGTTTTTCAGTCAACATTAAATATTCATCTTAGAGGGCGAAGAGGTAGAACACAGTTGTATAAGACTCAAAAGCGTTGTTCAGTACCAGTTAGATCAGTAAACAACGTTTATGTCTAGCGAAGACCCGCACTGGTTCAATAGCAATGTTAGAAGGTAACTATGCAAGCAATGACAGCTTCATCAGAGGTGTAAACGAAGTCAAAGCTCGCCTAGAAAACCGAAAAAATGACACTTCAGAATTCCAAGTCAGTGCACGGGAACACACTTGCAAACTTATTCAAAGCTTTCCGCACAGGAAGAAGAATACTGATGACAGGATTACACTCCCAACTTCATACACTCATCACCTCCGCAACATCTCTCCTACATCCCTTACGGCCTCCCACCGTCTCCTCGATGTCGCGAGCTCAAGAGCTGTTCAAGAAAACGTTCAAATATTTCAGCCTCTGGAGCAGAATGTAGATAGGTTCACTGGCCACATCCTTCTTTCTCCTAACAGAATGTCTCTGGCAGGTGATGCTTCCTGCCACGACTTTTCTAACATTTCTTTTAAAGAGGTGCTGGAAGACACCTGGCGTCATGGAAAAATACAAGCCCTAGGGGCTCAGGTGACTACCTATTTACGATTTGGTAAAGCCCGAGTCGTTATCTCCAGGATGAGCAATGTGGAAACCTCGAGCCATCATCTTCAGCCTAGACAGAAGGTGGCCCAGAGATTAGATTTAGTGTGTCCGTCTGTGGTGTAAATTGCTTAAATCGACGCCACTATGTGTCCATAATCTCACTCCCCTCCATCCCTAATGACCTGTTCGTTAATGGCACTTTAAAAACCTTCCTAACATGTCAGATGTTTTTCAGTCGCAAGTCTACAGCTTCGATACGCCATTTTTCCTCGATGTTCGAATCTTTATTGCGAAAAACTTACAAAAAATTGTGGAAAACTTTTAAAAAATTTTTGCCCATCGATGACCACTACTTCCTCCCAACTTTCGGTAACATACAAACACCGGGCGGAAGAAGTGGGGGTCTTTTGAGGAGATCCAGAAACTCACGAATTTACCCACATGCATGTAAAAATTAAGAAGATTCTAAATTGATTCGCAACTTGGTTATTAAATATTGTGTGTACGAGAAAGCGGCTGTTTACAGACTTTTGCCGTATGCATAAGACGGATGACAGCGGCTGTTCCCTTGGCGATCCGCTGCACCACATATACAGGGTGTTACAAAAAGTTACGGCCAAACTTTCAGTAAACATTCCTCATACACAAAGAAGAAAATATGTTATGTGGACATGTGTCCGGAAACGCTTACTTTCCATGTTAAAGCTCATTTTATTACTTCTCTTCAAATCACATTAATCATGGAATGGAAACACACAGCAACAGAACGTACCAGCATGACTTAAAACACTTAGTTACAGGAAATGTTCAAAATGTCCTCCGTTAGCGAGGATACATGCATCCGCCCTCCGTCGCATGGAATCCCTGATGCGCTGATGCAGCCCTGGAGAATGGCGTATTGTATCACAGCCGTCCACAATACAAGCACGAAGAGTCTCTACATTTGGTACCGGGGTTGCGTAGACAAGAGCTTTCAAATGACCCCATAAATGAAAGTCAAGAGGGTTGAGGTCAGGAGAGCGTGGAGGCCATGGAATTGGTCCGCCTCTACCAATCCATCGGTCACCGAATCTGTCGTTGAGAAGCGTACGAACACTTCGACTGAAATGTGGAGGAGCTCCAACGTGCATGAACCACATGTTGCGTCGTACTTGTAAAGGCACATGTTCTAGCAGCACAGGTAGAGTATCCCTTATGAAATCATGATAACGTGCTCCATTGAGCGTAGGTGGAAGGACATGGGGCCCAATCAAGACATCACCAACAATGCCTGCCCAAACGTTCACAGAAAATCTGTGTTGATGACGTGATTGCACAATTGCGTGCGGATTCTCGTCAGCCCACACATGTTGATTGTGAAAATTTACAATTTGATCACGTTGGAATGAAGCCTCATCCGTAAAGAGAACATTTGCACTGAAATGAGGATTGACACATTGTCGGATGAATCATTCGCAGAAGTGCACCCGTGGAGGTCAATCAGCTGCTGATAGTGCCTGCACACGCTGTACATGGTACGGAAACAACTGGTTCTCCCGTAGCACTCTCCATACAGTGACGTGGTCAACGTTACCTCGTACTACAGCAACTTCTCTGACGCTGACATTAGGGTTATCGTCAACTGCACGAAGAATTGCCTCGTCCATTGCAGGTGTCCTCGTCGTTCTAGGTCTTCCCCAGTCGCGAGTCATAGACTGGAATGTTCCGTGCTCCCTAAGAAGCCGATCATTTGCTTCGAACGTCTTCCTGTCGGGACACCTTCGTTCTGGAAATCTGTCTCGATACAAACGTACCGCGCCACGGCTATTGCCCCGTGCTAATCCATACATTGTAAACATTGCACTGACTGCAAAACCACGTTCGTGATGAACACTAACCTGTTGATGCTATGTACTGATGTGCTTGATGCTAGTACTGTAGAGCAATGAGTCGCATGTCAACACAAGCACCGAAGTCAACATTACCTTCCTTCAATTGGGCCAACTGGCGGTGAATCGAGGAAGTACAGTACATACTGACGAAACTAAAATGAGCTCTAACATGGAAATTAAGCGCTTCCGGACACATGTCCACATAACATCTTTTCTTTATTTGTGTGTGAGGAATATTTCCTGAAAGTTTGGCCGTACCTTTTTGTAACACCCTGTATAAATACAACCTGAGATTCAAGACTAGTCGGTGCTACAGGTTGGATCCCTGTAAGTATTTCGTTATACGAGTGCGTTTCCGTGTCGTATCGTTGTACGTTTCACCGTATATCAGCGTTGCAGATCTGCTTCTCGGAGTTGATATTTGGTAGTTTTTGCCCAGATTAGCTGCGAATTTTTTGGTGTGCGTAGTCCTTTCCTGCTGGGTCCCTGGCTACATCAGTCGGACCCATGTCCACGGTGTAGAAGTCCGCGGAGCAATCTCCGCGGCCTTCTGATACGTCTAACGCCGCCCTGTGTGGTGAATCGCGACGGAGACGTCACTCACCCCGGTTACCGATCGCGCCTGATGTTCCGCCCACTTCGAGCGGGCGAAGGATCGTTTGAATCGCGCCAACCGCCACAAATCCCCACTGGATACCAATGGTACTGAAACCGACCCCGTGACGACTGTCCACCATCCTGTGTCAGGAACCATTCTTCAGTGTCGTCGTCCGACGACTCCTGTGATCGCTTAGTAATTGATCTTTCCCGTGATGAGGCGACGGCCACCTCGGCTGTGTCTGACCACCACCTGGCTGTACTTATGAGTGCACCTCTTCCTCCATTGTCCCGCAACCGTGGCGAGTCTCCTGGCCGCCCTGACCCAGTTGGAGAGTCCTCTGACCGTCGCTCCAGGCACTCGTCCGCCCACGCGGGTCGTGGTGATCGGGGATCCAGCTCCGATGCCTCCCTCCCGGGGGACACCGCACTGGATGGTCCCGTGGATGCGGACATGGCTCCTGTTCCCGACACTCCTTCGCGGGAGACACCATCCAGCCCTCTGAAGAAGATACCCCCTGAATGAGATTTTCACTCTGCAGCGGAGTGTGCGCTGATATGAAACTTCCTGGCAGATTAAAACTGTGTGTCCGACCGAGACTCGAACTCGGGACCTTTGCCTTTCGCGGGCAAAGGTCCCGAGTTCGAGTCTCGGTCGGACACACAGTTTTAATCTGCCAGGAAGTTTCATATCAGCGCACACTCCGCTGCAGAGTGAAAATCTCATTCTGGAAACATCCCCCAGGCTGTGGCTAAGCCATGTCTCCGCAATATCCTTTCTTTCAGGAGTGCTAGTTCTGCAAGGTTCGCAGGAGAGCTTCTGTAAAGTTTGGAAGGTAGGAGACGAGGTACTGGCAGAAGTAAAGCTGTGAGTACCGGGCGTGAGTCGTGCTTCGGTAGCTCAGTTGGTAGAGCACTTGCCCGCGAAAGGCAAAGGTCCCGAGTTCGAGTCTCGGTCGGACACACAGTTTTAATCTGCCAGGAAGTTTCATATCAGCGCACACTCCGCTGCAGAGTGAAAATCTCATTCTGGAAACATCCCCCAGGCTGTGGCTAAGCCATGTCTCCGCAATATCCTTTCTTTCAGGAGTGCTAGTTCTGCAAGGTTCGCAGGAGAGCTTCTGTAAAGTTTGGAAGGTAGGAGACGAGGTACTGGCAGAAGTAAAGCTGTGAGTTCCGGGCGTGAGTCGTGCTTCGGTAGCTCAGTTGGTAGAGCACTTGCCCGCGAAAGGCAAAGGTCCCGAGTTCGAGTCTCGGTCGGACACACAGTTTTAATATGCCAGGAAGTTTCAAGATACCCTATACTGTGGTTTATAATATCACTAATTATACAAAACTGAACTCTGAGCTGCAATGGCTCATCTTCGGCCAGTTGCAGGCTGTATACCAAAAGGATCATGTGAAATACCTGCTCTACAATAGGGACGACTATCTTATTGATTGGCGACTCCATGGAGTGTTCTGTGCACCACGACCAAATAGTGGATATAATTGGAAGGAGAATCAGCATTGGTCGTATTTTTTTGTTTTATTGTCCGCAAAATCGATTTTCGGATACTTAGTGACCATCCTCAGTGCTGTAATATACCAGTGCCTACCAATTTTAATTGTATATTACAGCACTGAGGATGGTCACTAAGTGATCGAAAATCGATTTTGCGGATAATAAAACAAAAATTACGACTATCTTATTGTTCTCGAATTTGTCAAAACAAGGACGATGCCTTACTTTACCCACCAGACGTCGGGCAATCGCTGGACCAAAATCGTCATCAAGGACTTGCCCCCAGAAGTTACAGCAGGGGAGGTCAAGGAGGAACGGCTTCGGCTCCATTTTGAGGATCCTTTGGTCCACCAGTATAGCAAGAGAGATTGTGAGACCCGGGTGTTGATACCATGCCCTACCCATGTCGTCTCCCTTTCCCAGAGGGAAGATCTAGAGCGGATTTACCAAATTCGGTACTTTCTGTACATGAAGATCCAGACTGAAATGGGCCCATCATCTGACGCAAATGCCAGCGTCTACGAGATATTGGGAATTACTGCTCCCTACCATTGCGGTGTGTTCAGTGTGCTGCCCCACATTTAGTGGAGAACTGCACACTCCCTGCCTTGGAGAAACCTACATGCGCCAGGTGTTTGGGCTCGAGCTACGATCCCCACCTCATGGCATCCTGGAGGGGGTGCCCTGTTTACCAGAACGCATTGTCTTCACCTCCTCCCAAAAAGAAACCAAAAACGAATTGCCCTCGCCCACTGCAATGGGACACCATCAACTTTCCTGTTTTGCGAGGACAGGGTGGTGCGCCTCCCTCAGCAGCAGATGTGGGACCAGCCAATCAGACACTGGACGTTTCTGAGGCACCTGTCCCCCCCCCCCCTCTGCCCAGACTCCCAAGTCCTCCTTTCCTGCTGCAGCCCAGTCTCCTCCTCCTTGTCCGTCTTCCATGATGGGTTCCCTTGCACACCCACTACAGGAGCCAGCTGCAGCCAACTCCAACCCACTTGTGGCTGTATCCCAGCCTTCTGCCCCTACCCCCACTCTGCCTACTACTCCACCCGCCCCTGCCCACCTCGTGAGGAAGCAGCCCACCCAAGAACCTCCCTCATTGTCAGTGGATGAGGCGTCCTTTCAGGAGGACATGCGTGCCATCCAGGTCATCAGCTTCTTCATGCGACCCCAAATCTGGGCTGTTATATGCCCACCAGGCCCCTTGGGATCATGTCACCTGCATTTTAATGCCAACGGCATTAAATGGATGAGGACAGACCTGAACAACTTCCTCCATGACCATCATGTGGATATTTTACTGGTCACAGAAACACACAAACTGGCAGACGATTTCCGCCTTTGCAACATGGTGTGCTACCGCTCTGACTGCATCAACCACCTTGGTGAGGGCACAGCTGTGTTCCTCAACAAAGCACTTCTCCATACCCAGGAGACTCTCCAGCAGCTGGCTGGTATGGCCGTGCAGTTCTAGGTGCTTCAGTCTGGAACTGCGTGACTGCTACGGTCGCAGGTTCGAGTCCTGCCTCAGGCATGTATGTGTGTGATGTCCTTAGGCTAGTTAGGCTTAGTAGTTAGGCTTAGTAGTTCTAAGTTCTAAGGGACTGATGACCTCAGATGTCAAATCCAATAGTGCTCAGAGCCATTTGAACCATTAGACTCTCCAGCCAATGGAACACATAGAGGCCACAGCAGTTACCATTTCCACATGCCTTGGTGCCATTACCTTCGCAGCAACACACTTGAGCCCAAACAAGCCACTGCTCAAAGTGGACCCTCGCATGTTGAAGTCCTTCAACAGGTTCATCATTGGGGCAGATCTCAATGTCAAGCACCCGGCTTGGTATTCTCCGGTCTCTAACCCTGAAGGCCACCTCCTCCTTGACCTGGAGGACACTTAAGCACTGCCAATCTATGCCCCTCCCCCCCATGAACCTACCTATATCCCAGTCCGTTCCAACAGCCAGCCAGACATTCTGGATGTGTCCATATTCAAAAACTTCGCCGCTCAGTTTTCCCTAAAAGTCCTCCATGAACTGGCCTCTGACCATGACCCAGTCCTCCTGCACCTCACTAATGCTGCTCTTTCATTGGATTTTCATTCCACTGTGACCCACACCGACTGGGACAAGTTCCCCAGGGTACTTACTAACGCCACTAGGCACGACCTCGACTTGACAACACCAGCCAATATCTTACTGCCAAAATCCAGAAAGCAGTGAAGCTCTCCACTTCCACTGTCCCTCAGGCTATAGCCCCCTGGACGATTTGCCTCCCCTGCTACAGGAACTGAAAGTGCAAAAGAATTTCTATGACCGGCTTTGGAAGCAGTTCCGTGATCCTTGGGACAAACGCCAAATGAGGCGCTTCCAGCGTGAATTCTGCTGCCGGCTCGCCGACTGGAGGTGTGAACAATGGGAGGACCGCATGTCCACTTTCCTCCTACACCATAAGCCCGACTGGGCTGTCATTTGCTCCCTGCGACATTCTATGCCAGCGACTGCCCACCTTCTTCCAAATTGTGGAAACGCTAGCGGATGCGTTTGAGGCCCAAAACCAGGACCTTTCGCCAGACGAACTACGGAATGAATACGATGTCTTGACAGCTGTTGCTCCTTTTCGCACTCAATCTGACGTCCATGGCCGAAGTCCAGCGGATCCTACAACGGAAATATGGCTGGTCAGCCCCTGGATTGGACAGAATTTTAAACGAACATCTTTGCCACATACCACGCACACCTCTACTCTTGTTCACCAAGATCTTAAATGGTTGTCTCATGTGTGGCCTTTTCCCCTCTCAGTGGAAGCAAGCCAAGCTTAGTGCGATCCCCAGTCAGTTCAAGGACCCTACAATCCCCACCAACAACAGGCCCATCAACCTCTTAAACACCATGGCGAAGGTCCTTGAATCAGTAATCCTCCACAGACTTTCCCAAGCTCTGGCGGCGGCTGGGACGATCCGACCTGAACAGTTCAGGTTTACTTCAAACCTATCTGAAGAGCTTCAGGTCCTCCGAATCACTGAATACGTCAACAAAGGCTTAAACGCCGCCAAGTCTACAGCAACCGTTTTTCTGGACTTTCAGAACGCCTATGATACGATCTGGACCGACAACATCATGCACAAAATGCTGACACAGACCCCTATGCTGGATATCTATGTGAAGATTGTGGATGACTTCCTCTGCGGTAGGACTTTCCTCGTGGCTCACTGGGGAATGTGTTCTGGCATTTACCCATTGACAACTGGCACTCCACAGAGATCCGTGCTCTGTCCCATTCTTTTTAATATGTATGTGAATGATATGCTGGTCATCCCCGAGTGCCACCTGACACAATATGCTGATGACACAGCACTCTCTACCACTGGACATATCACTGACGCGGTCATCGCCCACGTCCAACGACAGGTGGACGACACCATCACCTGGTGCCAGACAAAATCGCTCTTAATGCCGCCAAAACTACAGCAGTCTATTTCACGAAACATTGCCCAGACCTCCGCCGCAATATTTCGACTGCAGGCGTGCAGATTGCCCTGGTCCCCAACGACCACCTATCTTGGGGTCCAGATGGACCACAAGGTGCTGTTCCACTGTCATGCAGAGTATGTCAACAAGGGGCTAAAGCTGACCAGGACCTTGTGTCCTGTCTTCCACAGTAGGGAACTTAACCTGCCTAAGCTCCAAATCTACCGGGCCATTATCTTGCCTGCCCTCACGTATGGGTCCACTGCATGGGCTACGATTAGTGTCACCAGGATGCGGATGATGCAGCGCCTGCAGAACAAGGTTCTCAGGTGGAGCCTGCACGCCCCGCCACTCAAGCGGATTGTGACCCTCCATGGCAAAGCAGATATCATCCACCTCAAGGAGACCATACGCAACAATGCGCGGCGGCTCTATGGGAAAGTGGCTGCCATACGGGACAATGTCCATAGGCTATACCACGCTGTGACTACACATCCACGTCGCTGGCATCGCCATCTCGTTCCACTGACCATCCTGGAGGAATCGGCTTCTGAACAGGACTAGCGCTGGGCCTGGCATGCCCAACACGGCTGCCTCCTTTGCCAGGACTAGCTCTCCATTACACGTCGACGACTTTCCAATCCTACCTGTCCACGTTGGACTACGTTTTTATACTGGACAGAGGAGTACTGGCATTGTTGTGGGGTGGTATGGGACTCCACCACACCTCAAAAGTGTCATTGCCCTATGGTTTATATTTACTGGCTCACCAACACAATTGGACCGCGAGAGGCTGGTGATACTGTAGTGTACCGTATCACAAAATTAAAAAAAAAAAATGCTAGGCATTCCGAGCCGAGATGCCTTCGCGTGCAGACCATAGCGAAGAAGCAAAGGGTGTGGCGGATTGCTGTCCAGCCGAGCTCGCCTCCCCCCCCCCCCCCCGCCCCCCAACTACAACAACCCGGCAAATGGCCACGAGCTGGCAAACGATCTGGGTATGGGAAATCGTCATGCGGAGGTGGCATACGCCACTGACGCGAGTAGCGAGGGGGGGGGGGGGGGCTGTCTTTAGAGCTTACTCTGGCAGAGGCCGCTTCCTGTCCGATACCTACGATGGACCATGACCTGGACGTAGACACCAAGAAAGGTGACACGCTCACTGCTTCGACGAGTCGTTACGCGGACCCAGCCTTGGTTGGCGAGGCGAGTGGCGAGGCAGGCCCATCCCGCCCGCCACCTACAGCAAATCGCCGTACGAAGAGTGGCGCCAAGAAAACGCGATGGCGCGTTTTGACTACGAACGACGGCCTGCTGTCAATGACGGTAGCACTTGTTTTCGACGTTGCAGGGCCGCAAACACCCTCTCCCACCTCCACCAAGAATAGGGAAGCTGCTGCCGGACGACTTGCGACTGAAACCAGCAACGCCGCCACGAGTTACTCCAACAATGAGGGCGCAACAGCAGCAACGGAGGCAGACAAGCACCTCCAATTCCACATGGGGCTGATCCCTGGTGCCCAAAAATCGGGAAACCAAGCCAAAAACTCGGCTATGGAGCGCACCTGCCGGAACTGTCGTGCCGATGCATTGCACGACGCGTCCGCAAAGCGCCCCTTTGCCAGCACCTGCAACAGCGCATTAAGAGGGCGCACACAGCAGAAGACGTCACGGAAGGGGACCAGGACACCGCCCGAGACGGACGATGACGGGTTTACAAGGCCCAGAAGAAAGCACTCTGCCAGGGCAGTCGTGGTAGCAGCAGCAGCAGGGGTAAACACCGCCAACTTAAACAGCGGAGGCTTCCGACTCAGCAGGAGAGGAGTGCGCCCCTCCCCCACCGTTTGTCAGCCAGTGGTAGAGCACCTTCAAAGACTTCGAGACGAAGCTCAGGTGGTGAAGGGCACCTTCACAACGCGGATGGCAGGCCGAGACCCGTATCGCGTCATCACACACACTGTGGACGATTACCGCGGTGTAATGGAGCTGACGAAGCGTACTCGTTCGAACCTGTGAAGATACTGAAGAAAGTTTTCCGGAAACTGCCTTTCAACAGCTGCGTGGGGTCGCCGCGTGATCTCAGGAGCCTTGTCTGTGCGGCTCCCTCCATCGAAGGTTAGTCCTCCGTCAGGCATGGGTGTGTGTGTGTTGTCCATAGAGTAAGTTAGTTTAAGTTAGATTAAGTAGTTTGTAGTAGGGACCGATGACCTCTGCAGTTTGCTCCCATAAGACCTTACCACAAATTTCCAACTTCCATTGGTTTTCAATATTGACTCCATCTACCTCCGAGAACTACTGGAGGAAAAGGGTTACGTCATCCGCAGCACATAACGGATTAAGTCACCCAGAGATAATAGAGAAATGCCGCTCTTCCTCGCTATCCTAGATGACAACCCTATTCATAGGAATATCTTCCAGGAAAAGAGGGTGGGCAGTGCAGAAGCCACTGTGAAGAAATTACGGCGCAGAAGAGGACGTCCACAGTGCTTCAACCGCCAAGACATCGACCATCTAGCAAAGTACTGCCAGATAATGCCACGCTGCGTGGAATGCGCGGGGAGTGTCCGCTCCCCAGAAAGGACTCTCCGACCTGCTGCAACTGCAAAGAGGCGCATGTTGCTAACTACAGGGGCCTTCATGAGAACAACAGCCAGGGGACGACCTGCGCCCTCCAGGCCTGTGCAAGCGGGCAAAAGTTTTTTGTGGCTGCCGCTACATCCGCGGCACCGACAACGAGACCAGCCAAGAGACCACCCGTCCCCACCCCCTTCGGACGTCCAGGGCCGCGGACGACGGAGAGAACAGTCGGTGACGATCGGAGCAGCGCCAGCAGTAGAGTCCACGACAGCCAGGGCACAAATTCGGCGCGGTAGACGCGGAAGGCTGCCAAATAACGACCCCGCCTCTTCGACGCCCGCCGAGCAAGCCGTGCCTCCACCGACACAGACGACCGAGACGCCAGCTGCGCCAGTGAAGCTGCAGAGCTGTGCGAAATGCTCCGAGAATTCCAACAGCTCACACTGCAACTTCCGCATAGTGATAATATCTACCCTGATTAAGGCCAACCTGGCCACCACCACACGTGCAGCCCCTGCCCCACATCATGCCTAATTCGCCAATACTGGGGCTCACCGTTTGCATTTGGAATGCGAACAGCATTCGTGACCAGGCTTGCGAGTTTCGGCAGTTTCTGCGTGACGAGGCCGTCGACGTCTGTCTCGTCACCGAAACCTGGCTGCAGGTCCGGGCGCCGAACTTCCGGTGCTACCGCACCAACCGACAGACGGCGGGCGGCGGAACAGCGGTGTGTGGGAAGACATCACTACGCCAACATCCCTTCCAGCTGCCAGAGTTGACCACACTCGAAGCTAATGGTGTTGTGGCCAACACCTCAGCGGGCAAGATGAAGTTAGTGACCGCGTACCGACAACCAGGACGGTTAGGACGGTTGCTGCAACCGCGAGACTTCCACTCGCTGTTGTCGATGTGTGGCAACTTGTTCATCGGCGGCGACTTCAACGACAGACACCCGGAATGGAACTCCCGGGTGACGACACCTAGTGGAAGGAGGTTACTGCGAGAGGCCCAACAACACGACGCCATAGAGGTGGGGCCTTTTGACTCCACACACTATTCAAACACGGTTGCATCGACGTCTTGGACATCGCCATCGTCAAGGGAGTTGCACATGACGCCATCGCGACCAAACACGTGCCGCTACCGTCCGTTAACGATCACCTTCCTGTGTTCTTCGATCTCGCCACTGATAGTCGCACCACCGGAGGGGCGCAAGCAGTACAGCAACGTCGACTGGGACCACTTCCGGGACCACCTGGAAGAGACAGTCACCGCCATGCCTGACCCAGAGGCCGAGGGCGCCGATGCGGCCCTTGCCGCATTCACGCGTCTGGCGCACGAAGCAACAGCAGTAGCATCCACGCCGCGTGAACGAAGACGCCATCGGCCACACTCCAGGCAGCTCCCACCAGACATCCTCCAGGCCATCCGGGAGATGGTTCAAATGGCTCTGAGCACTATGGGACAACATCTATGGTCATCAGTCCCCTAGAACTTGAACTACTTAAACCTAACTAACCTAAGGACAGCACACAACACCCAGCCATCACGAGGCAGAGAAAATCCCTGACCCCGCCGGGAATCGAACCCGGGAACCCGGGCGTGGGAAGCGAGAACGCTACCGCACGACCACGAGATGCGGGCGCCATCCGGGAGAAGAACCGTCTGTTCCGACAGTGGCAGATGACGCGACAGCCGGCAACGAAGGCCACAATCTAGCGTATGTGTCGCGAAATTAAGTACGCGACTGCAAACCACCGGTACCGCGATTTGGCCGGCAGAATTTCCAGTCTCCGGATAGAAGACGGAACAGCTTGGAGGATAACAAAAAGCTCCCTGCAACAATGCCAGCGAGTCCCACCGTTACAGGTCGTACGTGACGTCATCACCTAGCCCGACGCCAAAACTGGCGCGTTAGCAGAAGCCTTCGTCGCCAATTTCACGCCAGTGGAGGACGTCTTACACGAAGAACACGTCCTCTTGGTAGAGCGGCGCCTCCCTGTGTACCTGGCGCACAGAGATGTGGACGACGACATCGCAGAAGTGACAGAGGATGAGGTCGCACAACAACTCACTCGCCTTCAGACAAGGAAGGCAGGAGGGTGCGACAACATCAGCAGCGAGCTGCTGAAAATACCGCTGCCGAACGCTGTGTGACAACTGACGAGGGTCTTCAACTCCGTGCTCGGGACCTGCAGCTTCCCATCTGCATGGAAACATGCGGAAGATATAGTGGTCCTAAAAGCCGGAAAAGACCTGTGCTGCCGCAAAACCACCAACCCATCAGCGTGTTGCCCGCAGTCTCGAAGGTTTTCGAGAGGCTGTACGTTAGGAGGCTGTGGCGATACGTCGGGGTGGAAGACCTGCTCCCTGAAGAGCAGTTCGGCCACTCTACACAGCAGCAACTTCTCCGAATGGTAGAGCAGGCGGTGGGTGCGCTGGAACTTAGCGAGTATCTTGGGGTGGGACTCCTGGACGTTTCCAGAGCCTTCGACAGAGTGTGGCACGATGGCCTTGTGTACGTGTACACTACTTACGTAAGGGCTACCGGTGACGCACGCCCACCTGCTCAAATCCTACCTGACAGGGCGCACCTGCCAAGGGCGCGCCGACGACGGGACGTCGACAGCGCGTCCCATTGCAGCTGGGGTACTGCAAGGGTCCGTCATCGGCCCCTTGCTCTATGCGCTATACATCGCCGACGTCCCGAAGAGGCATGGCGTGCATGTTGCGCTATACGCTGACGACACGGCGCTATACGGAAGAAGCATCAACGCCAGGCTATTGCGTCACCACTTGCAAACGGCTTGTGACGTCCTTGGAGCTTGGACCACCAAATCGCGGCTCAAGTTTAACGCAGCCAAAAGTCAGTCCGTGATCTTCACAAGGAAAAAGATTCCTACCGACGTGCAGCCACTCAGCATCATGGGAGGCTCCATCCCATGGTCGAACACGCTACCTAGGCCTCATCCCATGGTCGAACACGCTACCTAGGCGTCACTCTGGACCGGCGCATGACGTGGAAGGCGCACATCAGTGAAGTAGGGGGTAAAGCGCTTCGCAGATTGCGCTTGTTATACCCCTTACTCAACCGAGTGACGAACCTGTCCCCACACTGCGGCATTACCCTGTACCTGACACTAATTAGGCCAGTGTTAGGGTACGCTTCTGTGGAGTGGGGCAACGCGGACAACTCGTCAATTGCAAAGCTGCATGCGGTCCAGAACAAGACGCTTGCGATAGCGCTTCACCTGCCACGAGACTTCAGCACTCGAGAACTCCACAGAATGACAAGAGCACCGCTGCTGAAACAACGATTCCGGCCGGCGCAACGTTTTTATGCGGCCGCGCGGACGTCGGAGAACGCCCTTGTCCGCGATTTGGGCAACCAGGTGCACTGGCGCCCGACCAAGAGATGGCCAGAAATGTTGATGTGTAAAGGAACGCCGTAACATGAGCAATTAGAGCTACTAGCAGCAATGCAACCATGAAGAAGATTCCAAAGAAAAGACCACACAAAACACTCCCAGGGAGAAGTAGGAAAGGCGTGAACCGCCCATCCTACAACTCACCGGAGCATGGAGCTCCGTGAATTTCCCAAGCGATGCAAGACAAGGGTCCACTTCGCACCGAGCCACTGTAGGATCCGCGTCTATCAAACGCCAGAGGGCGCGCTGCCTCGGGTGACGTCACAGACAGGCTGTTTCAAAAATTTGATTTTCAGTACTAACTGATAGTGAACTCGCGAGGACTGTACACCGTCCTGGATCGCTTAGATTTTCGCTAAAGTAACTGTTAGTGTGCCATGGCAAGTGGTGACCATTATTTTCCACTTTTGAGGCGAGAATTTCATTTATTTTATCAGTAATCAGGGCGAAAGACAATTTGGTAGGAACTTGCAGTAGAGGTCGCCTCTGAACTGCTAATAGTGTTGTTTAGGATAGAAAGATTTACTGTCAATATGAAACTTAATGTGTTTCAGAATGTTCTGCCTGTGAAACTTTACAAATATATGTATGAATTAGAATAAATCTTCATTTATAATCATTGTCCTGATCCCGCTAATCAAAATGAGAATAGAAACATTTCTTTCAGTGGGCTGGACAAGGATGTGAACGTGTAGATTGGAAACTATGGTCAGTATATTCTCCATCGCTTTCTGGCTGAGACACGCGCACCTCCCTCCAATATTTCAACAAAGGCTTATTCAGTCTTATATCAAACAATTAAATATCATATTCGGAAATAGGAAATCACGGGAACAACTGAAATAGCGCATCACTTCACTGCAATTTTCATTTATTGTAGCACGATAACAGACCAAGAAAATGTCGCGTGTTACACTCGACAGATGATAGCTCTAGAACAATAGTAAACACCTGATTCAGTTTTCTGCACTTTCGTTAAAGTTAACAGGCGAACACAATTTAAGTTCTCCCATAAATATAAATGTGAGCGTAGGTGCGTTAAAAACTGGTTATGGAGCAGTCACTTATAACATCAAAGCAGGCACACAACATTTAAAGGGAAAATAATTAGCAAGTTTACATTAGCAAGTTTACACATTGACTAGAACACCAAGGTGAATAACATGAAAGTGTACCGTCCACAAAACTGAAACGTCTCTGTGAAGTCATTTCATAAGACGCTTGTCGAATTCAATATAACTTATTCATTTTACCACCTGATTTTAGCTCAATTCATGAGCTCTTCCAGAAAGACTGAGCACTCAAATAAGGCCTATTGAATATTATATGTGTGTTTTAATGTGGGGCTTCTGTTTTGTTTTGTGGGAAACGCTGAGTTGGTCATCGTCTGTTGGGAGCAGACGATGTTGCTTCTCGTTCGAAGGAGAGCACAGGATGACCAACTTAGGTTTCCAATACATGAACAGAGAGGTTTACCCATCTTAGTCGAGGGCTGTTTTTTTGTGTGAAGTTGGTGACGGAGGGCTGCCCCTCTGGTAGCTTCCGCTGCACGGGGAGCTAGGTAATCTCGAAAGAGAAAGAGGACTCTTCGCTGAACGCTTGGTGAGTACGGATCGTAGCCCTTAAGGGGGGTTTCAGGTGATAGGAAGCAGGTTGAGTTACGACTTCATTATGTTTAACTGTTGAAATACTTAAGAACTTCAGCTTAAGTGAAGCGTGTGAAGCGAGTTATTATTCCGAATGTGCCATAATTATATTGCTTTAAATAGGCGATTTTTGGGTGTTTTAATTAAAAGTATGGAAGTTGCTTTTCTCTTTGTGTGTCGATTTTGTGCCACGTGTTTGGTAATCAATGACCCTTCTGGTCCACCACGGCACCGCAATAGGCTTTATTTTAACAGTTTCGTAGTTTAATGGGTTATAATTTCTGCAAGAATGTGTGTTCATTCGTGCGCTTTCTACAAAACATCACAACAGTTTGATTCGGAATACACCACGTGCTCTAGTTCGGCCGTTTGCAAGCAGCAAACGCAGTTAGTATGTTGAATAATTATCGCACAACCTCCTGCATTGCTTAAACCTCTGTCCAGAATAGTGCATGCGTAGAATCGTAATGCGAATCTCACTGAGATATTTTTTGGTTTGAATGCAAATGAGATGATAGTATCATTGTCTCCCACCCCCGTTTTTTTTTGTCTCTTCCTGCTGTAGTCAAGTTGTGCTCTGTTTCATTCTCACGTAATTCTTACTTAAATATTTCTAGTCAGGCATCAGTTATGTGTAGTTAGGATGTGCAATCAAATACTTAAATACAATAAATAATCTACGTGAAGACAAATTCTGTGGTGCTGATCTTACCCACTTACTCCGATTTCCAATCCTGAATTAATCAAGTTGCTTCATACACGACATGGAGTGCTATTTATCTGGCTACTTAAAGAAATTTGCATACTTGTAGTTAAATTATTAAAGTAATTAAGCTAATAATTTTCCAGCTCCTTTTTTTTCTAAATGGTTAGGAAGGGCTTGGGCTGTTGGCGACCCTGAATTTCTGAATTTTTATCATTATTTGTGTGAGAGAAGCAGCTAGAAATGCGATATAACGTATATGGCTCAATGAGAAACGTCATAAAGATAGTAATACGTTACAACACCTTACAGTGACAGTTAACCTCCAATAAGTTCCTTTATTTACAATATGACATTAAGTACAGCTCAATAGTATTAAAAAAATTTGATTCGGTGGAAAAACACTAAATTGGAAATTGACAAATGTATACGCAAAGGAGCCGCACTCCATCTAAACACCCCAAAAATGGCTACCTAGAGTAACAAAAGTAAGAATAGCATGTTTATTGATAGACTAGAATAAATAACACATACACGGCTTCTGACGGCCGACAAACTGAGTTGAGGTATTGATCAGTGATTAATTTAAGCTACCCACAACAAACGCTAACCAAGTTTAGCGACGTATTTAAAGACAAGCGTCGAGCAAGAACCCTGGTCAGAAGGTAATGGAACCAATACAAATTTACAACTACAGAATTGAAATCAATTGATGACAGGTTGACCATTACCGATCTGGCGTACAATGAACAGTCAATAGACTGAACACTCAGCTGAAGCCCAAGTATAATGCTGAGGGGCGAAACGCCCAGCCCAAAGCATGTTTAGCGCAAACACCTAGTTTGAGAACAAATAACCGTGAAACAACAGAATGATATTGCAGCTTTCAGTACAAATTCCAGAGGCCGAATATAGCTTTAAGACAAGGCAGGACTAAAGCACACTAGTTTCTCTCTCAATTAAAGTTTCCAAAACAATCAAAACTAGCAGGATTCCCTTACACGGCAGACGTACCAACACTTCCGTCCATAACCCAGAATCAACTAGCGCAACATAAATCTCTGAAACATTTCAGATAATATTTTAAAACAACATACTTAAATACCTTTGTTTACCACTAGCCTTAATTAGATAACAGGTTAGGTCTGTTATTGATGCCACGCAAATGAGGTAACAAGTTAATGTCTACAATTCTCCTTTGCCATTTAACACTCGTTGTGACGAGGAAAGGAAGAAACCAGTTAGTTAGTTGAAAGTCACTGCTTAAGTTCAGTATGTGACTATGCGCTTAAAATCAACAGACAAAGATGGGAGTCAAGTTTACACCCGCAAGCAGCACACGCAGAACACGAGCATAAGGTGAACATTAAATAAATTGCTCCTTGTTCAATCATTTACACACCGACGAAACAAATAATTTTCACCGAATTACTACAGACGCCGGAATCACCAGTTGTTTGCAAATGAGCAAACAATGGTCAAAACGTCTTACTTTAAGTCCGATAACATCCGTAGCATAGGAGTTTCAATGGACAACCAGGCCTCCTCCCATTGGATCCACCTGCGACCAGGACAGTAACACTGTCTGCTATCACGGCCTTAAGGATGCATCACACCTGACACGACTTACTCCAAAACATGAACAAAAACGACGTGGCTTCCTGTACGCTCCCAGACGTCCGCAAGCAGCGTCCCTCCTCCCGACCGACGCTCTCCCGCAAACACGGCAGGCAGCCGGCCGCAGCAACGCCACAGCGCCCTCTGGCTAGGGCAAGAAAACAGCAGAGCGCGAAGCGGGAATTTCAAAAGGAACGCTCTACGGACAAGGAGGAAACGCAGAGTACCAACCGTGACATTACGTCACGGTTCACTGGCTGACCACAAAAATAATTGCCAGCTCTCGTAAAAAGGCGACGAACTATTACTCTAATGGTAGCCCGCCGCCACTTCCCATTTAAACGTCTCCAAGTATGTGCTGAAGGGGATTTGCGACATGAGGTTGATCACTGTCCTATTGCAAAATTACTTTTTCACGTCTATAGCTGTATTGTGGAGGTTTGCCTGTTAGTAGCAGGTTCAAACGCATCAATTGCTTTCGATAACGATCTTCTGTGATTGTTTCTGTGGGTTTCTCTAGCTCGGAAAAACTTTTCTCTCTCCTGCCAGTGTTCGAAGTCAAAATCACCGTTCTTGAAGCGTTTAAACCATACTCTTCCTGTTCTTTCACTGAAAGGTGACCTCACATTACTCTTACCCAGTATTTTATGAGCTTCGGCCGCAGATTTCTTCACGTTAAAGCAGAAAAGTAAACTTCCCGGAAATGGCAAGAACTGGGCTCGTAAGCTGAAATATTCAATGGAGAATAGCTTTATGATGCAATCACAAATAGACTAATATTCCTATGGCGTTATTTTAGAAAATGCGTAACCTTCTTGTATGACACGATCTAACGCCTGCACTACCACTTGCCGCTACTGCCGTCTATTTGCAAAACAGCGGAAGCAGAGCTGTTGACCTGATACCGATGGGAGGGAGAAGGCAACGTGAGTAGGTGCCAACCATGGGAAGACTGCCTCGGAGATGCTTCGCCTGACCATGGCTACCACAGGAGGTTAAGGTAAACCTCAGCAGCAGCCGAATTAACAATTTCAGTGACAAAATGCTTTATCGGGCATACATGAAATACGAGTACATGTGAATGAGTACTGCTTGCGAACAGTTATGAATAAAACTGTTAAATTTTTAATGTATTTAGGAAGACCACCATGTTACGAGTGGCAGACATTCAAACCAACGAATCAGGACAAAAAAATATACATGGTAGCTTCAATGGTAAATATTATTGTCGTTAATTTATTTTACGATTAATATAAGACCCTATGTTTCGCAAGTATTTATTTATGGTTGTGCGTTCATGCCAGTGGTACGCAAACGGCTGGCCTTCTGCTTGGTTTTTACGTCATATCTACTGACCTATGAGTCACACAGTGACATAATTTTGCACTAACATTCAGTGGTATATGTTCATACTGTCTGTAAAATGTGTCGCAAATACAGTTGGTAGTAAAGAAGTAAAAATTATTTGGTCATGACTCACGTTGTACTTTTATTCCGTGAACAACTGAAAAGTAGTAATCGATCAACATTTTTCCTTTCACCATTTTGTAGGAGTTGTCAGCAAAAAAAAATTTGGTAAAGGTTTGAGATCATGTGTAAAGTTTATTACGTGTTGCTAAATGCTCTAATTCTAAAATACTGTATGAATAAAATCTAAGAGTTCACACGTCGCGACCTATGCGTTTTTTCCACCCTTACCCATTTCATAGGTAGAGTGTTTTTAACACCACAGCGACTGTCACCTGACGGTACGTCAGTTTCGTTGAAATCGGTCCACTGGTTTAAGAATAGACGCGGAAATTATACACACACACACATACACACACACACACACACACACACACACACACACACTGTCGGCAACGCCTAAATAAGACAGCAAGTGTCTGGCGCAGTAGTTAGATCGGTTACTGTTGATACAATGGTAGGTTATCAAGATTTAAGTGAGTCTGAACGTATTGTTGTAGTCGGCGCACTAGAGATGGGACGCAGCATATCCGAGGTAGCTATGAAGTGGGGATTTTCCCGTACGCCCATTTCACGAGTGTACCGTAAACATCAGGAATCCGGTAAAACATCAAATCTCCGACATCGCTGCGGCCGGAAAAAGATCCCGCGAGAGCAGGACCAACGACGACTGAAGAGAATCAGCCGCGCGGGATTAGCCGAGCGGTCTGGGGCGCTGCAGTCTTGGACTGTGCGGCTGGTCCCGGCGGAGGTTCGAGTCCTCCCTCGGGCATGGGTGTGTGTGTTTGTCCTTAGGATAATTTAGGTTAAGTAGTGTGTAAGCTTAGGGACTGATGACCTTAGCAGTTAAGTCCCGTAAGATTTCACACACATTTGAACATTTGACTGAAGAGAATCGTTCAACGTGACAGAAGTGTAACCCTTCCGCAGATTGCTGCAGTTTTCAGTGCTGGACTGCCAACAAGTGTAAGCGCGTGAACCATTCAACGAAATATCATCGATATGGGCCACTCGTGTACTCTTGATGACTGCACGACACAAAGCTTTACGCCTGGGCCCCTCGACACTGTTGGTGACTGGAAACATGTTGCCTGGTCGGACGAGTCTCGTTTGAAACTGAATCGAGTGGATGGACGTGTACGGGTAGGGACACAACCTCACGAATCCATAGATCCTTTATTGTATGATTATATGATAGTGGAACAAACACTGGTAGCAGTTACTTCTGTAAAATATCTTGGAGTATGCGTGCGGAACGATTTGAAGTGGAATGATCATATAAAATTAATTGTTGGTAAGGGGGGTGTCAGGTTGAGATTCATTGGGAAGGTCCTTAGAAAATGTAGTCCATCAACAAAGGAGATGGCTTACAAAACACTCGTTCGACCTATACTTGAGTATTGCTCATCAGTGTGGGATCCGTACCAGGTCGGGTTGACAGAGGAGATAGAGAAGATCCAAAGAATAGCGGAGCGTTTCGTCACAGGGGTATTTGGTAAGCGTGATAGCGTTACGGAGGTGTTTAGCAAACTCAAGTGGCAGACTCTGCAAGAGAGGCGTTCTGCATCGCGATGTAGCTGGCTGTCCAGGTTTCGAGAGGGTGCGTTTCTGCATGAGGTATCGAATATATTGCTTCCCCCAACTTACACCTCCCGAGGAGATCACGAATGTAAAATTAGAGAGATTGGAGCGTGCACGGAGGCTTTCCGGCAGTCGTTCTACCCGCGAACTATACGCAACTGGAACATGACAGTGGCACGTAAAGTGCCCTCCGCCACACACCGTTGAGTGGCTTGCGGAGTATAAATGTAGATGTAGATCCTGCATGTCAGCAGGAGATTGTTGAATCTGGTGGAGACCCTGTAATGGTGTGGGGCGTGTGGCAGTTTGAGTGATAATGGATCCATGTTATGTGTATATACGATTCTGACAGGTGACACGTATGTAAGCATCTTGTCTGATCATCTACATCCATTCATGTCCATTGTGCATTCGGACTTGGGCAATTTCAGGGGAACAATGCGACACCCCACACGTCCAGAATTGCTACAGAGTGACTGCAGGAACACTTCCCTGAGTTTAAACCCTTCCGCTGGCCACCGAACTCTCCAGGCATAAACATTATTGAGTGTATTTGATGTGCCTTACAACGTGCTGTTCAGAAGAGTTCCCCACTCCCTCGTATATTACAGAGAGCGCTGAAGGACTCATGGTGTTACTCCCCTCAAACACTACATTACTGGAGTCCATTCCACGTCGTGTTGGGGGTCGTCTGCGTGCTCACGGGGACCCTACAAGATAATAGGCAGGTGTACCAATTTCTTTGGCTCTTGAGTGTATAATACGTATGAATTTTGTTACAGTAACTGCATCGAACAAGTCTATAGCCAGAGATTAGTACAATATCATGTTTTTGTAATCCGCAGTACTTCCAGTTTCCTGCCTGGGCCAGCCTGCCGTGTTAGCACCGTTTTGGCGCTAGCCCTGGGACAGGAGGTGCGGTCTGTGGCGCGACTCCCAGCCTTGATAGTACAGCGCGAGAGGGGAGTATGCAGTCACTTCCCCTCCTTCGAACGTGGTGCTATCATACCCAAAAGAGTCCTAACGAGCTAAATTGCGTTTCACCTAATTTGCATGCACCCACATAACGTAGCTGTCTTGCAGGTCTTCTAACCGCTGTGCAGTACAATCGTTTGACTACGCAAAACTGGTAGCACAAGAGACCACTACACAACACTATTCTTTAAGATAATCAGTCCAGATGTATATCAGCACCTCGTTATTGCAAATACCAGGAAACGCGTCATTGGAGACAAGATAGTCCTTAAAGCTTTTAAAATCAGTTCCATTTCGGTAAGTGGCATTTCAAAACCACTGCCACATTCACTAGAATTGGAGTTAACGAACTCCGTCACATAATTCATTCCAGAAATCTCGGCGGAATAAAATACATTTCTGAACAACAGATTTTGAGACAATATCTGTACTCCTAAAGTACTATGACAATCGAGGTAGGTACCTGTACATCTTAAAATGTTTTCCCACAGCTGTGAAAAGGCATTCCTGAGATCAGTGGTTTGTCATAAAATGGATGTTGAACTAACACTGAGAGAGCAATTATTTGTGCAGCTCTTTCAATTTTAAAAAACACAAAGTCCTTTTTGGTGTGGATATGGATCGAAATCAAGCACCTATAGCCATACTAAATAAGCAAAGCTTCCGTGCCTGATAGAGACTCGATCACAGCAACAATCGTTACTGGTGACCAGGCATAAAGAGACGAAAAATGTCCAATTTCTCACCAGTATTAGTTAGAAAATCTGAACTTGAAAAGTTTTGTACTCTACATGGAATGCTGTCAAGACCTTTATCTCCCTGTTAACTAACACGAAAACTGAGTATCATAATTCAAGTAACAAGTTTGTACACATTTAACCTGAATGACATGATGCTAAGTTTTGTGACTGGGCCTCCAACACAGCACGTAAACAGATTGTTAACTAAGTAAAATCAGATATTCCAAACAAATTTATTCACCTGCAACGAGATGTTAGAATCTGAAGCGAGGATACAATTTTAATGCCTGACCGGGAATCGAACTCGTCACCTACCGACATTGTTTCCCATCCACGAATTATTTGCTCACAGGTAGTGAAATGTGTGCATGTTTAAATAACGTCACCTATCGTTATTGTTGACAACACATGAATGTGCCTTTTGTAGAGACCTAGAGGAGTCTGCAATCCTGGGGAAAACAACGGAATGACCGAGCTATATCATTCTGCGTGGTCAGGTACCACGAAAGAGGAGACTCGAATTCGAATCCCAGGCCAGCACCAAATATTTCAACGTCTCGAGTCAACTCAAAGAAGAGCCCTTTGACCTTAAATACCGCGATTTCTCCTCTGCTATGGCCCAACGTAAATAGGCTCGGCCCCAGTTGGCAGCGAAAGGATGTGACGTTTACGATTTGGATTCTGACATGCCTCGCAACCTGATGTTCTTTACTTGGCATAATTAGATGTGAAAGATATGTGTTCGTGTTTGTTTAAAATACATGTTGGAAGTGAGAATCGAACCCACACCTCGTAATTAAGAAACTAGTATCAGTTCACCAGACAACGAAAGTCAACATTTGCCTCATTCATGACTGTGGCATAACATCGGATGCGCTTACTGTACGAATTCAGTTAATTCGATAACTATCAACACGCTCCTGACACGGAAATTAATATAGTCTCATGTTAGTGGGATGTAAAGACGCTTGAAGCCATAGCAGCCTCGATTCGAAGCCATTTTGAAATTTAAATATCTTAAGTCTAGAGATAAAATTGCACAGTATGAAGTTACCAAAAACTTCTATTATTATTGCCATTATCGCTATTGTCATTTTTAGCAGTAGTTGCCCAAAAACAGGTAAATATTTAGTTCGCAGCAAATGGTTGCGGTGTTCTGTAGCAACTGTACCATAACAACTAGATATTTAGTTCTTTTCACATATAGCGAATACTTCCATGTTAATATAGAACATCTCCAATTACACATAGAATGTATTAACACTACTTTAATTGCAGAAGATCTGCTTCAACAACGTAGGAAAATATTTCAATGTTGCAAAACTCACATCCGACTGAGAGTCTCCAACCAGAATTTCTAACACTGTGGAACGCCAGTTTCAGTAAACTGCTGTAGCGAAAACTCTTCACCATTGCTCTTTTTCACCTGAAAATACGCAGTTGACTTATTGGGTTCTACAGCTACACTGCAACAGTAATTTCATGTGCAAGCAATGCATACGAACTGCAGAATTTAATAGTGCCGTAGCTTGCAGTTCTGCATATTTCCGACCTAAACTGGCTGTCCTTCATATGAGGCTGCAAAGTCTTACTGACACCAACAGTCTACTCGTACTGCCAACTTCGTTGTTCCTCTCACCTGATTTTCCAATCACTGAAATGAAACTGACGTGACCACCAAACATGAGATGTTTTCGTTTCTTTCCTCCTTCCCTTCTGGGAGATGATTTTTGTGGGCAGAAAGCTCCTTCCCATTAACCAGCGAAATGCGGCGTGATGTGGCCAGTAATCGCTTCACAATCCGCTATTTAAAGCTATTAAGAACATTTCCTTTAGCATTGTCTTATTTGGTAAATTTATGAAACTTGCTTTAATATTAAACAGCAACATCCACATATTTAACAAATAAGAAAAGCTTTTTGTCCAGGTACGAAAGGTTTAATAACAAAGTCTGCACGTCTGCGGCAGATAAATTTTTTCATCTGGTAGCACTGTATCACAGTTTTCATGAGAGGTATCATACGTTGTGTCCCTGTCTCTGTGGAAATCATTAGTGGAAGCCGAGGTTAACATCTGAGGATATGGTATTGCTAAAAATACAAAACGATTAACAAACGAAGGCTGAATTCATACTCAAACAGTAATTTCAGCGCTCTTACAGACTTTTGTGATGAAATATATGAACAAACACAGTTGACTAAAGCACGATAGCCGGAGCAACACGACCTGCCTCACAACGTGAGTACAAATTTGGCCTTTAATCTCTGTAAACGGTGTCATTATTATTACTACTACCTTGATATTCAGAGAGAAAATACTCATAAAGAACTAATTTATTAAGTCTTTTTTCAAAGCATGTCATGAGGAATGAATTTTACCTCTGAGGCGTAGAACAGTTCTGCATCTTATGATGCATTTCGTTTCCTCCTGCCTTGTGAGCAGGTTATTATTTGCGTAATGTTGCAGGTCGAGGAATTAGATAAAGGTTGCATTCTTGCGCTTTTTGTACCATTTAACAGATTTACGCACAGATGCTACAGAGCTTAATAGCATATCGGAGTGGTCTACTGCTCCCGTATTTGCATTGTAATCATCAACACATTGCGACTTCATTAGCTTTCCGCCAGTCGTCCTGTTTGTCTGTCTCGTGTCACGCATTTCTGTAGTGTTGCAGGTAATCAGCATGAACACTTCTCTCTTGTCGCACCACTTGATGGCAAGCATTTCGTCAGTTGACACAAACTCATCTTCTCCTCGTTTCAGTTTCTTTTGTAGCTTCGGAAAGTTGCGACTGTTCCTGCGTACAGTACCACATGCTCCTGTTCTCTGGTTGTGAAACCAGAGGAACAAGGCTAGACTTGTATACCAATTGTTGACATACAAGGCATGTCCACGTTCGAGGTATGGCTTCATTAGTGTTGTCATAATATCACCAGATTTCCCCAAATTATGGACTTCAATTTCTGTTGTTGTGCCTTTGTATACAATGAAACCCAAAACGTATCCAGTTTTACAGTCGCAAACACGAATGTTTTGATTCCAAATCTACTTAGTTTCGAAGGAATGTATTGTTTAAAAGATAAACGACCTTTGAACAATAACAGGCTTTCATCGACACAAAGTTTTCTGTATGGATTAAATGCACTGAGGAACGCCACACGAAGTGTATAAAAAATTTTTCTAATTTTAAACAAACTGTCATCTCTTATCGTCTGGTCATCTCCACGATTGGCCGATTTGTCACTAAAATGCAACATTTTCAAAAGTAACATAAAACGGTCACGGGACATAACTTCGCCAAAAATTGGAGTACTCAGAAGTACATCTCTGGACCAATAGTCCTTTATTCTCAACTTTTTAACACGAGCCATGAGAAGCCAAGTACCAATGAAGCTATACATTTCCTCAAAACCTGTATCTTTCCAGGTGGATAGTCGAGAACGAACTGATTTGCCATGGTGAAAGTGAAAAATCGGTTCGTTTCAAGTGCTGTAAATTTCAACAGAACTTCTGACAGAAATAGCTTGAAAAAGGATAGAACGCTTGAATCAGGCGCTAGTTGGCAATTATGTCTTGAAGATGAGTCATCAGATGCATGAAGCGCTGGATTGAAATCACGTTTTTACTAATCAGATTCCTCATTCTCACTATGGCGTGGCCTTTTACGGATCGATTCGTCTTCACTTTCAGAATCTGAAGAAGAACTGTCCTGGCGAGCTCTACTAGGTAAAGTACGTGGACGTGTATTACAACGAGAATCTTCATCGTCACTACATTCATTGAAGATGCCACACTCACTGTCACTTCCTTGTCAGTATCTCCAGTATCTCTTCGTCAGTGCAACGACGCCGATGTGCCATTTGTCTGTGGAACTCAAAAGTAACAGCACTCTAAAAATCCTGATGAAACGGCAGATAGCTAAAAGACACCACAGAAGCAGAATATAGAAGATCACATGAACCAGCTAGCACGAATGTCGAACAGCAACTGCGAAATCCGTAGCAGAGTGTTTCCCAGATAGCAGGGACAGCGGCACAGAACAATAAATAGGGTTGTATGCTGTATGTTAACCGGGGACCTAGAAACGACGGAGAGGCTCTGTCCCTGCCGCTGCCGCAGCCGCAGTGGACCACAATCCCACGACGACTACCGCAGTCCACGTCACCCCTCCGCCAACCCACACCGAACCCAGGGTTATTGTGCAGTTCGGCCCCCGATGGACCCCCCCCCCCCCCCCCTCCGGGGAACCGTATCACACCAGACGAGTGTAACTCCTATGTTTGCGTGGTAGAGTAATGGTGGTGTAGCGTACGTGGAGAAATTGTTTGGGCAGCAATCGCCGACATAGTGTAACTGAGGCGGAATAAGGGGTACCAGCCCGCATTCGCCGAGGCAGATAGAAAACCATCTAAAAACCATCCACAGACTGGCCGGTTCACCGGATCTTGACACAAATCCACCGAGCGGATTCGTGCCGGGGACCAGGCGCTTCTTCCCGCCCGGAAAGCCGTGCGTTAGATAAATAGCGTACTTCCATCCCAGGGAGTGCACGGGACAAAAGAACTTGCGACGGGTTGGCATGCAACCCTGAGCAGCTATTGTCGTCCGCAGGCCCACAGGTAGTGCAACCGGCTGCGGTACAAGCCGTCATTAGGACTCAAGTGCCGGCGAGGCCGCGGGGCGAATGCCGTCTGCAGAGCCCACATGAAAGCTCACTTCAGCGGCAAACAATGTCCGCAGGCCCCGCGGCAAGGTGGAGCGCCGCGGCGTATCACGTATGCAGTATTCAAAGGTTTAAAGAGAGGAAGATCCTGAGGAAAATACTAGGACCCATAAGAGAGGAAGACAGTACCTACAGAATCAGGCACAATGACGAGACTTTATGAACATCAGGAAGACATAGTCACATGTATGAGGAAAAGGCGACCGACCTTCTATGAGCACATGACCTGCCTGAACCACTCCAGACTCGCCAATAGCATCCTCGCACTGACAAGTAGGAGAGAGGCGTCCAAAGTCAAGTGGATCACCTCTGTTAAATAAGACAACATGTAAGGTGTCAGGCAAATCCAACACCTTCCATGAAAACCCTGACATGATAAGCAAATCCAGTAGTATGTCACATAGCTCCGAATAAATCGTGACATTAAATTAACCAAAGTAATACGAGTAACGAGTGAGCAAATGGAATACCACAGACTAACACAAGAATGCCTAAATGCATGTCATACCTTCCCACCGTGAGACAGACGCAGTTCTGAGGGGAGAAACGAGAACAGAAGCCGAGAGCAGAACCGTGTTAAGCGAGAAGGCCCTACGATAAGGGACGGACGGACACTCACCTAACTGCTAGGACCACACCACCCACAAGTTTTAGCGTGAGACTTTTTCGCGTCTCTGTTACGTTAGGACCACCCCCAAGCCCATGTTAAAAGCTAGAGGCCTCCAGAAGAACAGTATAGATCTTACGATAACACTAAAAGGACCACACCAGCTGCAAGTTTTAGCGTGAGAATTTTTCGCGTCTCTGTTACGTTGCAAACTTTAAAAACATTGCCCCACCATGAAGAGTATAACGTTTCTCATTGGATAGACAGAATTTTTGTAGGCGGAGCTTAAGGTTAACGTTGAGACCCTGATTGGTCAGATGAAAACACAGCCAGATAGGGTTTTTTTAAACCAACTTCGGTAAATTGTAGTAAGGAGAAGTCAGGAGAGAGTTGCTAGAGAGTTGCTTCCGAGAGGGCGAGCTGGAGGGAGCTGCGCCGGCCGCCGCCCCTGACGAACACCGATAAGGTGATGAAAGCACGCGATGCCACATTTTTGAGTGCATAAGGCTTCACTCAGAACTGCAGAAGTCTCATATGTTACATCCCCTTTTTGCGTAATACTAGTGTCGATAGTCAATTAAAGCTCATGGTGTTCACATTTGCCACTTGAAGTAAAAATCTGAAACGCGATGATTTTTCTGTTATCTGCTTATTGAGAAGCCACATCAGCCACTGTAATTTACGACAAATTAGATAAGTAATTAAAGATAATTGAGGGTCACTGTAGACCATTTTGATAGTTTTCTCTTTTGTGAAACTTAATTTAAACCTAGATTATACACTCCTGGAAATTGAAATAAGAACACCGTGAATTCATTGTCCCAGGAAGGGGAAACTTTATTGACACATTCCTGGGGTCAGATACATCACATGATCACACTGACAGAACCACAGGCACATAGACACAGGCAACAGAGCATGCACAATGTCGGCACTAGTACAGTGTATATCCACCTTTCGCAGCAATGCAGGCTGCTATTCTCCCATGGAGACGATTGTAGAGATGCTGGATGTAGTCCTGTGGAACGGCTTGCCATGCCATTTCCACCTGGCGCCTCAGTTGGACCAGCGTTCGTGCTGGACGTGCAGACCGCGTGAGACGACGCTTCATCCAGTCCCAAACATTCTCAATGGGGGACAGATCCGGAGATCTTGCTGGCCAGGGTAGTTGACTTACACCTTCTAGAGCACGTTGGGTGGCACGGGATACATGCGGACGTGCATTGTCCTGTTGGAACAGCAAGTTCCCTTGCCGGTCTAGGAATGGTAGAACGATGGGTTCGATGACGGTTTGGATGTACCGTGCACTATTCAGTGTCCCCTCGACGATCACCAGTGGTGTACGGCCAGTGTAGGAGATCGCTCCCCACACCATGATGCCGGGTGTTGGCCCTGTGTGCCTCGGTCGTATGCAGTCCTGATTGTGGCGCTCACCTGCACGGCGCCAAACACGCATACGACCATCATTGGCACCAAGGCAGAAGCGACTCTCATCGCTGAAGACGACACATCTCCATTCGTCCCTCCATTCACGCCTGTCGCGACACCACTGGAGGCGGGCCGCACGATGTTGGGGCGCGAGCGGAAGACGGCCTAACGGTGTGCGGGACCGTAGCCCAGCTTCATGGAGACGGTTGCGAATGGTCCTCGCCGATACCCCAGGAGCAACAGTGTCCCTAATTTGCTGGGAAGTGGCGGTGCGGTCCCCTACGGCACTGCGTAGGATCCTACGGTCTTGGCGTGCATCCGTGCGTCGCTGCGGTCCGGTCCCAGGTCGACGGGCACGTGCACCTTCCGCCGACCACTGGCGACAACATCGATGTACTGTGGAGACCTCACGCCCCACGTGTTGAGCAATTCGGCGGTACGTCCACCCGGCCTCCCGCATGCCCACTATACGCCCTCGCTCAAAGTCCGTCAACTGCACATGCGGTTCACGTCCACGCTGTCGCGGCATGCTACCAGTGCTAAAGACTTTTTTTTTTTTTCACTAGCTGCTTATATTTTATGACCCACCGTCTAATTTCTTATGGTGTGTCGTATATTGCCACTTAGCCGCTGTGACTGGGTCCGGGGTCCGCAGTGACTGAAAGTAACACCACACCGGCTCCCGTCCCCACTCACACCGTTGCCCGTGTCCCGCCACGTGGAGGCGGGCTCTGTTTAGATCCATTTGATATCTTTTTTTTGTGCAGCATTAGAAAAACGTATAACTAATACAAAATCAAGTAAGATATTAATAAACAAAACGAAATTAAATATTTAGAAAGAAGGAAGGAAGAGAACTAAATAGAGAAGTTATAGGTATAATATTGCCCGTCACCTGGTTGTGGGTGGCGGCCCGGGTCTTGGAATGAACCTCAAGACGCTGGCCGTTGCTCACCATGCCTTTAACATCTACTATCCTAAAAACTACCTTAACTAGAAGAGATTAGGGTACGTTAAAGCTAGAAACTAAAACTAAGACCTCCATGTCCAGCCTACTAAACTATTTACGATGTACAATAGAGAGGTAACTGATTTTGTGCTTGGCTCAAAGTTGCTAATGAAAGGGTACTCGTAGTAAAAGTAATAAGGTAATGACGCTAACGGTTTGTGTTGAGCCTACAAGGCTCCTAGTAGAGTACATCAGGCGCAAGCACCTCCCGGCCCCGCCGACAACACGACCTGAACGGTGGTTTTCCCCGATCTACCATAGGTATCCGTCGGGTTGGGCTCAAAAGAGAGGAACCACAATTAAGATCCTTCCATCCAGGACGTGCGCCGCCTCTTACCAGGGGGGCGTGGGTCCCTTGAAGAGGTGCCCAACTTTAAGCTTCAGATGAGAAGTTCTTAGTATAGTGGAGGTGGAGGTATAGGCTGTGTAGGTTAGTTGTACAAACAGTTCACACTGAGCCAATGAGACTTACAATGATACGTGGTGTGGCAGTTAGCACCTTCCGGCCCCGCCAGCAACACAGCCTGAGCGGTGGTTTTCCCCGATCTACCATAGGTATCCGTCGGGTTGGGCTCAAAAGAGAGGGACCACAATTAAGATCCTTCCATACAGACTGTGCGCTGCCTCTTAACGGAAGGCGTAGGTCCCTTGAAGAGGTACCTAGCTTTAAGCTCTTATTGAACATGGAGATGCTGTTAACTGTTTATATATAAGGTGCAATCTGTTTTTAGGATTGTGTGTGACTTGTGCACCTCTTGTCGGTTGTTCCTCTCTATTCTTTGAATTTAACTTGGTTGACACTATGGATCATCCGCGCTGGACGCTTCAATATCTGTGCTGGTGTCCTGGTCTGTATCTGTTTCTTCTTCATCACTCGTGGTGCTAATCATATCTGTGTCCCCCTGGGCATCGTGACGTCTGTTTGGACCGACTTGCCTTCGGTAGGGTCTGTTGCGCAAGTATTCTATTTGTTGGATCTTCGAGATTTCGTCCGTTAGTTTGTTGAGTTCAGTCCACCTTTCCGGGTCGCGTATTATGGCATGTAGTTCGTTCTGTGTGTTCAGGCGATTTATGTGTACTGTGTGTCTTATGTTCGTGCGTTGTCCGCAGAAGAAGACAGTATGCTCAGGGGAACCTTCTTCCCCGCATGTGCATCTGTTAGTCTGCTGCAGACTCACGCGGTACAGGTGCGTGGGATAAGGGCCATGTCCTGTGATGAAATGTACCATACCGCGGCTGGGATCAATATGTTTTAGTTTTAGTCTTTCCCGGATGTCAGGGAAGAAGTTGTATACACGGCGGCCCTTATCGCTGTTGGCCCACTCGCTCTGCCAGGTATCCACTCGCCATGCTCTGAGTTGGCGTGTTGTCTCAATCGGTACACCAGTGATCTGCCGAACCTGGTCTATTCTCCCCATCCTAAGCCAGTACATTGCTGCGCGGTACCTGATGGTGATATCTATGGGGAAAATTCCCATGACGACACATAGTGCGTCATTTGATGTTGTGTTAAATGCCCCTGTTAGTCGAAGTAGAACACTTCTTTGGCCTCGACGTACAATGGTTCTGTTGGTTGAGAGATTTAACCTGTGGGCCCACGTACTGGCAGCAAAGCATAGTACTGACTCGAAGAGAGCGCAATGGTATGTTCGTGTCACTGACAGGGGTAGTCTGAATTGTTCCGAATTTAGCCTAGCCAGTTTGTGTAGTATCTTTTCTGCTTTGTTTGTGCATATTCGCATGTGTTCGTGGAAGTTCAATCGTTCATCAATGTATACACCTAGATAGCGTGTGACTGCTAGTCTTTTTATGTTAGTGTCCCCGATTTTGACTATTGGGTTCCTGCGCAGGATACCCTTTAGCAATGTATAAGTTGTTTTGTTTCCTGCTATCTTTAATTTATTATCTGTGCACCATTGGGTTATTGTCCTAAGTGTTCCATTGGCTCTTTATTCTAGCTGGGCACGGTTATTTGCTGAAACTACGACGAGTAGATCATCAGCATAAGCGACAGCTCCATCTGTCAAGATGTGCTCCTCTAGTAACAGTAGGAGCGGTTCTATAACTATGTCCCAGAAGCTGGGGCCGCAGATCGACCCTTGTGGACAGCCTTTTGTAATTCGTTTAATCACTTTCTGGTTGTCCATTTGCCAAACGACCGTTCTGTCTCTGCAGTAGTCCATGAAACTATTATACAGAGACTCCGGTACCTGCAGGTGTCTGAGCCTCTTCAACAAGGCCGGCCACCAGAGGTTGTCGAAGGCACCTGAGATGTCTATCATAATTGCAAGTGTGTATTTGGAGGGTGTGTCGTGTACTATTTGGAGTGCTCTGTTAATTGCGTCGTCTATAGATTTCCCTTCCCTGAAGCCATATTGGTGTGGTGTCAGTCCCCGTAGTGTTCGGTGTGCTTGTAGTCTTTTGCAGAGTAGTTTTTCTTGCACTTTACCGAGTGTATTGATAAGGCAAATTGGTCTGTATGACTTGGGGTCTGATGTGTCTTTGTCTGGAGCCTTTTTGATGATAACCGCCTTGGAGGTCTTCCACACTGCAGGCACACGGCCCAGCCTTAATGCATCGTTTAACAACGTTGTGAGAAACGGGATGATCTGCGGTGCAATTTGTTTCAGTACCTCAGAGTGGATACCATCCGGTCCAGGCGCCTTTTTGTTTTTGAGTTCTGAGATCGCTGTCGCCACTTCTTCCTGTGCAAATGGACAGGTGACGGTTGGTGTGGTGTATACGGTGTCTACTTCGCTTCTCACCGCTGCATGTTGTGGTGTGTCTGTGTCTGCGATGTCGTCGGGCAGGAGTTTGCTCAGCAGGAACTCCGCTGTGCGTCTCCAGCCCTTAGTCATCTCACCATCCTCCTGTCGCAGCGTTCCCAGAACCAGTGGGCTCTTAATTTTCTCTGTCACGATTTTGTATGGTTCCCCCCAAATGTTTAGTTGTGTTTGTGCTGCTACATGGCTGTTCCAATGGTCTTTCCTGGTCTTATTCAGCTCAAGTTTATATTTATCCTTGGCAAGCCGGTAGTCGTGTAGTCGTAATTGTCTTTCTCTATCTGAAATTGCTCGTTGGTAAAGTTTACGTTTACGTTTTGAGTCTTGTTTGAGTCGTGTTAATTGTGTAGTCCAGGGAATATTTTGGTGTTTTGTCATTTTTTGTGTGGGTATGCAGGTGTTCTGTGTGTGTGTGATGATATCTGTCAGCATGTGTGCTCTGTAATCAACACTGCCGGTGATGTCTTGCGGTATGTGCTCATGTATTTTTTGTCTGACCCTGTCCCAGTCTGTTTTGTCAAATAATAGACTTTTTGGTAGTGTTTCTGTGTTGACGTATGGTGTGCCACTTAAGGTTAGTGTGATGATGTTGTGGTCGCTAGCAGTGATCTGGTCATGTACGGTCCAGTCTCGTACGTGGTTGATGGCGGCGTTATTAACGAGGGTGATGTCTATGTTTGATGAATGACCGTTGTGTCCGATGTGAGTCGGGTGATGTCCTTCCTTGTTGAGTACGTGTAGTCTGTTTTCTTGGATGATGTCATTTATTATTCTACCTCTGTCGTCAGTTCTGTCTGAATGCCACAGGGTTGATCTGGCATTTATGTCTGCACAGATGAGAAGTTTTCTGTTGCCAGCGTATTGCGCAACATCTCTGATGAGGTCTGCGTATGGTTTGATGCAATGACAGAATTGGGCGTAAAGCGACGCGATGATCCAAGTATCCCCCTTGTGTGTGACTTCAACTGTAACTAGGTGCTCGGAACAGAGTTCTGTAAAGACTGCGATGGAGCTCTGTATGCCACGGCAAACTGGCTGACACTGACGGCGGCGGTGCACAAATGCTGCGCAGCTAGCGCCATTCGACGGCCAACACCGCGGTTCCTGGTGTGTCCGCTGTGCCGTGCGTGTGATCATTGCTTGTACAGCCCTCTCGCAGTGTCCGGAGCAAGTATGGTGGGTCTGACACACCGGTGTCAATGTGTTCTTTTTTCCATTTCCAGGAGTGTAGATGTGATATGGCATAGGTCATCCTTCCATCCATTGTATGAACTTGGAAACCCATTCAGGGAATATTCGTTCACATTTTTGTTGAACGCAGTTGGTTTTTACCATCCTGTATTAAAACAATTCCTTTTATCAATAGTGCAATTTATAAACGATGTTTTGTGAGTAGAATAAAATTTCTAGTGGTAAACTTAACTGCTTTTTCGACGTTATTTTACCAGCTAACTAAAAATAGGAAAGCCTTGAACCCCTTTCCACTAAATTTAGTTAGTATTAAGATTCCTTTACAGGGAGTGCAGTGGAGCTGACGCTGAAATCATTAAGTATTTGGTTATATCATCGCTAGTCTCACTGAACTCTTCTGAATTCTACATGTCATGTGTGGTCTGACGTTTCCTTACCAGCAACAGGTCCCAGGTTCAAACTAGTCAATTCCCTAAAAAAAACACGCTCAGAGCGTCGTTGCGCGAAAGTGGTAGGGAGACACGATATAGAACAGACACCAAGCAGAATGTTTAGAAACAGAGAACAGAATTCAATACCGACAAGGCCATCCTGCAGGGAACCTTCCCAATGTCTCTCACAGCATGTACATATTCAATCGAAGTCTTTTTCGTAACCTACTAATGAAATATGAGTCTCCAGATTATGCTCTCGTCTCTTTTCAGTTACCTGCTGAACTATTCTAGTACTGTCATTCCATGATCGTCCATCAAACCATTTGGATCCTCCAGTAAGAGGACGTCAGCTATTCTTTTTCAGTTCCTTATTAATTATGCATGTACATACTTTACAGCCACTGTTCAACGTACTTATTCCTCTGATTTTTACAAGAATTTCTAGTTTCTTTTTTACAGAGTCGGGAATCGTCTTCCATTTTCCACATCCATTTAGTATATTCAGCAGTCTGTTTTCTAACATTAATCATTCATATTTCATAAGTTCTGCATTAATAGTATCGGGCGCTACAACTTCTCAATTCTTCAACTGCTTTAATACTCAACGTATTTCCGCCAGTATAATTCTGTCTCTTCGCTGTATTTCATCATCTTGTTCTTTGTCCTGGTCGTCATTTTAATTTTATCATTGTTTTCCACCAATAATCCTTCATATGTTTTACCCAAGTTTCTTTTTCTACGCACACAGTCGAGCAGAATCTCTTTATTAGATTGTTCCAGGAGGTTATAAGCCATGTCTTTTTCTATTATGTAGATCATTTTCGATGTCATGCGTCATTTGTCATTCTATGCCAGGATTCCTGATAGACTTCTCTTATTAATTTCTTAGCATAGTTATAGTTTTCTTTATACTGTGCTTTCACTTCTTCTGAACTGTGCTGTGGATCTGTAATACAAGTTTTCTTTTCCTTGATTTTCATTCAATGTGTTGACACCTTTTCTCCTTCGAATTTTCTGTTTCATCCCTATTGGCTCTGTCGCTACATAGGCCACACGTTATTTTAGTTTAACCCTTTTCTACATATATTGTTTTCTGTAAATTTATTTTGTAACTAATGCGTGAGTCTCCATTCAAACACATTTTTTACACTGTCTTGTTGCAGAAGGTAGATATTGTAAACTTCATCTTCGAGTTTACTCTACGTAATAGTTTTAGATTTAATTTTAGTTTTGTAGTTGTACTCTCTACATTTCTTTTCGAAAAATGAAATCCTTATAACAGCAAAAACGGTTATGACTACATGTATTGTGGAACAATAGTCAAAAAAATCTAAAGAATTCTCTGCTGAACAGTTTAGAAGTGACAAGAGGCACAGTCTTTTCGTATTCTGATATGCGTAAAGTGGCTTTTCCCATTGAAACATTCCGTAATGAGAGTCAACTACGGCGCTCTTAATTCTAAGGTGTAATTGGTACTGTTCACTTTGAAGTTCCCAATATGAACGCTATTTATTTATTTGTTTATTGGTTTTCATTATTTTGTGAGACTACAGCTGAGCCTTCGGCATACCCCCAAGATGTCAGAATAATCCGCATCCTTTGAACAGGCTGGTAGTCAGATCACTGACCATGGGATTATACACATTTAATCCAAGCTGAGGAGCAACAAACAACTAACAGGACGAGGTGCCCCTAGCAAGCACTGCACTGCCCTGCCCTGGGCCTCTCTCCTGACACTGTCTCATCACGGACCCAGCTGAAACTACAGAACATATCACACTGAAGACACCCACAAAGAAAGAGAAGGAATTAATACGAAAGTAGATGGCTTTATCGTGGCAGTCACTAACATTACTTGTTACAAGCATTAAACGTTTTATTAACTGATGGGCATATAATTAAGACAGCTCTGACGTTAAATCATTTATCAAACATACGTAAGACATGTCAGTTCAGTAGTGGATTGAAATGTGTTACACACACGAGCTAAAATGCCCAAGACGACTTAAGCAAGGGCATAACAACGATCCAGTATACTTTTTTATTGAAAATAAAACTTACTGCAATGCATACACTACCATATGAACCTTGTCGGCCATGGTGACCGAGCGGTTCTAGGCGCTTCAGTGTGGAACGGCGCGACCACTACGGTCGCAGGTTCGAATCCTGCCTCGAGCATGGATGTGTGTGACGTCCTTAGGTTAGCTAGGTTTAAGTAGTTCTAAGTTCTAGGGGACTGATGACCTCAGCTGTTAAGTCCCATAGTGCTCAGAGCCATTTGAACCATTCTTTGAATCTTAATTAATAAACACGGAACAGAACACATTTATTGCATCATCTATTGCATTACAGCAATAAAATGAATAAAATCATGCGTACAAAGCCCATTCTTACTGATCAGAAAGATTTCACTAGTAGTACCCTACTAATAATCTTAAAACCAATTTTAAAAACAGAATAGTCCAGACCATACATTAGAAACATACACCGAATGCCTTGCTCCAGTGATCTTGTACTTTGCACCTTATGTGTTTAAATAATTCGGACTGTGTATAATCATTATATTACGTTATGCTGATCGGCCACCAGTGGCAGTATGAGGTATGACGCTAAAGCGGTCGTAAAATTCTTTGTATACATGCTACCTTTTAAACTGTGATTAGGATATTTTAGTTTTTCGTACAAAAGAAAATTATTCTGTACCATTATGTACGCTACAGTCATTTTAGTGTTATATTGACTGGGCAATGGCGGCTTTAGGAGGTGTGACGCACCATGCGTTTGCAAGATTTTTTTCTTTTCTTTTTACTTGCATCCTTTATGTTGTGACTGTATTTTAATATCAAGCTAAAATGGATATTATTATGATTATACGTAACCATTATTTTGTAATTTTGTAAAATAAAACGAACCACCTTCCGTCGGCGCACTCCCTTCAGCGCCCGCTACCTCCGCTTACCCAACGACGTTCAGAGCTCCTGTAATACTGCATTTTTGCCAGAAGCACTGGACTGTCGCACGCAAGCAGTATCTTGCACTTAGCCACACATATAAGCAATGTTGCCAGCGTACAAACATCATGGTGTTATCGTATGAAATCATCTTTTTAAACGTACTTCTGTTTTGGTTTACCTTATACTATATTATGTGTGTTTTTGTAACACGGTACACTCTGTTCTACAGGATGGCTTGCTAATGGACAGAAGTCTGAAATCGGTCGCCATTACAATAAAAACTAACTTGTGTGCAACTTTCACGGTTTCGTAATTTCACTGAATCATAGTAAGTTGCTGCCTACTGCCATCCGCATACGACAAACGTGTATATTACGAGGGTTGCCCAGTAAATAATGCCCCATATTTTTTTTCTCCGAAATAAAAAATATTAGAAATGTGACACTTTAGGTGCGAGTTATTTGAAGTTTCCCGCGTGTGTACGCAAAGTTTCAATTTCCTCCGACAGAGAGCGGTGGTGTAGGAATGTTCTAAAATGGCGTCTGCAGGTGACATCCGTCATAAACAACGTGCAGTGATTGAATTTCTCGTAGCAGAGGAAGAAACCGTGGGCAATATTCATAAACGCTTGTGCAAAGTCTACGGAACATCTGCAGTCGATAGGAGTACTGTTGGTCGCTGGGCACAGAGGGTGAAAGCATCAGAGGGCGGTGCTGCGGAGCTCCGAGATTTGCCGCGGTCGGGAAAGCCTCCCACGGCTGTCACGCCTGACATGTTGCAGCGGGCTGATGTTCTCATTCGACGGGATCGACGCATTACGACTCGACAATTGGCACTGGAGTTGTCAGTAAGCAAAGGAAGTGTGGATGTGATTATCAATCAGCTTGGATACTCAAAAGTGTGTGCATGATAACGCTCGTCCTCACACAAGTTTGAGGACTTGTGAACACATCGCGAAACTGGGTTGGATAGTGTTACCCCATCCACCCTACAGCCCCGATTTGGCTCCTTCAGACTTTCACTTGTTTGGGCCAACGAAGAATTTCATTCGTGGAAGACGTTTTGCCGATGACGAAGAAGTGATTCACGAAGTGACAACCTGGCTCCCTATGCAGAGTACAGATTTTTACCGGCAGGGAATACACGCTCTTGTGTCTCGCTGGAAAAAGGCCGTCGAACTTGAAGGAGATTATGTGGAAAAATAAAGCAAGTAGACAAAACATCAGTCTTTCACATATGTAAATTTGATTGTTGTGGAATAAATACTTCTGGAGAAAAAAAATATGGGGCATTATTTACTGGGCAACCCTCGTAGATGGTGGTAGCCTAATGGTTGCACAGTCTGCATAGACTACTGATTCTCTAAAATTACCCGAAAGGATTTCTTTTTCAGATTCATGAGGGCCGTACTTATCTATCACGATCCTAAAAGTGCATAGCACAATTCGTTTAACGTTTGTCGATATGCCCACTTGACAAGGACATTGGAACAATAGTCAAGAATTCTCTGAACTGGCGCCTTGTGTACGATTTCTTTTACAAATAAGACACTGTTCCATGGAGCCCTTCCAAAATATTCTAATCCTCCATTCGTCTTCCATGATACTGGTTTCCCGCGATAATCGTATTCCTTCTTACCTGTTCTCCTAATATTCATATGAGGTGACGTGCCAGATATCCACCACTAAACTCCTAAACGGATACTATTAGGTTCTTTCTCTGTGTTATGCTCGTTATATTCAAATTATCCCTTATCTGAAGAGAACTTACATTTATCACATGAGGGGGAAATTTTGTCCAAGTCTTTCTGCATTTTCTTACAATTGTTCAACGACGACACGTTTCTTTCGTCAACAACATTGTCAGCAAGCACGGTTGTAGAGATACTGATCCCATCTGATGATCCATTTATGTGTCATCTGCATGATAGATGTCCTTCCTTGGGACACAGCCTCTTACGTTTCTGTGCAACTTTGGCCGTCTAGTAGCCCTATAAAGTAATAGATTCTATTAGTGAAATATGTACCGAAACCACCACATATTTGCGCAAATGCACGACATTGTTAACGCGTGACTCTCAAAGCAGCTATCATACCTGTTTGATAGAAACAACAAGGAGTTCGACATAGAAAACTATAATATATCACTCCCTATTGTACCAAATTCAGAATGCCTGTAGCTACATGTCGTCGTCACATAGTCAATTGTTAGTCCCCTATCACTTGGAAATCGCACAGAGCCGGTACGGGAAGAGGCGCTGCTACAGTTCTTAAAGTACCTGGAGTAGTGCGGGGGGACAGTGAAGGAGAAGTTTCGGCCGCTGACTGCTGCCTCCCTCGGCGGCGGCCTGTCATTTGGAATTCTGCCCGCCGGCCTGCGGCCATGAATATCAACGAGCGCCTCCAGGGAGTCGCTGCAGACGACGAAATGCTATCACTGGCGGAGGGAATGCCTAAGTCGATACAAAATCGTTCACCTAGTCGAGGTACCGCTTGATATAAAGTGTCGCGAACACATTGTCTACATTTTCAGTAAGTCGTGGATAAAAAGAAAAATGCGAGACATAAATGTAAGTAACATTACATAGCAGCGCACATTATAAAATGGATGTACATTTATACACTGATAAGGCGAAATGTTTAGACCATTGCCCAACGCGATGCTGGAAGACACCTGGTGGCGTTACGGGCACGTGACACGGGAACATAAGTACACTACTGGCCATTAAAATAGCTACATCACGAAGGTGACGTGCAACAGACGCGAAATTTAACCAACAGAAAGAAGATGCTGTGATATGCAAATGATGAGCTTTTCAGAGCATTCACTCAAGGTTGGCGCCGGTGGCGACACCTACAACGTGCTGACATGAGGAAAGTTTCCAACCGCTTTCTCATACACAAACAGCAGTTGACCGGCGTTGACGGTGAAACGTTGTTGTGATGCCTCGTGTAAGAAGGAGAAATGCGTACCATCACGTTTCCGACTTTGATAAAGGTCGGATTGTAGCCTATCGCGATTGCGGTTTATCGTATCGCGACATTGCTGCTCGCGTTAGTCGAGATCCGATGACTGTTAGCAGAATATGGAGGGTAATACCGAACGCCGTGCTGGTTCCCAACGGCCTCGTATCGCTAGCAGTCGAGATGACAGGCATCTTATCCGCATGGCTGTAACGGATCGTGCAGCCACGTCGCGATACCTGAGTCAACAGATGGGGACGTTTGCAAGACAACAACCATCTGCACGAACAGTTCGACGACGTTTGCAGCACCATGGACTATCAGCGTTGAGACCATGGCTGCGGTTACCCTTGGCGCTGTATCACAGACAGGAGCGCCTGCAAAGGTGTACTCAACGACGAACCTGGGTGCACGAATGGCAAAACGTCATTTTTTCGGATGAATCCAGGTTCTGTTTACAGCATCATGATGGTCGCATTCGTATTTGGTGACATCGCGGTGAACGCACATTGGAAGCGTGTATTCGTCATCGCCATACTGGCGTATCACCCGGCGTGATGGTATGGGGTGCCACTGGTTACACGTCTCGGTCACCTCTTATTCTCATTGACGGCACTTTGAACATTGGACGTTACATTTCAGATGTGTTACGATCCGTGGCTCTACCCTTCATTCAATCCCTACGAAATCCCACATTTAAGCAGGATAATGCACGACCGCATGTTGCAGGTCCTGTACGGGCCTTTCTGGATATAGAAAATGTTCGACTGCTGCCATGGCCAGCACATTCTCCAGATTTCTCACCAACTGAAACCGTCTGGTCAATGGTGGCCGAGCAAGTGGCTCGTCACAATACGCCAGTCACTACTCTTGATGAACTGTGGTATCGTGTTGAAGCTGCATGGGCAGCTGTACCTGTACACGCCATCCAAGCTCTGTTTGACTCAATGCCAAGTCGTATCAAGGCCGTTACTACGGCCAGAGGTGGTTGTTCTGGGTACTGATTTCTCAGGATCTATGCACCCAAATTGCGTGAAAATATACTAACATGTCAGTTCTAGTATAATACATTTGTCCAATGAATACCCGTTTATCATCTGCATTTCTTCTTGGTGTAGCAATTTTAATGCCCAGTAGTGTATGTAAGCGGAGCGAATGGGGGATAACTCTAGCGAAGATATGGGCTGCAAATGGGGAAATCCGTCAAGATAACCGACTGTGACAAAGGGCAGATTATTGTTACGCAGAGCATGTGGACGAGTATCTCCGAAACTACAAAGCTCGTCAATGTTCATTCACATGCTAATGTCGTAAGTATCTACGGGAAGAGCTAGGACAGTGAACCTACTGCTAGGTGCTAAATGGTTGAACGTCTACAACTCTTCACAGAATTTAGTGTTCGGAGGTTTGTCTGCTCTGTAAAGTGGGACAGATGGTGATCCGTGACATCTCTGCCGAAAGAGCACAATGCTGGTGCACTCGCGAGTGTTTCGGAGCACACCGTTCATCGTATGTTGTTGAACTGAGAGCTCTGCAGCCGACCACTCCTACGAGTTCACATCTTGACCCAAGCACATCTTCAGTTACGATAACGGCGGGCACGGGACCATTTGGGTTCGGATGTCGATCAATGGGAACGTGTCGACTCTTCGGATGAATAATATTTTTACAGCATTATATCGAGGGTCGTCTCTACAAACGCCGTCATCGAGGCAAAGGTGGGCTCGAAACGTGCAGCGCGCCACGGACACAGGCTGGTGGGAATAGTGTTATGTTACTGTTCACCAGCGCTTGCACTGGACCTTTAGTACACTCCTGGAAATGGATAAAAGAACACATTGACACCGGTGTGTCAGACCCACCATACTTGCTCCGGACACTGCGAGAGGGCTGTACAAGCAATGATCACACGCACGGCACAGCGGACACACCAGGAACCGCGGTGTTGGCCGTCGAATGGCGCTAGCTGCGCAGCATTTGTGCACCGCCGCCGTCAGTGTCAGCCAGTTTGCCGTGGCATACGGAGCTCCATCGCAGTCTTTAACACTGGTAGCATGCCGCGACAGCTTGGACGTGAACCGTATGTGCAGTTGACGGACTTTGAGCGAGGGCGTATAGTGAGCATGCGGGAGGCCGGGTGGACGTACCGCCGAATTGCTCAACACGTGGGGCGTGTGGTCTCCACAGTACATCGATGTTGTCGCCAGTGGTCGGCGGAAGGTGCACGTGCCCGTCGACCTGGGACTGGACCGCAGCGACGCACGGATGCACGCCAAGACCGTAGGATCCTACGCAGTGCCGTAGGGGACCGCACCGCCACTTCCCAGCAAATTAGGGACACTGTTGCTCCTGGGGTATCGGCGAGGACCATTCGCAACCGTCTCCATGAAGCTGGGCTACGGTCCCGCACACCATTAGGCCGTCTTCCGCTCACGCCCCAACATCGTGCAGCCCACCTCCAGTGGTGTCGCGACAGCCGTGAATGGAGGGACGAATGGAGACGTGTCGTCTTCAGCGATGAGAGTCGCTTCTGCCTTGGTGCCAATGATGGTCGTATGCGTGTTTGGCGCCGTGCAGGTGAGCGCCACAATCAGGACTGCATACGACCGAGGCACACAGGGCCAACACCCGGCTTCATGGTGTGGGGAGCGATCTCCTACACTGGCCGTACACCACTGGTGATCGTCGAGGGGACACTGAATAGTGCACGGTACATCCAAACCGTCATCGAACCCATCGTTCTACCATTCCTAGACCGGCAAGGGAACTTGCTGTTCCAACAGGACAATGCACGTCCGCATGTATCCCGTGCCACCCAACGTGCTCTAGAAGGTGTAAGACAACTACCCTGACCAGCAAGATCTCCGGATCTGTCCCCCATTGAGCATGTTTGGGACTGGATGAAGCGTCGTCTCACGCGGTCTGCACGTCCAGCACGAACGCTGGTCCAACTGAGGCGCCAGGTGGAAATGGCATGGCAAGCCGTTCCACAGGACTACATCCAGCATCTCTACGATCGTCTCCATGGGAGAATAGCAGCCTGCATTGCTGCGAAAGGTGGATATACACTGTACTAGTGCCGACATTGTGCATGCTCTGTTGCCTGTGTCTATGTACCTGTGGTTCTGTCAGTGTGATCATGTGATGTATCTGACCCCAGGAATGTGTCAATAAAGTTTCCCCTTCCTGGGACAATGAATTCACGGTGTTCTTATTTCAATTTCCAGGAGTGTATTAACTGAAGACGTGCTGACAGTTGCAGACCACCTGTACGCATTCACGCTTGATGTCTTCCTGGAAGGCTATGTCATCCTTCAGCATTGTAATTGTCCGTGTCTTGGAGCTGAATCCGTGCTACAGTGGTTTGAGAAGCATTATAGTGAACTCACGTTGATGTCTCGACGATCAAATTCGCTTAATGTAAATCCTGTTGCATCCACCTCGGTCTCTATCGAGCGATATCACCACGTACGCTAATCAGCGGCCCGTTATTTATGCGAACTACATGACCAGTGAATAGACATCCAATGCTACCCACCTCCATAAACCTATCAACTAATGTCGGATCCCTGATAAGAAGAATCAGTGATGTATTTCGTTCCAAAGATGAACAAAGAAGTTATTAAACAAATTGTCATAATGTTTTGGCTCATCGGTGTAAGTAAGTATGTGTGTACCTTACACATCTCCCCCTAAATCAATGGACCGATTTCAACCAAACGTACACTTACCGCTTACTGTCTGTCAAAGGGGTAGGTGTCAGACTGAAAAAGCTGCGTAGCCCACGACGCGCGATTGTTAATATTTTAGTCACCAAGTATTTGAGAATGACAGCACTTAAAGCCTGAAATCGCAATTTAAATCTACATATAATTTTAAATTTTAAGGAAACGTTTTCTCCCTAACGATCCACACAAGATTACGAAAACAAAAAGGTTATCGCTTACTAGGTTTTATGCATGAAGCATAACGTTTTAAATTTTTGCTTCTTTACTGCTAAGAGTATTGGCGATACAATTTGCAGACAGTATTCACGTATACCTTTGAGTGTACCAAAAAATTACATCATTTTCCGGTACATAGTTCGGCAGATACGTTGTCATGAGCACTGAGATGCGTAAAAAAACTGCCGCATCAGGCACGACGTTTAGATTTATTATTTCGTTATTCCCAACTCTATTCGCAACAGGTTTGACAAACTTTTTTTTTGTTTTTTTTTTTTTTAGCCATCAGTCTTCTGATCGGTTTGATGCGGCCCGCCACGAATTATTTGATGGATGTATTCCAGTCTCTGGTTTACTCTATTGTTTTTACCCTCCGCGGCCCCTCTAGTACCATGGAAGTCATTCCTTGATGTCTCAACAGATGACCTATCATCTAGTTCCTTCTTTTTGTCAGTGTTTTACACATATTCCTTTCTTCTCCGGTTCTGTGCAGAATCTCCTCATTCCTTACCTTAGCAGTCCACCTAATTTTCAACATTAGTCTGTAGCACCACATCTCAAATGCTTATATTCTTTTTTGTTCCGGTTTTCACATAGTCCATATTCCACTACCATATAATGCTGTGCTCCAAACGTACATTCTCAGAAATTTCTTCTTGAAATTAAGGCTTATGTTTGATATTAGTAGACTTGTCTTCGCCAGAAATGCCCTTTTCGCCATTGCTAGTCTGCTTTTGATCTCCTCCCTTCTCCACCCATTTTGGTTATTTTGCTGCCTAGGTAGTAGAATTCCGTAACTTCCTCTTCTTCGAGACTATCAATCCTGATCTTGAGTTTCTCGCTGCTCTCATTTCTGCTACTTCTCATTACTTTCTTCTTTCTTCGATTTACTCTCAGTCCATATTCTGTACTCATTAGATTGTTTATTACATTCAGCCCATCATGTAATTCTTCTTCACTTTCACTCAAGATAGCAATATCATCAGCAAGTAGTATCATTGATATCTGTCCACCTTGGATGTTAGTCCTAACTGCTGAATGTTCCTTTTATTTCCGTCATTGCTTCTTCGATATACAGATTGAACAGTAGAGGTGAAAGACTATATCCCTGTTTTTCACACTTTTTATTCCTAGCAGTTCGTTCTTGGTTGTCCACTCTTATTCCTCCCTCTTGGCCCTTGTACATATTGTATATTATCCGGCTTTCCCTATAGATTACCCCTTTTTTCCTGAGAATTTTGATTACCTGCACATTTTATATTGTCGAACGCTTTTTCCAGGTCAACCAATCCTACATAGGTATCTTGATTTTTCTTTAGTGTTGCTTCCATTATCAACTGCAACGTCAGGACTGCTTCTCTGGTGCCTTTACCTTTCCTAAAGCCAAACTGATCATCATCTAACACATTTCCATTGTTCTGTTCCATTATCCTGTATACTATTCTTATCAGAAACTTGGATTCATGAGCTATTATGCTCACTGTGCGATACTTCTCGCACTTTTCAGCCCTTGCAGTCTTCGGAAAGTCTTCCAAAAGTCAGATTGTATGTCGCCAGACTCATACATTCTACACACCAACGTGTTATTTATCGCTTCTGCCTTATTTGGTCTTAAGTCCTTCAAGGCTCTTTTAAATTCTGATTGTAATACTGGATTCCATATCTCTTCTAGCCGAGCGGTCTAAGGCGCTGCAGTCATGGAACTTGCGGCTGATCCCAGTGGAGGTTCGAGTCCTTCCTCGGGCACGGGTGTGTGTATTTGTCCTTAGGATAATTTAGGTTAAGTAGTGTGTCAGCTGAGGGACTGATGACCTTAACAGTTAAGTCCCATAAGATTTCACTCACATTTGATTTTGAAACTATCTCTTCTAACTCGACTTCTGATTCTTCTTCTATCACATCAGACAAATCATCTCCCTCATAGACGCTTTCAACGTATTTTATCCACTTACAGCCGAGAGGACGCGCAGCAGACAAACAGCAGTACTTGTCTGATAAACTGCAAATTAATTTAGTCTTTGTTTGTTGTTCGCTTGCTTCTGCAAAGAAGTGAATTGTACGTGTGTATTTTACTGTGTAGACTAGTGGTTAGAAAATTAATCCTAGCTTTTGTTTTTGCGTAAGTCCTATGAATATCCTTCTGTGGGCGGCTTCCTAGTGTAAATTTTCCCGTCGTCAGAAACTCCGTCACGTCACTAAGCTATAATTTTGTGCTAGTAGACAGCACACAGTTTATATCAGTGCATTCTAGTCTGAATATTTATCCCGTGCAGTAACTTTTCGGCAAACGGGATTTCTAATAACAGGTATCTGTAAATACATCAACTTCAATAGAGAAATTATTTTAGTTTAATAGCTTGCGGTCTCAGGTTACACTGACAAATCTGCACCTTATATCTATTTTATACACAGTACAATATGGCTAGGGACTACACTCGTTGTGAACGGATACAAGGAGAGTTGTTGAGAGTTGGCTGCTATCAGTAAACAGCTGGAAGCTGCGTTGGCTACCGTCGACAAGCTTCTAGCTAGTGCTCAAATTTGCGGTGACATCGGGGCGCCACTGACGAGACCTGCGATACCTTTGGTGCCACTGGAATCCCGTGGAGACCCGGACGTCGCTGCGGCCTCTGATTCGCAACATCTGACCGGTCCGTCCTCTCTCCAGAGTGGGAAGCAGACAGTAATGGATCCGTGTGTCATTGGGCAGTAGGCGAAAGAGGGATTAGGCTGTGCGGCTGGCTCCCTACGTCTTAGCAACAGGTACGAGGTGCTATCCAGCGATGATGATAACTCTGAGCCGGCAAGGGACGCCTCTCTTCTTGGACCAGCGGTCCATTTTCCAGACAGTCCGGACAAGTGCAGAGGGACGGTATGCTAGTCATTGGGAGCTCCAATATTAGGCGGGTGATGGAGCACTTCAGGAAGATAGCAGGAAGGGTGGGAAAGAATTCTAGTGTGCATTTGGTATGTTTTCCGGAAGGTCTCATCCGTGATGTAGACGAGGCCCTGCCGGCGGCTATCGAGCGCACTGGGTGCAACCGGCTGCATGTACTGGCGCATGTCGACACGAATGACGCGTGCCGCTTGGGTTCTGAGGTCATCCTCGGCTCCTTTCGGCGGCTGGATGATTTGGTGAAGCAACTAGCAATGCTCGCTGGGTGCAGGCTAAGCTGTCTCTTTGTAGCATCATATCCAGGATTGGTCGCTGTCCTCTGGTTTGCAGCAGAGTGGAAAGTGTAGACCAGAGGCTCCGCTATCGGGTGCAAAATTTTTGGGGTTCCCCTTAATAGGTCAGGTGTGCACTACACGCAGGAAGCGGCTACTGGGGTAGCGGAGTAGGTGTGGCGTACACATGGGGTTTTCTTGGGTCAGAGGACCCCAACCTTGGAATCAAAGACGATTTGCCTGTTAAATCAGCCACAGCGACCTCAGAGAATCTTGGTCCCCGCATATAGGAGATAGAAAATATTAATACGATTTTAGTAAACTGCACGAGCATCCAAAGAAAGGTGTCAGAATTAGTGACGCTTACTGAAGGTTACAATGCACATATAGTACTGGGAACAGAAAGCTGATTGAAATTAGACGTCAATGACAATAAAATCCTAAGTTCAGACTGGAATGTTTTTCGTAAGGACAGGTTAGTCGCCAATGGTGTCAGCGTGTTTATTGCAGTAAAAAATTCGATAAAGTATAGCGAGGTTATCACGAATTCTGAATGTGAATTAATCTGGGTGAAATTGAGTATCAAAGAACGGTCAAAAATAGTGATGCTTTTATAGATCACCTGGGTCAGGATATGAACTTGTAGAGCGCTTTATTTTCCTGATAATGCCATTGTAATAGGCGCTGACTTCAACTTGCCAGGTATAAATTGGGAGTATTATGCCATCAAAACTGGTGCCAGAGACAGGGAATCGTGTGACATTGTTCTGGATGTCTTCTCCGAAAATTACCTTGAGCAGACAGTTAGAGAACCAACTCGTGAGGGTAACGTCTTACACCTCCTGGAAACACACATACCTGAACTTATCGAATCAGTTAACGCAGAGGAAGGTATAAGGATCATAAGGCTGTGACAGCACCTATGACGACCAGTCCTACAAGGTATGTTAAGAAAGGTAGGAAGATATATTCGCTCAGAAAGGGTAACAGGATACAAATTTCAGAATATCTCAGCAGTCAGTATCAAATATTCGGTGATGAAGACGAAGATGTGGAGAACAAATGGAAAACATTCAAGGGCATCGTTCAATATGCCCTAGACAATTATGTTCCGAGTAAGGTTTTAAGGGATTGGAAAGACCCACCATTGTTTAATAACCGTGTTAGAAAAGCGCTACGTAAACAAACAGCACTTCATCTCAGATTCAAGAGAAGTAAAAACATAACTGACAAACAAAAGCTCAACGAAGCGAAAGTGAGTGTAAGGAGAGCAATGAAAGAAGCGTTCAATGATCTTGAAAGTAAGGCGTTGTCAGTCGATCTGAGTAAAAACTCTAAGAGATTTTGGTCGTATGTAAAATCAGTAAGTGGGTCAAAATCATCTCTTCATTCTCTCAGTGACCACACCGACACCGAAATGGAAGATAACAGAGAGAAGGCCAAAATACTGAATTCGGCCTTCCGAAGTTCTTTCACCGCGGAAGATCGTAACACTGTCCCTCCTTTCAATCGTCGTACGAACATCGAAATGGCAGATATTGAAATAACCGCTCGCGGAAATGAAAATCAGCTACAATCGCTTAGTGGCGGAAAGGCTCCAGGACCAGATGGGATATCTGTAAGATTTTACAAAGATTATGCGAAAGAACCTGCTCCCCTTCTATCTTGAGCAACGAAAGGTACCTAGCGACTAGAAAAATGCTCAGGTCAGTCCCGTTTTTAAGAAAGGCCGTAAGACAGAGCCACACAATTATAAACCTATATCGTTGACGTCAATCTGTTGTAGAATTATGGAACATGTTTTATGCTCATGACGTTTTTGGAAAATAAACATCTTCTCTATAAAAATCAACATGATCCTGCAAACAGAGATCCTGCGAAACTCAGCTCGCTATGGAGATCCACAGCGCAGTGGACAAAGGCGCTCAGGTTGATGCCGTGTTCCTCGATTTCAGTAAGGCATTTGACACCGTTCCGCATTGCCGTTTAATGAAAAAAATACGAGCTTACGGGATATCGGAGCAGACCTGGAATTGAATTCAAGACTGTCTTACAGACAGAAATCCACACGTAGCTCTTATCGGAACTAAATCGACTTATGTAAAGATAATATCAGGAGCACCGCAGGGACGTATGATAGGACCGTTGCTGTTTACAATATATACGATGAAGCAGAAAGCGTTGGATGCTCTTTAAGGCTATTCGCAGATGATGCAGTTGTTTATATCAAAGTATCAACGCCAGAAGATAGAAAGAATTTTCAGAAGACCTGCAGAGAATTGATGAATGGTGCAGGCTTTAGCAGTTGACCCTGAACGTAAATAAATGTAACATATTGCGCATACATAGGAAACGAAATCCAGTGCTGTACAGCTACGCTATTGATGACAACCAGCTGTAGATAGCGTCTGCAATATAATATATAGACGTAACGCCATAGCGACATTAACTCGAATGACCATATAAAACAGATAGTGGTGAAAGCAGACACCAGACAGATTCATCGGAAGAATCTTAAGGAAATGTCACTCATCCACGAAAAGAATGTCTTATAAGGAGATCGAGTACTGTTCATCCATCTGGGATCCCTATCAGATAGGCCTGATAGAGTAGACAGAGAAGATCCAACGAAGAGCGTCGCGTTTCGTCACGGGATCGTTTAGTTGGCGAGAGAGCGTTACGGAGATGCTAAACAAACTCCACTGGCAGACGTTACAAGAGAGGCGTTGTGCATCACGGAGAGATTTACTATTGAAATTTCGGGTCAGCACTTTTAAGGAGGAATCGGACAACATATTACTTCCCCCTACATACATCTGGCGTATTGACCACGCACTACTCGCAAGTGGAACACGGTTGAAGGGATCAGATAGTGGTACCGAAAGTACCCTCCACCACACACCATTAGGTGGCTTGTGGGGTACGATGCAGATGTATCCGGTCTCTCCTCTGCATTTAACAGTGGAATTCTCGTTGCACTCTTAATTTTACCACCTTTGTTTTTAACGCCACCGAAATTTGTTCTGGCTTTCCTATACGCTGAGTCAGTTCTTCCGACAATCATTTCTTGGTCGGTTTTTAGCGTCACCGAATGTTGTTTTGGCTTTCCTATAAGCTGAGTCAGTTCTTCCGACGCCATTTCTTTGTCGATTTCTTCACATTTTTCACGCAGCCATTTCGTGTTTGCTTCCCTGCACTTCCCATTTATTTCATTCCTTAGTGACTTGTATTTTTGTATTCCTGAATTTCCCTGAACAACTTCATATTTCCTTCTTTCATCGATCAACTGAAGTGTTTTTTCTGTTACCCGTGATTTCTTCGCAGTTACCTTCTTTGTACCTCTGTTTTTCTTTCCAACTTCTGTGGTTGCCCTTTTCAGAGATGTCCATTCCTCTTCAACTGTACTGCTTACTGAGCTATTTCTTATTGCTGTAGCGATAGTTCAGAAAACATGACACATATAGTTCCCTAACTGGCTGGGACTTGTAAGCGGTATGCTAAATCATAATTGCTCAGGACACACATTGAAGTTGTAATTGCAGATAGATTTAGCTATGACAAATTTAACGGACCTGTATAATGGTTGCACCTAGGTGATGGCCTTTTTCACCCATGACTATTAGATTTTTATTTCCATTTACGTACTGTAAATCCTGTATACTTTCTCTATCTCTTTACCTTCAGCTTCAGCTTTCGACGTCGGCTTGTATACCTGAACTATCATTGTCGGTATTGATTTGCTGTCGTTTCTGATCAGAACAAACCTATCACAGAATTGTTCACATTAACACACTCTCTGCCGTACCTTCCTACTCATAACGAATCCTACTCCCAACATACAATTTTCTGTTCTTTTGATATTGCCTTAGACTCATCTGACCAGAAACTTGTCTTCTTTCCACTTCACTTCACTGACCCCTACTATATCTAGATTGAGCCTTTGAATTTCCCTTTTCAGATTTTCCAGCTTCCCTACCACATTCAAGTTCCTGACGTATCACGCCACGACTCGTAGAACGTTATCCTTTCGTTGGTTATTCAGGTCTTTTTCTCATGGTTACGTCCCCCTTGGCAGACCCCCTCTCGGAGAAACGACTGGAGGACTATTCCGGAATCTTTTGCCAATGGAGAGATCATCATGACACTTTTTCAATGACAGGCCACATGTCCTGTGGATGCACGTTAAGTGTCTTTAATGCAATGCTTTCCATTGTCTTCTACATCCTCATGCCGTGGAACATTGCTGATTCTTCCGCCTTTACGAGCATTTTCCCATCCAAGGACAAGACAGTACCTGAAACTCTGTCCGCACCTCCACCCTCTTTGACAAGGCCATTGGGAGAATGAGGGTGACTTCTTAGCCGGAAGCCTGCGGCCGCCAGTGCTGATAATTAATCAAAATTGAAGGAATTGTGGATTTTGATTTGGCGACCGAGTACGTTCTGATTATTAATCAAAGACGCCACGCCTAGACCACGGATGCAGTTCAGGAAATAGGACGTCATAAATACTGAGCAGTGTGAAAATGAAACTGCAGGGCGAAAGTCGCTAGAGATACAGGTGAAATATTTGTACGCGTAAAATACGTTAAATATATGTGAAATGTATATGAGATGTGCGCACGCGGGCAAATCCACATGTGAAAAGGAAAAACTATGGGGTAAGGACCACCAGCTTCCTATTACGATGAGCGTTATGATGTGGTGAGTTATAGGGGGAGGGTGGATGGATAGACGGCGGGAAGGAAGGCGATGGGCACAGGCAGAGGGAGCGGAAGTTCAGCAGAGAGAAGGGGAGGGAGAAATAGACAAAGAAGAGAGAGGAGCATATTGAAATTCTTTAAGGCTGTTGACACTACGATAAAGAATACCGCAGTAGGCAGTTCATTTCAAGAGAAATGTATATCAATGGAAAGAGCCGTTGGACAGACATAGGTACAAGGAAGGTAAAGGCGAAAATGCCTTTGGTAACAAAACAAATAGTTTAGATGATTACCAAAAGAAGGAAATACAAAAATGTTCTGTAAGGACAGGAATACAGCAACGTAAGTTAGAAATGAAATTATAAGGAAATGTGGGGAAGCAAAGGTGAAATTTCTGCTGGACCAGTATGAAGAAGTCGAAAAAGAAATGGTAATCGGAATGACTAATTCATCGTACAAGAACGTCAAAACGGCCTCGGTGAAATTAACAGCAATGTTGGTGCCATTAAGAGTGTGATGGAAATTCTACTGTTAATTGCTGAGGAGAGATTGAATAGGTGGAAACAGTACACTGAAGGCATCTACGAAGGAGATGACTCCTTTGATGCCGTGACAGGTGCATAAATGGGACGCGATGTGGAAGACGTAGGGGATCCAGTCGAACAGAGCTTTAGAACACTTGTGGTCAAATAACATTCTAAAATCATTAGTGGAAGCAGAAATAAAACGACTGTTCTAGTTCATGTGTGGAATCTATGCGACTGGAGACACACCATCAGATTTTCGGAAAAATATCCCGAAGATGGAAGGACAATAGAGAACTGTCGTACAGTTAGCTGATAGCTTATGCATCCAAGCTGCTGAGAAGAATAACATATAGAAAAATAGAAAATAAACATGAGAATCTGTTATACGACGAAAATTTAACTTTAGGGAAGGAAATGACACAAAAGAAACAGTTCTGAAGTTGTGCTTGATAATGGAAGCAAGACTGAATAAACATCAAGGCACCTTCATAGGGTTCCTTCATAGGGTTTGTCGAACTTGTATAAGGGTTCGACAATGTAAAGTTGTGCGAGTTGTAGGAATTCTGAGAAAAACACTAATAAGCTACAAAGAAATATACAATACACGTAAAAACCAAGAGAAAAAGATTAAAATGGAAAGCCAGAACGAAGTGCTCGAATTAAAAAAAGTTTAAGACGGAGATGCAGACAATGACCTTTACTGCCTAATCCATACATTGAAAAAGCGGTGAACCATAACGTAGTGAGGTTAGGATATTCCGATAGCTTGAACACAAAATAGCACACGACGAACGAAGGAAGGAGAACATAATAAGAAGACTAGCACAGAGAGAAGTCTAATAGTATCAAACATAGAGCTTAAATTAAGAATTTACGTTTTGAGCTCGGCTTATTTGGTGGTAAATTACCGATTGTGGGAAAACCGGAAAAGAAGGTAATCCAAGTGTTTGAGATGTGTGGTGACGAGTCATGGGTCGGCGATATGTACATAACCAGATGGCGGTAGTACCGCTTACAAAAGGTGTAAAACGTAAACGCATTTGTGGTGCTCTCATCTGTACTCAGATTATTCATGTGAAAAGGTTTCCGACATGATCATGGCCGCACGACTGCAATCGACAGACTTTTGTCATGAAATAATAGTTGAAATCAAACGCATGAAACATTTCATTACGGAAATCGTTAGGGAATTCAGTATTCCGAGACCCACAGCGTCAAGAGTGAACCGAGAATACCACATTTCAGGCATTACCTCTAATCACGGACAATGCAGTGGCCAATGACCACATAAGGACCGAAAGCAGTGGTGTTTGCGTAGAGTAGTCAATGCTAACACACAAGCAACATCGCGCGCAACTACTGCAGAAAGCAGTGTGGGACGTATGACGAACGTGTCCGTTATGACATTGCAGCGAAATCTGGCGTTAATGGGCTACGGCAGCCGACCAACGTGAGTGCATGTGCTAGCAGCACGACATCGCCTGCAGCACCTCTTCTGGGCTCTTGACCAGTTGGACTACTCGAAAACCCGTGACTGGTCAGCTGAGTACCGATTTCAGTTGGTAAGAGCTGATCAAAAGGTTCGAGTGTGAGCAGACCGCACGAAGCCCGGACTCAGGTTGTCAACAAGGACCTTTACAACATAGTGGCGGCTCCGTAACGTCGTGGGCTGTGTTTACATGGTATGGTCTGGGTCCTCTGATCCAACTGAACCGGCCATTGACCGGAAATGGTTAGTTCGGCTACTCGGAGACCACATGCAGCCGTCATGGACTAAACGCTCCCATATGACGATGGAATCTGTATGGATATCAATGCACTATGTCAACGGGCCATAACTGGTTTGGAAAACTTTCTGAACAATTCGAGTGAATGATCTGGCCACTCAGATCACTCGACATGAATCCTATCGAACATTTATGGGACGTAATCGAGAGGTCAGTTCCAGCACAAAATCCTGCACCTGAAACACTTTCGCAATTATGGACGGCTGTAGAAGCAGTATGGCTCAATATGTCTGCAGGGAACTTCCAACGACTTGTTCAGTCCATGCCACGTCGAGCTGCTGCACTGCACAGGGCAAAAGAAGGTCCGACACGACAGTATGAGGCATCCCATGGCATTTGTCACCTCGGCGTGCTATTTGTGTACAGACTCTAGCTGTGGGCTCCGTACACAATACGTGGAAACAGACTTCAAACTAAATAAAAAGGACTATTACAACAGTAATAGAAAAAAGTAACCGAGATCCCAGTAAAAACCTCTTTGAGAAGCTGAGGTTCTAGCGGCATCATGTGAGTACATCGACAAATCTGTTAAGCACATCAAGAAGAACGTCAGCAATACAGTCACAAACAATGACATAATTTAATAGACGAAGAACCACACTAAAGTAAAATTTTGCAAAAGTAAATAAGCAAAAAAAGGAAAACAGAATTTTCAGCAAGAGAATAAGATTGTACAATAAATTGCGAAAGGAAATGACAACGACAACTAAAATCGAAATCTTTAAAGCGTTAGTTAAAATATATCTCTGAAACAATTTAAAATACCAAGTAAAGGATTGCATATATTACTCAGACTATGGGATGGTAAAAATTAACAAATGATAAACAGCTGTCACCCTACAGTAAGCTGTCATAGTTTAATGAATATTATTGTAAAATTATTTGTCCAGGTTCTGTGACGGATAGTGGTAACCTCTTTCCGTTTTCTTGACCTCAAAATGGCATTCACTGTGGTGAGTTGCTGTGTTAGCTTTTACATACAGACCAAGAGGATAACACGAAGAATTAAACAGAAAGTCATCACTAACGTCAAGGCTCTGATTCCACACGAAGGAGCATGTCTGTGTGTGTGTGTGTGTGTGTGTGTGTGTGTGTGTGCGTGTGTGTGTGTATGTGTATGTAACTGTCTGTCTTTGTATGTCCTTGTTATTAGTGCAAGCAGTGCCTTTGATGTGATACAAGTGAATAGTGTAATAGTAGTTTTTTAACTAATGAAAAGTTTTATTTTTCTTCTTCTGTTATGTAACATATTTATACTTCGATATTATTATATATTGACAATGGCTGTTTCAGATCCACTTGAAAATGGCCTTATATAAAGGCAAAACTGTTTATGGTCTTAAAGTTCTTTTTAGCAACAGAAGCTACTTTTCATAAAATGAACTTACAATTGCGGAATCGGCACACTCGGAGTATAAACAAACTAATGAAGCATTTTTTATTAACTGTAAACTTATTTTCAAAGATGCAGTATATCAAAATTATGAACATAACATGTTTAGTCAGAGCTACATGGGACAATGTTACTGTGCACATAAATTGTCCAATATTTAAAAAAACTGTTTCCTTTTTAAATTAATATGATAAATTTGTTACCATTTTACTCGTTAATTGTAGATTAATAGAAAGCCAGTTAAGCGGTGGAGAAGAGAATGACACATAGTTGCAGACTGCTTCCAATGTTATCCAGTCTCTATACACTGAGCAACCATTAACGAGAACCAAGGAGAACTTTCGAAAGAGAACTAAAAATTCAGTTGTAAGAAATGAAACCTCTGACATTTTCTGATTACATAATTCTGTCAGAAACGGCAAAGGATTTGCCGGGTTATATGTATGGAATGTAAAGTCTATTGAAAAGAAATAATACGGACACCGAGAAAAGTAAACCAAAGGCAATGGAAAGCACACGAATTGCATCAGAGCTTCGTGAGGGAATTAGGTTAGGAAGTAAGACACTGAACGGAGTAGACGAGTTATGCTGTTTGGACAGCAGAAGGACAGTTGATATAAACTGTAGTCTGCAATGGCTGAAAAGAGGAAACATTTTACTATTAATATAAAGTTAAGTGTCAGACAGTCTTTTCTGAAGATTATTTGGCTGGACGGTAGCCTTGTACGGAATAGAAACGTGAACGATAAACAGCAGAGATAAGAAAATAGTGCGACGAATCTTTATAAATATGGCTTTACGGACGAACGTTCTAGATAGATGGATCAGATATCTAAGGGAAACGTTCCTAATCGAATCGGGGAGATAAAAAATTTATAGCAACAGAATAAAAGAACAAGTCCAATAAAATTGCTTTTATTTGGCACTTTTTTATTTTCCATAACTTTTCTTGAGCTAGCCTTCAGTTTGGTTCTATTGTATGTATAAATGATGCGCGTAAAATTTGGGGTTTTTAGGTTAAGAGAAAAGGATACAAAGAGCCTTAAAAATCGGGAAGTTCATAAAAAACAGCATCTCATTAAAACATTACATCTGGTTAACAAATTCATTCATTATGAACGTACACAGTAATTTAGTTCTCACGTTACCGGTCACATTGGTTAGGTGAGGTTATGGGTCAGTGATCCCAACACATCCAGATCATCCCCGTCGTTGTTCACCTTCCTTGAAACGCAGCAGTCCTAGCAACGACAAACTCTTCAAGTCGTTTACAAGAGAAATTTTGCTTACTTAGTTGTCACTTTCATTAAAACTGGGAGCAAACTGCCACCTGTCTAATATACGTTAACGTTTTTCTATTTGTGTGTGAAAATAAGCTGTACATCAAACGGCCAACCTGGCTGAAGGGAACTGACAAGTTATCGCAATAAAGTACGGATTCCAACAGAGGAGCTGAACTACTCCATACCAAACTTAGACAACAACGGAGGCAACTGCAGAAACATGCTGAAACATCGTCGGATGTTCATGATAAAATGAAACAGATACTGTTCAAAAACTAGATGACTTTCCTGCATTGCTCATGGTAGTATTTCTTATATCAACGCTACTGCGGATAGTAGACCATTTTAGATCAACCAGCGGTTGAAAGGACGGCTTTAGTTGATGTATGGATTCGATCACCACCGACTTAAGAAAGAGGGAAGCATCTGGAGAAGCATCTGTCAGCGGGCAGAGGCAGGTGGGAAGAAGTGAGAGGGAAGCGAATATGCATTTCGTTAACTCAATAAGTCAATTTTTTTTATAAATTTTATGTTTATACGAACTGTGAAATAAAAGAAAAAGTCACTACTCATGCAGTGCTGTTGGTTTTACTCGTATTTCGGTCGTTTAATTTGGCGTCGTTCAGATCTTTTTATCTGATTTTCTCAGTCCACCTTAATGAATTTATGAATACAAGTAGTTTGGAGCAAGTTCCAGCAACATCGAATGATATCACTAAAATTCCACAAGTGAAAGAGAGAACTTTAAACAGTGAAGACTCCTAAGGTTGCAGCTGTCACCCAAATGAAGGATCAGTGACAGGTAAGCAGTTCACATTCTGATAAGTATAACTGAAGCTCTAGATCAAGCTCAGTCTACATGAATTCTCTTTTCCCGTGAGAAATTTAGCTATAAAACAGGCTAATGAAATCAGGACCTATTGTAGAACAAGAGATTACTGGCTGCTACCGTCAGTTGAGATCGTAAATTGCTACTGTCATTAACAATTTTAACGGGACGATAGACTGTTTTTGCATGGTACTCTTACATTGTGGTACTGAACAACTACTTAAGCGCCTGCATCGTGTTCTACGACTGCCGAAGAGTAGATTACAGTTATGTATGAACTCTCACTGAATGGGGTCTTCATTCCTGTGTCAAAACGTTAGTGTTTGATTCAACAGAATCAAATAAGCGAACATTTAGAGGTGGTTGTATAGTTGTTACTTAACTCGCAAGCTTCACATTTATGAACTAATTCTCAAAAAAATTTTTGAGGGAAAGTAGGTTGCGGATGCAGAGATCCGACAGTAACAAACTTTTAAAAAAATTAAAAATGCTTCGTGCGTAATCAATAATAAATTCCAATCCAGAATTCAGTACGGAAAAAGTAAAGGACCACTCGGATGCAGTCGAAGTGTGTAGCATACTCCATTTTGTTTAAGACTCTTTGAGAGAACAACAGCAACATGGAATTATAGAGAATTTTCAGATTTTTTTGCAATATCTTTCGGCGAAGCTCCATTTCGTAGAGCTTTTTCCGTTCCACAGCGGCTATCCATCATGCAAAGTGGATAGCAAAGCCATTTATTGCTTGAATTTATTTATATTACGTGACGAGTTTAAATTATTACCGCGAGAAGAGGATACAATTTGTGATATTTGTATTTTCATAATCAGTGTCAACGACAAAGCGTATTTTCTGCCCCTTTTGCAGCCAGACCGACGTATAAAGAGTTCAGCAACCTTTCAATACTTTATAAATATCAGGTTGTCGTTTGTGATTTCTCTCTTATGGTTTTACACAAAGTGAAGAAATCTTTTATGGTACCTGCCTCCTGAACCTATCGCCACAGCATTCTTTAATACTAATTTGCCTTCTCATTCAAAAATGGAAATGGCTAATGCATTGTCTCATGAGGAAGAGCCACCAGACAAAAATACTATAAGGGTTGAGGTTGGAATCGAAATACCCCAGAAATCGTCAATAGTGGAATCGAACTGTTGCAACCAGTAGAACATGATAGGACACTCCTACCGTATTTAACTTGAGCGTTGTGTTCCTGCAGACAGAACCTTTGCAATGGCACGAAAATTTTCATCAGCACTATTTTTCTTCCTTGGTTATTTGTTGGATGCATTCCAGTCTCAGACTTCCCCCACAGTTCTCGCTCTCTACATCTCCTAGTATCACAGAAACTATGCCCTGATGTCTCAATACATGACTCGCAACACATGTCCTATCAACGTGCCCCTTATTCTTGTCAGTGATCATATGCTTCTTTCTTCGCCGATTCTGCGGAGAACATCTTCCTTTTTTGTCAGTCCACCTAATTCTCGAAATCCCTCTGTTTAATCACATCTCAAACGCTTCGATTACCATATTTTCTGGTTTTCTCACGGTCACTACGATAGAATTTGGTGCTCCAAACGTACCTTCTGAGACATTTCTTCGGCTTAGGTCGATGTCTGGTACAAGAAAACCTCTTTTAGCCAGAAACTTTCTAAACTGAATGTTGTAAATGAGTCGCCGAAGGTGTCAAGCTTAGGGAAGACTCTCGTAAACTATTTGTAATACATGAATAACGCAAACAGTATGTGCTTCATGTAGTATCCCGGTATCGCCATAGATTCCCATGGCAAAAAGAAAATTTTAAAAATAAAATCAAAAGGTATTGTTAGAAAAAACTTGATTTTCTCCTCTAATGTGCCTCGCAGACATTGCTGTTATAGCGTCATTAACTTAATTATTGAAGTTAAAACAACAATCATTGATAGTCATTGGTTAATCAGCTGTTTCAATGTAATATTCCTTGAAATAAAAGGTGAATGATATTTTATGTGGTTTTTTTTATTTTATATACCAATTTTTTCTTTCAAATACAGGACTATAGGAGGACGACTTCTTCTTTTCCTGTGAACCCCAAATAGCACATAACTCATTTTTTGTGCAATGAACCGAACGTAAGAGTCAGCACAAAGAAAAAATCAAACTTGAGAAATGAACCATCCTGACGTGCAAGCACAGTCGTTCGGCCCTCTAGAAGGCTTTCAGTGTTATACTTTTAAACTATTATTTACCTTTAGTTCGTGGTGCTTCATGGGATATACGGCATATGTTTCTTCTCCTTTTCGCAAAGTGACAGTATAACACGAAGGAATAGAGGAGGTAGCTTTTATAGCATACTTTCTGTAGAAAGTGTCCTGGTTAAGCTTCATAATTTTCAGTATAGCTTCATCCACAGAGTATATCCTCGGTAGAAGAGTAAAACCGTTCTATAGAGACAGAAATGATTTATTAGGGTCTGTTTTGGTTCAACATTCAAAATAACGTTAAAGTTGGAAGAGCACTAAGGAGAATTTCTGGTGCAAGATAGTCAAAGGGCGCGTTAGGTTTTGTGCCATTTGTGTCGCCTGAAGAGCTCACACTTAATGTACTACAAAATTAACACCTACTCCTGGTGTTTTGTTGGTGAACACAGGAAGGATGAAAAAGACCGGACAGTGCAGTAAAATTAAGTTTGGAATTAATTTCTTACGTCCCATGGGAGGTTACGGAAGAGCAAAACTTGGCAGTTTCATGCAAGTAGCGAAAAACTGCACATCTGCACGCAACCTGTCTAGTAATACATCACGCTTCCATTCCGGTTATGAGTTCCTCAGTGATGCTTTGCACGAATTCTCTGCATGAAAAACGTGTATTGTAAGTGTCTGAATTCTCAAAATATGAAATTAAAGATCACAGAAAGTACCCGAAAAGGAAATTGGCTGAATAATAAAAAAACCTCACTTTTTGTCATTCATTGGATGAAAGTACTGACATTCACCACTACTGAACATTTTCAGTTGTGAAACCATTTTCTAGTAGCTGTATGTAGCTGTTGATTAAAATAACCTTTTATTTTATATTTAGTACTACTGCACATATTCAGCCGTGTAGCCATTTCCAAGTAGTCACGTAACAGCGGTTGGAATAAATTTTTATTTTGAGTTCACCATTCGTCCACAGTTTTCGCTGTATAGTCATTTTACAGTGTTTGTATAGCGTAACCTAATTAATGCACATATTTGGGTTACAAACAATGTGTTCGTCATGTGACACAGTAGCAAAAACACGGTGCCTTTATGCTTAACTACAGTGTCATAGAGTCCTGAAAATGTGGAAACCACAAAAAGTAAGTAAACACCAATTATGTACACCACCTCCACTCAAGACTTTTAAACGCTCGAACCGAGTAACATGCCCTACAACCAATATGAAAAACCATTTTTCGAGAAACCATATACATCTACATCTACATAGATGGCATATGATGGTGGGTACATTGTACCACTACTAGCAATATCCTTTCCTGTTCCGCTTGTAACGCCGGAAATGCATATCCTCCTATTTCCATCTACGTCAGCGAGAATATTAGTGTGAGGAATCCTAATTAGATTTGAGATTTGGCATTTATATTGAAAATTATTAAAATGAGTGAAGGCAACAATTGACAAAATTTGGCAGACTTGGATACGGAACAATCGGTCGAACAGTGGGAAACGCGCACCGCGGTACCCATTGTTCAGGGGCAGGCGGCTAGCATGAAAGACGCGACAAAGAGCAGAAATGGAATTCCAAACTTTAGAAAATGTTTCGGAATCGGAAGTGAAAATCAAATCTGAATCCCTTGATGACGAATACGGGGGGACAGTTGAAGAGGAAGCCGCTACGGAAGTAAAACCGGTAGTTTCCGGGAATTTAACTGATTTATTGAATGTTTTGATTAACGAAATCAAGAGTCAATCGGCCAAGCTAGAAGATCAGGCTGCCAAGCAAGAAGCTCAGGCTGCCAAGCAAGAAGCTCAGGCTGCCAAGCAAGAAGCTCAGGCTGCCAAGCAAGAAGCTCAGGCTGCCAAGCAAGAAGCTCAGTCTGAAAAAACTGAACGGATGCTAGACAATCAGAACAAAGCTATTAACGTTGTTAACAACAATGTTGGAGTTGTTAACACAAAAGTTGATAAAATCAAAGAAGATATTGTTGTAATTAATACCGAAATCGGTAATCTTAAACAGGAAATGATAGGCGTTCAGGCGGAAATTGCGAGCATAAATACTCGTTTTTATTCCGAAATTAGCAGAATCGAGGAAAGTGTAGGAGAAGCAGTTGCTCCGATGATTGAGAATAAGGTGACGGAACAAATTCAATTAGTGAAAAAAGAGGATCAAAAGAAGGTGGAAACATTAAAGGCGTTAGTATCCGAAGTAGATACCAAAGTGACGAAGCAGGCTAATACCTGCGAAGAGAAAAAAAGGGAAGTAGAAACGCTTGCGACAACCACTTGCCAAGTAATTACGAGAGTGTCGGAATTAGAAAAGAAACTTGACGAAAAACAGAGCTATGTGCCAATCTATGCACATAGTTCGGAATTGTTGACGAAAGAGGAGCGGTTCGACCCCTTGAAAAAAGGCGGTATACACGCGACGGATTTCATTAAGAATTGTGAAAGAGTTTTACCCAGATCATGGACTAATGAGAGAAAAATTAATGCGGTTATTGATGTGCTGGCTGGTGATGCCAAGTGTTGGGGCTTAAACCTCAACATTACGAACCTAACTTTTGACGAGTTTAAAAATTTGTTTCTGGCTGAATACTGGTCAGAGCAAAAACAGCAAAGTGCCTGGCGCGAATTTGTCGTATCAAGGCCTTTCGATGCGAATTCTCGCGGTTCGATGAAGGAGTTTTGTGAGGGCTGGATCCGCAAGTTGGAATATTTGCGTGATCGCCGCACGGAATCCGAAATAGTCTGGGAACTCTACAAAAAGCTTCCAGATGATACAAAACGCTACGTAGGAAGCAATTACAGGACAATCAATGATTTCCTGGAAAGAGTGGAGGACGAGGACAATTGGCGTAATAATCGCGACAGTGGTAGAGGCCGTGGTAACAACAACGGGTACCACAGCAACCACATCAACGATAACCATGGAAATAATGCATACCGCAACCATGGCAGCAATAACAATAATGGTTCGGACTGTAATAACAATCGGTACAATGCAAATAATAACAGGAATGACGGAAACCAGTATCGTACTAACGTGATACGGGCCTCACAGAATAGTAATAACGCCAGAGGGTGTGATGAGCCGCCTCAGCAGCATCCGGGGACCGTATCTGCTGGGACGAGACAGGGAAACCATTAGCCGCGCCGGTGAGGGGCCGACCGGGCGTGGAGAAATTTTGGAGGCCCAATAACAGGAGAAAACCCAGGTGTCAACGTTATGAAAATTCCGTGTGGAATAATCAACGGCGGGAGAGTGTGCCAGTGTTAGGAGAAAGGAGTGCGCCCACAAGTAGTAGATCAGCTGTATACACGGCAGTAGGAAGTACATTCACTGTCAGTGAGAACAATTTAAGTAGTGTTCCGGAAATCGATTATAAAGTGGCAGCTGTAATACCCACAGCGGAACTGGAGATTGAGTTTAAGAATGATTCGCAAGTGTTGAGAGAATATCAGATGTCGGATAAAACGTCCGTCATCGAGCGAGGGGATGCAGAGAGGGATGAGGTCTGGTTAAGGCAGTTCGGTCGCTTATACGACGAACTAAGAGATTATAGGGGTCTGTATGGGAGAAGCGTTTATGGGGAGCGCGTGCAGGATTTGCCGCGTCTCGTCCCGCAGGAAGATAGTGTTTGTGAAGTGATAGAAAGTTCTGGCCCTAACCGGCAGACTTTACCAGAAATAGTTGATGTAAATGGGGAGCACGAGCAAGATTCGTCGTGTTTCGTCCCGCAGGAGTTAGATGTTGAAGTAGTAACGGAAAGTTCTGGCCCTAACCGGCAGGCTTTACCGAAAGTTATAGTGGTAGAAGTAGCCGACCCATCCGACGCAAACCTTCAGTTTAAACATTGCGAAAGTATTAAGGAGAAAGATTACGAGAATTTTAGTGATAGCCGGACACGATTGGCAGAAAAGCACGTAGATTACAGCGTGTATGAGGTTAGAGCTGACGTTATACGGTCAGACGGTAGCAGTGTGGGTTGCGCAGATCTAGAGGAAGTAATTGCAGATACTACTGGGCACATTCCTCCAGGTAGATTGGCAGATGAGATCAATCTGACCAAAGAGGAATCAACGAAGGTGACAATTAGTGAATTGATAGCAAAGCAACACTCACTAGTTGACGAGTTACAGGAAAAGGTTTCGGTATTGGAGGCGAAGCTACAGACTAAGCCTCAGGACAAACGTGTTGAAATTAAAACTGTATGTGAACAGAGGTTGAAAAAGCCGCCAGATAAGCCGGATTTAGGATCAAAGCCGGATGGTTTTTTCTGGAATGACCTGGATATAGACGAGGATTTACTGTGGGAAAATAAAGAAACAGTCGAGGACAAGTGTAGACTGATAGTAGTGTCTGTTAATATGCACGACCTACAACTAAACGTGTTGATTGACACCGGTGCAGAATTGAGTGCTGTATCTGGGAAAATATTTGAGTTACTGAAAGACAGACCTGGCATCGTAGTTATGCCAGCAACAGGAGTGAAAATTATCGGTGCTACTGGGAAGGCCAGTAAACCGGTCACAAAACAGATAACTTCGAGATATGTGGGGCACGATTTCAACAAGAGTTTGTCGTCGTGCCAGACTTGACTACGGGAGTAATTATCGGGTTAGATTGGCTATTAAAGTACGGTGCAGTGATTAATTGCGAAAGTAAAACTTTGACATGTACGTCACAAGATAAAACAATAGTAGTTAGTTTTGACGAGGCAGGAGACAGTGTGCATAGGCAATACCAGCCTATACACATTGTTAACTGGCCGGATGCTATTGACGTAGGTATGAATTTGAACTACTGTAATGTGAGGAATCTCGGCCTTGACAGAAGTAAAAATTAGTGGAAGAGATAATCAAATTCCCTCCACGGATTGACATTAGTATTGGTGTGAAAAAAGATCGTTTGCGAGAAGTAATGAAGCTAAAAGCCGATGCTCGCATACGTCGTCATGACGCTGAAGCGCGTTTTGCTAAGTTTGCAATCGGAGACTTAGTACTTGTAAAAGCTCATGAGAAATCGAGCGAGATAGACAATGAAATCTCTAAATTTAAGTTTGTTTATAATGGACCATATAAAGTCATTGGTATACCTCACACAAATGCTTATTGCTTAGAGTATCCAAGCTCTGGAAAACGATTAGGTATACGGAATATTGTAGACTTGAAATTGTACCAACCTAGGATCGATTAATACCACACAATGGGTAATTTGTACAGTATGTAAATATAGAGTGTAAGATTTAAGGATGTGCCATGTTACGATGCTTTTGCCTGACCTAGAGGTCATTAAAGAAGTTGTAATTAATAAGTAATTAATTTTGACTAAATGATTTAAGAGTAACTGGTTAGTAATCATCTGAAAAATCCAAGCTGCTAGTTTAAGTTTTCAGCTGAGTCACAGTAGATTAAGGAATGTAAATATGATTTTGTAACTTGCTGTAATATTTCATGAATGTGTGTTTTTATTAGTCATTGCCGATGTACTTAGACGCTGTTTCAAGTTTCAGGCTAGTACATGCGTGTGATGAGGGACAGTGTTGAGTTATCCACTGTGATAGATTACTCGGGAGTGAGTTTTTCCGAAAGAATTCAGTGAAACGGACGTTCTGGAAACGCCGTTACAAGGGCGAGTGAGATCAAGCGTGCCGCACAGGCGGGCGCAACAATACTGGCAAGGCTGAGCCGCTGTCGGCTCTTGTGTCGCTGTCGGCTCTTGTGCCGCTGTCGGCATTCTTTGTACTCGCGAGTACGGAATGTGGAGTTGCTTTTCTTCCCGGACAGCTGATGTGAAAGAATTCTGCTGTCAATATTTATGTTTTTTTCGATCTGCTGTATATTATTTTCTTGTTTAGCGTTAATTGGACATGACGAGAAAATTAATTATGAAAAGGTTACATAAAAATGTGTATTCTTTGTGATTAATCATTAGTTTGCGTATTTTGATATACCTGTTTTTTTATGACCATGCACTCTGATTAATTTTGCAAATAGTATTCCATTTCTTATAGTGTTACGAATTTTGATTTTTAGAATAGCTAAACCATTTTCTATGTTTTCTATGAATTTTAATATGTTGTCAACCTGTTTTATTTTGTGCAAGATGACAGAGTGGAATAAGATTAGGATTGTCTCCACTCAATTATTAACGTCTAAAAATTGATTTATGGTTAATTAGACGAATGCTAAATTTTTTGATGTTTTGAGCATATGCATTTCCGCTGTTTCTTTTTTGGGACATTTTCTGAGTCTGTTTACGTTACACGGACATCCTCAGACAATGTGGGGCATGTGTAACACCGGAAATGCATATCCTCCTATTTCCATCTATTGTACTATTATTTTTTTCCTTGCTTTGTTACCTCAAGATATGACATTTCTTTCTCTTTGTATATTGTAATTGTTTTACTGTTTGTATATATATATTTATACATTTATGTCGATGTATAATTGGTTTGTTTCGTAAATATTATTTGTATTTTTACGCTGGCTCTTGCCTAGGGAAGACTGCTATCGAACGATTACGTCGATAGGTCGTGTGAAAAATCAAAGTGTGTAGGATCTTTGGTAGTGTTAACTCTGCCGCGTGGAGCGCGGGCTGAGCAGAGGGAGTCTGGCTGGAGTAGCGAGTGGAGCAGGTGTGTTGTGTGACGCTCCCGCGAGTTGCCGCGCTTTCAGGGTTTGGCAGCATGTAATTGCGCTTGACTCGCGATGATAGTTTCTGACATGGTGTCGCGGACGGGAAGCATTAGCTGGCGCACATCAAGAGCCCGTTTCGCCTGGTGACCGTGTCGAGAAGAAGGCGCGCCAACATCCAGCTTCTGCAACAGCGACGGCCGACAATGAGTGACTGTCGCCACCTCCTCGATCGACGGCTTCAAACCTTCAATCAACCAACAAGGAAGACTGGAAGCACGTAAAGTTTTAGAACTGTATGGCAGACCTCAGCTTATAAAATTGTTCCATTTTCCTCGCAAAATTACAGCAACTTAGCATGAACATTTGTTGCTCATTGTCCCAATTGCATTACCAAGCAGGGTCACTTCCTTTTCCGGAATGAACCCGAGTGTCGTTGAAATTCAAACGCCAGCATTAAAGCAGTATCATTCGATTTCATTCCTTTAATTTCAAAGTTCAGCTGGCTACAATATTTAGATTACACAAGCACAAATTAAGAGCGCGAGTTTTGTTACCGTATTTTAGCTTACCTGTGACTGCAGCTCAGCTTGGTACGTACTAAATTTTACTATTGTTAATTGTTCAGAATCATTTAATTCAAGTTCAAAGTTAAATCTCTTATTTCTACATTGCGTAGATTCAAGAAGCTTTTGAAATGATTGTTGAGGTAGTCCAAGACTAACCGTATTTTACTGTATTTCGATGTGTTTCAGAAAGAAAGCTCACTATTAACTTCAGTCACTAAATTGACTTTCGATTATCCGGTTTTATTAATTCTTTTGCTACATTAAGTCAGAGTGTAGCGAAATTTATTACTTCTGACAAACTTTCAGTTTTCACACTACACGTGTCAACCTTCAGTTGCCACACTTCTAGTGCTAATTATATGTGTAATAACCTTTCTCTTTCAGTTACTATAGTAATTGTCCTTAGGACTGGCGACCGTAATTTTCCCCAAATCTCAAATATCTAATTACCGCTAGTTAATTGTTAATGTAACGGCTGCACATTTACTTTATTTATTAACTTTACCCCTTTTCAAAATTAATTTCCACCAGTTTCATTAGCACTTTTCCTTTCATTTAGATGTAACTCTTTCCTCCCTCTTTACCAACAGATTAACTTCGGTGACGATTGCTTTTCCAAAATTCCCATTAGGTACACGCGGTTTCATTTTTTACGGTCATTAAGGTTGATAAGTGAGGGGGAGGTTACACGCTCACAAATACAGCAAGGGAGAAACGATAGTCTATACACCTCAATACAAGCCAATACTTCTTTCATCTTACCATTGCGGTCTTTACGTAAAATGTACGTTGGTGGCAGCAAAAATGTTCTGCTGTCATATTCAAATTCTGGTTGTCTATATTTTGAGTTATGGTATGACTGGGGATTGGGACCGAGGAGGAAGGCGTGTTAGGTTAGTCCATGCAGCTGTGCAAAACCAATGTCTAAGGCAGGCTTAGTGATTGGCGCATCTGCCTAATGAACAAGGGACCTGTGTTCAAATCCTAAAACTACTCCGTCCGAACAGGTCTTGGAAGGCCCAACGGTGCCGACCTGCCACCGTGTCATCCTCATCCCACAGGCATCACTGGATGCGGATATGGAGGGGTATATGGTCAGCACTCCGCTCTCCCGGCCGTATGTCAGTTTACGAGACCGGAGGCGCTACTTCTCAGTCAAGTAGCTCCTCAGTTTGCCTCAAAAGGGCTGAGTGCACCCCACTTTCCAACAGCGCTCTGCAGACTGGATGGTCACCCATCCAAGTGCTAGCCCAGACCGTTATCGTTTAACTTCGGTGATCTGACGGGAACCGGTGTTACCACTGGGACAAGACCGTTGACGTTCAAATCCTAGCCTTGGTACAAATTTTCATTCGTCGCTTGAGTCCACATATTTGCATCATAGATTTTTGAGACTTGAAAAGGTTTCTGGTTGGTTGGTTGGTTGTTTTGGGGAAGACCAGACAGCGAGGTCATCGGTCTCAATCGGATTAGGGAAGGACAGGAAAGGAAGTCGGCCGTGCCCTTTGAAAGGAACCATCCCGGCATTTGCCTGGAGCGATTTAGGGAAATCACGGAAAACCTAAATCAGGATGGCCGGCCACGGGATTGAACCGTCGTCCTCCCGAATGCGAGTCCAGTGTCGAAAAAAGGTTTCTGGAACCATATAGTTTCATTTGAAAATGTTTGAGATTTGTATGCCGCTGATAGCCAGGTAGCAGCAAGCACGACAGATACAGTGGTTGGATGGAAACACAACGAAATCAGTCAGCCTGATGGCGTGGTTTGAGAACGGCCGACGAAATCAAGCATTCCGGTGGTTTGTGAACTAAATAGTAGGGAATACTCTGTTCAAAAACAAGAGGAGGTGGTATACTTGGAAAACGCCAGGAGACACGGGAAGATCTCAGCTAGGTTACATCCCTGTCAAACAAAGATTGCGAAATCAGTTAATGGATTGTCAGGTGCATCCAGGAGCAGGTATAGACGCTGATCACAATGTAGTAGTGATGAAGAGTAAGCTGAAGTTTAAGAGACCAGTCAGAAAGAATCAATGCGCAAAGAAATGGGCTACGGAAGTAGTAAGGAATGAAGAGACACGCTTGTAGTTATCAGAGGCTCCAGATACTGCGATAAGGAATAGCTCAATAGGCAGTTCAGTGGAAGAGAACTGAATATCTCTAAAAAGGGCGATCACAGTAGTTGGAAAGAAAAACATAGGTGCAACGAAGGTAACTGCGAAGAAACCACGGACAGCAGAAGAAGTACTTCAGTTGATCGATGAAAGAAGGAAGAACAAAACTTTTCAGGGAAATACAAGAATGCTGAAATACAAGTCACTTAGAAATGAAATAAGTAGGAAGTGCAAGGAACCTAAGGAGACATGGCTCCATGAAAAATATGGAGGAATCGAAAAAGAAATGATAGTCAAAAGGACAGTCTCAGCTTATAGAAAAGTTAAAACAACCTTCTGTGAAATTAAAAGAAAGACTGGTAAGATTAAGAGTGAAATGGCAATTCCACTGCCTATACATGGTAGTATGTAGAATTTCATAGACTAGCGATATACCTTCTGGCTGTCGGAAAAATATCGTCCACCGACTTCCGAAGATTGCAAGTGTTGACAAGTGAGAGAATTATCGCACAGTCAGCGTAGCTATTCATGCAACTCAGCTAACGACAGGAATATCCAGAAGAATGGAAAAAATTGAGTATCTGCTAGACGACGATCAGTTTGGCTTTAGGAAAGGTAAAGGCACCAGAGAGGCAGTTCTGACGTTGCGGTTGGTAATGGAAGCAAGACTGAAGAAAATTCAAGACACATTCTTAGAATTTGTCAACCTGGATGCGTTTGGCAATGTCAAATGATACAAGATGTTCGAACTTCTGTGAAAAAAAGGGCAAACTATATTGAAGGACAGGTAATGTACAACACGTACAAGAACCAAGAAGGAGCAATAAGAGAGGAAGTCGAAGAACGAAGTGCTCAGATTAAAACGGGTGTAAGACAAGCATGTAGTCTTTCCCTACTACTGTTCAATCTATATGTCGAAGAAACAATGACAAAAATAAAACAAAGGTTCAAGAGTGGAATTAAAATTCAAGGTGAAAGGAAATCAATAATAAGATTCGATGGTGACTTTGCTATACTCAGTGAAGGTGAAGGAAGAATTACAGGAGCTGCTGAATGGAATGAAGAGTGTAATGAGTATAGAATATGGACAGAGAGTAAATCGAAGACAGGCGAAAGTAGTGCAAAGTAGCAGAAACGAAAGCAGCGATAAGCTTAACGTCATAATGTGTGATCACAAAATAGACGAACTTAAGGAATTCTTCTATCTAGGCAGAAAAATTACCCATTATGGACGGAGCAAGGAGAACGTAAAAAGCAGACAAGCACTAGCGAAAAGGGCATTCGTGACCAAAAGAAGTCTGGTGGTTACAAACATAGGCCTTTATTTAAGGAAGAAATTTCTGAGAATATATGTTTGTAGCACAGCATTGTATGGTAGTGATACATGGACTGTTGGAAAAGTGGACAAGAACAAAATCGCGGTATTTGAGATATGGTGCAAGGGAATATTCTTGAAAATTAGATGGGCTGATAAGGTAAGGCACGAGGGGTTTCTCTGGAGAATTGGTAGCGAAAAGAATATGAGGAAAATACTGACAAGAAAAAGGGACAGAATGGTGGGACATAATGAAGAATCATTAAGTGAAATTAAACTAGGCTTGTAGTTATAAAAATTCGTAACATAGTAATCAATAGCAGAAGATTTACGAACTAAATGATAAACAAAATGAGAATATCTTAATGAACAACAGGCAGACACTCTACACAAGTAAGTTTTAACAGCAACAGCTGCTTCAGCCCTAACAGCTCATAACAATAGGTTATACTCATTAAGTTTTTAGGTAACTTAGGCAAGACAATTATTCAGAGAATCTGACTCAAACTTAACAGTGCTCGGTCCAGGAGACAATTTCAAGTTACAATTCAGTACCCGGAATCATGACAAGTCACTCAATTCTATATGGCGAGTTAATTGCTAAATTTTTTATTTAACACAAACACGTTCTTAACCAGTGGAAGGCTGCACCACGACCAAATGAAACAGTTTCCTGCTACAGAGATTAAGACAGTGGACCAACAAATACAACTTTTTTCAGACAGGCTAGCACACTGTGTAACTAATTTTATATTCTCTCAAGTTTACGCCACTTAGGTCATCAAACATCAACCATAAAGCAATTGATAGCTTAGTGCTTTTAAAACAACTTGATCATAACTGAATCGTACAACACAGCAATTACTGAACTATCCAAAATGCAACGGTATACATTCTTGTAAAATCAAAAGGGACAATTTAACACCAAATTGCCTAACACCTAAGGTTGGATGGTTGGTTGGTTTGGGGAAGGAGACCAGACAGCGTGGTCATCGGTCTCATCGGATTAGGGAAGGATTGGGAAGGAAGTCGGCCGCGCCCTTTCAGAGGAACCATCCCGGCGTTTGCCTGGAGTGATTTAGGGAAATCACGGAAAACCTAAATCAGCATGGCCGGACGCGGGATTGAACCGTCGTCCTCCCGAATGCGAGTCCAGTGTCTAACCACTGCGCCACCCCGCTCGGTAACACCTAGGGCTTTGCTTCAAGAACAGGACAGGAACATAACAGCTCTTTAACCTGCTATCTTGTTTGATCATGATCCATATCAAAACCTTTGACTAATAGACTTAATACAGGCAGTCAGATTCATAGGCGCAACTCAGGCGCTGTTACACAATGTAATATACACTCCTGGAAATGGAAAAAAGAACACATTGACACCGGTGTGTCAGACCCACCATACTTGCTCCGGACACTGCGAGAGGGCTGTACAAGCAATGATCACACGCACGGCACAGCGGACACACCAGGAACCGCGGTGTTGGCCGTCGAATGGCGCTAGCTGCGCAGCATTTGTGCACCGCCGCCGTCAGTGTCAGCCAGTTTGCCGTGGCATACGGAGCTCCATCGCAGTCTTTAACACTGGTAGCATGCCACGACAGCGTGGACGTGAACCGTATGTGCAGTTGACGGACTTTGAGCGAGGGCGTATAGTGGGCATGCGGGAGGCCGGGTGGAAGTACCGCCGAATTGCTCAACACGTGGGGCGTGAGGTCTCCACAGTACATCGATGTTGTCGCCAGTGGTCGGCGGAAGGTGCACGTGCCCGTCGACCTGGGACCGGACCGCAGCGACGCACGGATGCACGCCAAGACCGTAGGATCCTACGCAGTGCCGTAGGGGACCGCACCGCCACTTCCCAGCAAATTAGGGACACTGTTGCTCCTGGGGTATCGCCGAGGACCATTCGCAACCGTCTCCATGAAGCTGGGCTACGCTCCCGCACACCGTTAGGCCGTCTTCCGCTCACGCCCCAACATCGTGCAGCCCGCCTCCAGTGGTGTCGCGACAGGCGTGAATGGAGGGACGAATGGAAACGTGTCGTCTTCAGCGATGAGAGTCGCTTCTGCCTTGGTGCCAATGATGGTCGTATGCGTGTTTGGCGCCGTGCAGGTGAGCGCCACAATCAGGACTGCATGCGACCGAGGCACACAGGGCCAACACCCGGCATCATGGTGTGATGAGCGATCTCCTACACTGGCCGTACACCACTGGTGATCGTCGAGGGGACACTGAATAGTGCACGGTACATCCAAACCGTCATCGAACCCATCGTTCTACCATTCCTAGACCGGCAAGGGAACTTGCTGTTCCAACAGGACAATGCACGTCCGCATGTATCTCGTGCCACCCAACGTGCTCTAGAAGGTGTAAGTCAACTACCCTGGCCAGCAAGATCTCCGGATCTGTCCCCCATTGAGCATGTTTGGGACTGGATGAAGCGTCGTCTCACGCGGTCTGCACGTCCAGCACGAACGCTGGTCCAACTGAGGCGCCAGGTGGAAATGGCATGGCAAGCCGTTCCACAGGACTACATCCAGCATCTCTACGATCGTCTCCATGGGAGAATAGCAGCCTGCATTGCTGCGAAAGGTGGATATACACTGTACTAGTGCCGACATTGTGCATGCTCTGTTGCCTGTGTCTATGTGCCTGTGGTTCTGTCAGTGTGATCATGTGATGTATCTGACCCCAGGAATGTGTCAATAAAGTTTCCCCTTCCTGGGACAATGAATTCACGGTGTTCTTATTTCAATTTCCAGGAGTGTAGATACCGTAACCAACACACCATCTGTCTATAAGAGAAACACACAGAACATTCAGTAGGGCAATACACGAATCCGAATGCATAAATAATCTCACACACTTTCGAAGTAACATCCGCACAATAAGGCACTTTTAAGCGTTAATTACTCCCGCCAGTTAACAGAAAATGTGTCGTGTAAATTTGATACTAAAATGGTGACGTAAGCCACGGCAGTGAAGTGACGTGTATGACCCGCTCTGTTAAATGAAATCAGCGTTTTGAGTGTAAACGTGGCAGAATTGCAGGAGGGAGTTATCGTACATAGAGGTGCCCGCGACCACACATTTTATTACTGTACGCACGCGAATTGTCTGACATATCTATAAGGATTTATACACCACTCTAAGACTTGTAACATAGTGTAAAAATAGTTGTCCCTAAAAACATCCCGACCGACAGCGATCAAAGCTGCCTTGTCAACGACAATCGTTTCAAAAGGCGACAGGAATTATTGCTGTTTATGGCGTAGCATCACACAGGGCACGTGAGGAATATGGACGGACGCAATTTGCCACACGTAAGTCATGATGTCCAAGTTATATACACTGAGGTAACAAAAGTCAATAAATACCTCCTAATATCGTCTCGGACCTCCTTTTGCCCGACGTTGTGCAACAGCTTGACGTGACATGGAATCAACAAGTCGTTGGATGTCCCCTGCAGAAATACTGAGTCATACTGGCTTTATATCCGTCCATACCTGCGAAAGTGTTGCCAGTGCAATATCTTGTGCACTAACTGACTTCTCGATTACTTCCCATAAATGCTCGATGAGATTCATGTCCAGCGAACAGGGTGGCCAAATCATTCGCTCGAATTGTCCAGATTGTACGAGGTGCATTCAAGTCTAAGGCCTCCGACTTTTTTCTAATTAACTACTCACCCGAAATCGATGAAACTGGCGTTACTTCTCGACGTAATCGCCCTGCAGATGTACACATTTTTCACAACGCTGACGCCATGATTCCATGGCAGCGGCGAAGGCTTCTTTAGGAGTTGTTTTGACCACTGGAAAATCGCTGAGGCAATAGCAGCACGGCTCGTGAATGTGCGGCCACGGAGAGTGTCTTTCATTGTTGGAAAAAGCCAAAAGTCACTTCAACTTCAAAGACGTTATCACGAAGAAACTGTTGCGTAACGTTAGCTCGATGCGCGGGTGCGTTGTCTTGGTGAAACAGCACACGCACAGCCCTTCCCGGACGTTTTTGTTGCAGTGCAGGAAGGAATTTGTTCTTCAAAACATTTTCGTAGGATGCACCTGTTACCGTAGTGCCCTTTGGAACGCAATGGGTAAGGATTACGCCCTCGCTGTCCCAGAACATGGACACCATCGTTTTTTCAGCAGTGGCAGTTACCCGAAATTTTTTTGGTGGCGGTGAATCTGTGTGCTTCCATTGAGCTGACTGGCGCTTTGTTTCTGGATTGAAAAATGGCATCCACGTCTCATCCATTGTCACAACCGACGAAAAGAAAGTCCCATTCATGCTGTCGTTGCGCGTCAACATTGCTTGGCAACATGCCACAAGGTCAGCCATGTGGTCGTCTGTCAGCATTCGTGGCACCCACCTGGATGACACTTTTCGCATTTTCAGGTCGTCATGCAGAATTGTGTGCACAGAACCCACAGAAATGCCAACTCTGGAGGCGATCTGTTCAACAGTCATTCGGCGATCCCCCAAAACAATTCTATCCACTTTCTCGATCATGTCGTCAGACCGGCTTGTGCGAGCCCAAGGTTGTTTCGGTTTGTTGTCACACGATGTTCTGCCTTCATTAAACTGTCGCACCCACGAACGCACTTTCGACACATCCTTAACTCCATCACCACATGTCTCCTTCAACTGTCGATGAATTTGAATTGGATTCACACCACGCAAATTCAGAAAACGAATGATTGCACGCTGTTCAAGTAAGGAAAACGTCGCCATTTTAAGTATTTAAAACAGTTCTCATTCTCGCCGCTGGCGGTAAAATTCCATCTGCCGTACGGTGCTGCCATCTCTGGGACGTATTGACAATGAACACGGCCTCATTTTAAAACAATGCGCATGTTTCTATCTCTTTCCAGTCCGGAGAAAACAAAATCGGAGGCCTTAGAACTTGAATGCACCTCCTACCTCAAAGCTATCGCGAATGATTGTTGCCCCTTTGTCATGGCGCATTTTCATCCATAAAAATTTCGCCACATTCTGGGAACATGATCCATGAATGGCAGCAAGTGGATTCCAAATAGCCCAGCGTCACCATTTCCAGTCAATGACCAGTTCATATCACAGCATTATGAAGCCACTACCAGCCTGCACAGTGCCTTTTTTATAAGTTGGGTCCGTGATTTCAAGGCGTCTGTGCCACACTCGCATCCTTACATTATGAACCGAAATCGGGATTCACCTGACCATGTCGTCTAGGGTCCAACCGATATGATCATGACCTCAGGACAGGCGCTCCAAGCGATGTCGCGCTTTTCGCAAAGGCACTAGCATCCATCTGCTCCCATACCACACTGTCCAACGGGTACGTTTGCCGTACGTCCCATATTGACTTCGGCAGTTATTTCAGGCAGTGTTGTTTGTCTGGTAGAACTGACAACTCTACGCAAACCCCACTGATTTCAGTCATTAAGTGAAAGCTGTAGGCCATTTCGTTGTCTGTAGTGAAAGGTAATGTCTGAAATTTGGTATTATCGGCACACTCTTGACATTTCGATCCCAGAATATTAAATTACCTAACGATTTTCGAAATGGAATGTCCCATTCGTCTAGTTTCTACTATCATTCTGCGTTCAGAGTCTCTTAATTCCCGTCATGCGGCCATAATCACGTCTGACACCTTTTCACATGTATCACGTGAGTACAAATGATAGTTCTACCAATTCACTGCCCTTTTTTTACCATATGTACGTGATGCTATCGACATCTGTAGGGGAAAGTGGGGGACTCTGGCGCACCTCAGGCATTTTAATTGAAACCTTTAATCCATAATACCTAAAGGCTCCAATTTCTGTACTGCATTAGCCTGTTATACCAGCCAAAATGACGCAGTAAGTGGCGTAAATTGGTATAAGCAATGGTATAAGGTATTTAATTCCACACATCTTATAATACAAAATGTATGTATTGAATATTATATTTAGCACACATAGCTTACAAAAAGGAAAATAGAAAAAATGTCAGCTTAATTAACTATGGAATAGATACAACACAATAATAATGGTTTTCTTATAAAATAGTGACAAAAATGAAGAAGAAGGCGCGTGGAAAAGCGTATTCAGGAATTGGTCTCCTGCGTATCTATTAAACAACTAACGCATCTTCAAACAGGAGCTACAGTCTTAGTGTTCAGGACCGTCCCTCCCACTGCCTTCAGAAAGACTCAAAAAGCACAAGGAATTCACTGGTACCATTTCTCGCCATCTTTGTCGAATTCATCACTATGGAAGTCCCATTATGAGCAACACTGACGTCATTTCTTAATTCACCCGCCGTCCATTAAGCTCTCTGTGTTTTACGGGTGTACGTCCTCGGCATCTGAACAGACAACCCGTTCTTACAAAATGATTCGGTATGTCATTTTGATCTTCATTGAATATACATTAACGTATCTCATTTAGCTGCCTATCTTTATTGGTGTGAAACAGAAGTGGGGTAAAATGACGTACGCGGCCTCTGCGCGTCAATAACTCCAATAAGCGCGGCTTATATAAATCTATAGTTCCACACTCACGTATTGCTTACGACAAATAATACTCAAATAACAGTGAGTGTTAAAGTGCAGAGATAGACATAACAACAAAAACTTTTATGTTAATATAACTGAAATGCTCTCAGAAACTAGAGATTCAATATTAGGTGCATCTATCACCGACATCTGGCAAATAACGATTACCGCGTTCTGAATGCTTATTTGTATAACTGAGCTCCAGGTGGTAGCACCGATCAGATAAGACTAACTCTCACAGTTAAAGACTTACTGACGTGCATCATTTTACCCGCTGCGCCTAATTCCCCCACTCTCCCCTATATGTGCATATTGCTATCCCAAATCTCCTGCCACCTCAGTGTTACGGATAGACACTTGAAGAGCATACAAACCTTTGTAATAAACCAAATGAAGTGTAACTTTGTATAGTCTTTCATAATGCTAATACCTAACGACAATATTAATTTCAGATTTTTATGTGAAGTTACTTTTGGTACACAAAAAACTACCTAAAATATAGAATTTATAACTTCCCCTGATAAATAACATCCTGACATGTTAATACGTTTTGTGTAGGAGTTAATGAAGCAGGCTGACTGACTATCCGAACTTTACGTAATAAAATAAACAGTCAGGTTTGGAAAATACTTGAAAGAAACGGAATAAAATTTATTGATTACTTTCAAACTCGAAAATAGCATTACTTTATGATAAACGCAGACAATATAGACTCCTGTTGAAGATAAAACTAAATGTAGCACTACATATTAGTTACAATATATGCTACAGCAACTGTAAACAACAAACGTCGATTTGCTATGAAGTATGTTAAGCACGACACTCGTATCTTCCGAATATTCTTCAAAAAAACTTTTATGCACATAAATATGCACTGAATTTTCCAGTTTAATGAGGATTCTACCGATAAAATTGTACGAAAACAAACACTCGCTAGTATCTGAAAATTATCGGAAATGTACCTTTTCTTACGGTAGTATACTCTAATGAAGGCAGTTAACGATTGTTTTTTACCGAGGACCCTGTTGCTAAAAGTTTCTAAAAAGTGTAAATTAATTTACAGTTGACGATATAGTGCTAATTTTTCGCTACGCTAGCTAATGTTGAAAGAAACATCTTCAAGCGTCACATTGTAGTTCTTCATTCCTATGGAGACCTTATAAGTGGTATGTTCCTCGTGGGAAAGTTATTTGCTCGAAGGAAAGGCAAGTGAGATCGTATCGCATTTCTTGACATTATGAGGTGTGACTTTTGTTTACATTCTGTCCGGAGCCGGCCGAGGTGGTCGTGCGGTTCTAGGCGCTTCAGTCCGGAGCCGCGGGACTGCTACGGTTGCAGGTTCGATTCCTGCATCGGGCATGGATGTGTGTGATGTCTTTAGGTTGGTTAGGTTTAAGTAGTTCTAAGTTCTAGGGGACTGATGACCTAAGATGTTAAGTCCCATAGTGCTCAGAGCCATTTGAACCATTTTCAGTCCGGTTGCATCATTGATTGAAACTATGTCTCCTAACTCCAGACAATGGCTAGGTGTCCTGTACATCAATCACGCTAACCGAGACAGTGGGTGCAACAAAAATATCAACATTTATTTGAAGATTTAGTAACGAGTACAGTTGGTGAAGGCACACGCCAATTCCATGTGAAATAGACAAATTGTTGCAGCTTAGCCATGGTAAAAAGGGTGCATTGATTTAAAATAAAATATTGTTAAAAAAGACTAAAACACACACTGTTGGCCGGCCGCGGTGGCCGAGTGGTTCTAGGCGCTTCAGTCCGGAACCGCGCTTTTGCCACGGTCGCAGGTTCGAATCCTGCCTCTGCCATGGATGTGTGTGATGACCTTAGGTTAATTAGGTTTAAGTAGTTTTAAGTTCTAGGGGACTGATGTTAGGTTTAAGTAGTTTTAAGTTCTAGGGGACTGATGACCTCAGAAGTTAAGTCCCATAGTGCTTAGAGCCGTTTGAACCACACACTATAGGCATCTCTGCGGGGTGTACATGAACTTCAAATCGTAAAGCGAAGAGAACATATATCGTCATATTCGCGATTTTCACAACTCTGGCGTTCAGAGAAACGAAATGACTGACCGAATACGTATGATCAACCAAATGCATCACCAACCGAATACATATAACTTAGTCCAAACAACCGTTCGTAACCGGATTTGACGTTCAAAATCTGTAGCTAATAGGATTTTTCCCTATAAGAAATTACATACCAATGTAAACAACTGCACTTACTGCTACCTGGCAATACACGAAAGATAGTTATATCTCTAAGCTGACAGGAGCAACGGCCTTGCCGCAATGGGTATACCGGTTCCCGTCATATTACCGCAGTTAAGAGCTGTTGGGCGTGGCTGGCACTTGGATGCGTGACCATCCGGGCCGCCAGGCGCTGTTGCCAATTTTCGGGATGTACTCAGCCTCGTGATGTCAATTGAGGAGCTACTCGACCGAACAGTAGCGACTCTGGTCAAACAACCGGGAGAGCGGTGTGCTGACCACACGGCCCTCCTATCTGCCTATCTGCATCTTCAGTTGAGGATGACACGGAGGTCGGTTGGTCCCGATGGTCCACCTGTGGCATGAAGGAGGAGTGCCATTTTAGGTTGACAGAGCACGGCAGTGCATTCTCCAGATTTCAGATATGACAAAGGCGCTGTGGCCCTGGTGTCAGTCGGGAAATTTCGTGTGCTTCCGCACAACGATCCGTTTTGGCGCCCTTCTTTTCTTGGGGAAAATTCTTGAAAACTGACAATCCCTAATTTCTTTGTTAAATTATATTTAATCAACCGCTAAATTAAAGCAATCATGTAATAGCGGTAAATGGCAGAGAGCGTATAATTCTGACCATCACTGACAACATTGTTCATCACGTTACAAAAATAGCGGAAGAACATTTCCCAACGCAACATCTGCCTATTTCTTCCGTAGTTTCTGAAGTTGCCCGAGTAGAAAGCGCATCCTTCAAGAGCCGTTTAACTTCAAGAAAGTGAAATGGAACGCTTTGAGAGAAGAACTGGATCTCGAAATTCAAAACATAGAACAGACCTAAAAAGAAAACTACAAATATTTTGTCGAACTTGTAAAGAAAACGTCAAAAGGCATATTCTTCGTGGATGTAGGACTCAACTTATCTCTGGCCTTGACTTAAGCTCACTTAAATTCTACCGTAGCAAGTCCACTGCAGATCCTTCCTCAGCAGATACAGCTGAAATGGGAGAAGAACTAGCCTGAAACATACCTGAACAAAGAAGGGAGGGATGGCCTCAATTACTGTACTATATGTACATGAAACAGAACAGTCGAAGAGCGTGGAAGCTGATAAAAGTTTGTTTAACGATTCTGCGAGCCCGCTGTTTTGTACAAACGTTACTCCGAACCAAATAGCTCACCAATTGCTACTAAATGACGAGACAAGACAGAAGGCGACTAGAATGAATCTCAAGCAATCTTAGGAGCAGAGAGCTAATCTCTAGAAACTCCATTCTCACGTGGTGAACTGCGAAGAGCAGTGCGAAAACTGAAAGAAAATACAGCAGCAGGCTCATGTGACATACGAGATGAAGAAATAAAGTAGTTTGGACCAAAAATTAATGAATGGCTATTGAGGATGATGTTTGGAAACATTTCAGGTACTGAAACCGTGAAGAATGATCCTGTCAAGAATAGCAACCAAAATCGATACAAAACGTACCCCTGAAAAAATTGGGTTCAGACCAGGGAAAGCATGTTGTAGTCAGATACTAAATCTGACTCAACATATTGAAGACGGTTTTGAAATGAAATTGATAACTGCTGCTGTCTTTGTAAACCTTTCTGCTGCGTATGATGCAGTAAACCACCGAGGACTCCTGACAACAGTCTACGAAATAACAAAGAACATTCGACTGAATTACAGAGGGATATTTCAAAATCGGAGATTCTACGTAACCCTCCAAGAGAAGAAAAGTAGATGGAGAAATGGAAAGAATGGAATACCACAAGGGAGAGTTATTCCCCTATTTTGCATAATGTGACTGCAAATGACCAGCTCACCAGCAGGAAATAAAGAGATTCACATACGCAGACGAAACTGCCTTTACTGCTCAAAGAAAAACATTTGAAGTGGTTGAAAGAAAGCTGACAGAGGCTTTGCTTACCTTGGGGAGCTACTATGAAGAAAATTACCTGCGACCTACCCCAGGAAAAATTCAAGTATGCGCATTCCATCTATGTAATAGAGACTCCTCAGCACAGTTGAAAATAGAATGGAGGGGGGTTATGCGACAACATTGCACCAATCCAAAATACTTGGGAGCTGCCCTAGACCGTACACTGTCATTTAAAAGACACTGCATTGACCTGAAAGGAAAAACATGTGCAATAAACAATATTGAAGTGACTGGTTCAACATCTTGGGCAAAACCTGAAGTTCTTCGATCATCAGCAGTGGGACTCCGTTTTGCAGCCGGAAAATATGCAGCATCCAAACGAGTAGACGTTGCTTTAAATGAGACTGTCAGGACTGTCACGGGGTGCCTGAGACCTACACATGTCCACAGAATTTACCCACTTGCGGCCATAGCACCAACAAATATCACGTGCAAAGTAACCAGTGAAATAGACAGTAAAAAGCAGAAAATCAAAAGAAAAATGGTTCAAATGGCTTTGAGCACTACGGTACTTAACTTCTGAGGTCATCAGTCCCTCAGAACTTAACTACTTAAACCTAACTAACCTAAGGACATCACACACATCCATGCCCGAGGCAGGATTCGAACCACTCCGGCCGGCGCAGAAAATCAACTCATAGCACTTAAAGTACAACTACCAAACAGTTCCAACTCGTCTTACGTCAAGGAAGATCTTTATCCAACGGACAATAACGATTGAAGGCCGATCTGACACCTGCCCCCTATCTTTACGGTTAGACTCTCTGCAAAATAAAAACCTGCGCCCCTAAAGACGATATCACACAATGGCAGCAACTACATGGAGGGCACTGAATACATCAAAAACTGGAGTCGCAAAATGCAAAGTAAACATGGTTAAGAGAGGTTGCTCTGAAGATGACCAATGTGAATGTGGTGAAACACGATAGAACATTTGAGTATGTACCCACGGATGAAGTTTGTCTGCACAGTGGAAGATCTATTTTTGTGCAATGACAAGGCCATTAAAGCTGTAGAGTTTTGGAAGAAGAGAGTGTAAATGTTCTTGAGCGGATACGGAAAGTAAAGTACATACGTAACCGCTGATGTCAACATTGTAAAATTTTATAGGGTACCAGTTGAGGTCGTGAGTAATTTAGGAAGTTTTTTGATTGTTCTGAATTTGCGCCAGAATCAGTCAAGCATAACTGATTAAAGCAGGATCCTTAATTACTAAGGCTTCTATTAAACTTTCATTTTCATCATAAAAATAAGTCATTCAACATTCACACATTCCCTAATGTTACATTAAATCTTAGTTAGCATACTGAGGTGTAGGTACATTTAAAGTCGAATGACAATTGCAATTTCTCAAAGCACGTTTCAGAAACGATGTGTTACACAATCTTTGTGAACAAGTCCACAACATTTTCAGCTTTTACAAGCATTGAAACGTGATAGAGAAATCAGATTAATTACAACTTGCTATCGATATCCTGCAGAGTTTAAACAACAATTGCGATTTCGTAAGCAGTGTGGCGTAATCCGGTCAATCTTCTTTTAACGCGTATAGTGCGTTAAATACATCAATTATGTCTACGGTATAGTCAGTCGATATTCTTTAACAGATGTGATACATCAAGATCCTGGTGTATGTGATGCTGTTTCTGATTTGTAACATCACTGAAAAAAATAAAAAAGAAACGGATTCTTTCTCTGAGAGTTCCGCACATACTTAATTATGTATATAGACAGATACGCATTCTATGAATCGAGAATCTAGATGATTTTTACCGGTGTACAGTGAAGGCCGATACTGAATAGATTTATTAGTATAAAGATCCGATGATGGCGGCTTTAGTCTCGCCGAAACCGGTAATCATGGAATAAAAAGAATTTCTGCGATCTTGGCTACCAGTTTATTGTTTTATAAAGTTTGATTTTTATTTTTTCACTTTATGTTCGTCAGCACCTTCTGCCTGGAGGTAAGCTGCAGCATCTCAGCCATGTTGCCCAGAACCGGATAGAACCACCCTGAAACTCACGTGTTGAACCGTCAGCAGCTAAACTCACGTGTTGCTGACGAGGCAACGCTACCGAACAACGCGTCTTACGGTCTGACCGACCAATAGGGAGGCTTGCAGGTGGTCAAGTGGGGGTGGAACCGCGGCCGGCTGCCGGGAGCGGACACGCCGTTCGCTCTCTTCTGCTGGCAGCTTCCAAACTGACCAGACGCCCTCCTCACCTGCTCTCTTGGGCGGATGCCCATTCAGTCTCGGCGGCTTCTCCAGGCCTGCCTTTCTTTACGGCATTGAAACTTCATACAGTTTAAACTATCTTTTATTCTTCACCTCAACGGTGCCTACCGCTTTCCCCTCCTGGCTAATCCTGACGCATAAACACCTATTATCGAAACTGATACTGATAACATATTGGCGCCGGGAATTCCGAACTCTCGAGAATGTTTTAATTTAAGCTTTGAAGTCGAATAATAAATGAAAAATATTTTTTCGTGTGATATAATTACAAGTTAAAGATTTTTGGATTTTTTCCTTCACTTTTATTGTGAAACCTTCCGTCCCGTCAAATTTCATGATTCGAGATCAACCGGAAGTACGCTACAGGCTTTAATGGTTGATATATGAGATGAATTCGAACTTGCGATGCGAACAACCATGAACCGTATAAAGAAATGACAATGAAAATTTGTGCCGGAATGGCACGCGAACCCGGATTTCCCGCTTTACGCGAGCGGTCGCCTTAATCGCTTTGGCTGTCCCTGCATGACTCACGGGCAGACCCAAACCTCCACATATCGTTGCTCATGCATCTAAGCCCGTGCTCGTATACAAGCATTACGTATTTCCTGTACAGGGAAGAATATTTTAATTGATTTTTAAAAGAAATTATATTTGCCATTTTCAAGTTGTACTGCAAAAGTTTTTGCTTCAGCACATGTCAGACTTCAAAATCCTCCGACGTGTATACAAGCCATCGTCAAAGACTGATATGTGCTGAAGCATAATCTTTTGTAGTGCCACTTGAAAATGCAAAGGCCGAAATTGCAATAATGAAATACATACTTTCTACAGTCAACGGCGAATATGATGTCCTTTAAAAAATTCTACATGACTGTGAACCTCGACCACGAGAATCCAATTTTAATTGAAAGCTGCTTCCTGGCATCGCCTTGATAAATACGATATTACATGCCCGAAGGAACATTGCATCATTCTTCTTAACAATGCAGGCAGTGCAGTATCGTATTCAATGAGTGACAGAAATGGCCGTGTCATTTGATTCCACTGATTTAATCTTCAGTTTTTTTTTTATTTTTTATTTTTTCTTATTTTTATTTTTTTCACACCGCCAAGGGACCGTAGACCTTATTATGTGGAATAAATTTCAATCAGCCGGTCGGTGTGGCTGAAGAGTTCTGGGCGCTTCAGTCTGGAACCGCGCTGCCACTACGGTCGTAGGTCGAATCCTGCCTCGGGTATGCTTGTGTGTAATGTCCTTAGGTTAGTTAGGTTTAATTAGTTCCAAGTCTATGGGACTGATAACGTCAGATGTTAAGTGCCATAGTACTTAGAGCCATTTGAACAATTTAAATTTAAATCTGATGTGTCTACCAGTTCGTAAGAAAAAGGGCTTTTAACGGACGGACGCACTGACAGACAGGCAGATGGACGGACGGACAACAAAGTGATCCTGTAAGGGTTCCGCTTTTACCGACTGAGGTACGGAACCCTAGAACTTAATTCTATCAACAATATTGATAAAAATGTAGTCAAAATCTACCGCACTAGTATAAGTTTACATGCCGACAAGCCCTGCATATGATGAAAAGAATGAAAGAAAGGATGATGGGCTAAAGCAAATTAAATAATTGAGAGGAAAATATGTCATTGTGATAGGGGACAGGAATTCGATAGCAGATAAAGGACAGGACGAAAATTGTGGGACAACATCGACAGGGTGAGAGAAACGAAACGAAGAGCCGCCAATTAGAATCTTTTACCAAACGCATTATATCGTCGCTAATACGTGGTTCAAAAATCACAGAAAATGGCTGTGTACGTGGAATAGACCTGGTCACCGTAAGATTTCCAATAGATCACCTAACGGTAACACAGAGCTATCGAAATTATGTCTTAAACTGAAAAACACTTGCAAGGGCCAATGTGAATTCAGTTCATAATTTGTTAGGAGCCACAGTTTCGAACTAAGGAAAAAGCGGAAATGTGGGAAATTAAGGAGATGGAACTCGGATAAGATGACAGAAAAAGAGATTGTTCAGAAGTTTCAAAAGGAACATTAAGCTTTGTAGCCAGACGAAGTATTGCACGCAGAAGAGGATTAAATAGACAAAAGACATCTCCTTATAGAAATCACTAGATAAGGTCCTAAATCTAGTCAACGAAAGGAGAGAATATAAAACTGCAGCATATAAAGCAGACAAAAGGGAATGTAAACGCCTAAAATAATTATAACGACAGAAAGTTCTAAATGGATGTGCGACAATGGCTAGAGGACAAATGTATGGCTGTAGAAATAAGCATTACCAATGAGAAGGTAGATGCCGCCTATTGGAAAATTAAAGAGAGCTTCGAAGTAAAGAGAAGAAGCGGTACGAGAATAAGTCTTCAGATGGTAAACCAGTTCTAAGCACAGAAGAGAGAGAGAGAGCTGAGAAGTGGAAGAAATATGTAGGGATTCTATATATGGTAAGTAAACACAAGAAGAATATCATAGAAAGACAAGTCAAAATAAGTAAAGTTAAGATGGGAGATGTGGTCCACGAGAAGGATCTGACACAGGTCTGACAGACACAAATGGAAATAAGACCCCAAGAGTACACGATTTCCCTCAGAATTATGGAGACCTCTAGGAGAGCCAGCCATCACAAAAATATTCCATCCGGTCTCCAAGATAGATAGGAAAGGAAAAACACCCTGCGACTTCTTAAAGAATGTAATAATTATAATTCCGAGGAATACAGCTGTAGACAGTTTAACAAGGCGAGCTTGAAAAATATTGAAACAAATTATTTACAGAAGAATGAAAAGACTGGTAGAAGCTCACCTCAAGGAAGGTCAGTTTTCATTTCATAGAAGTACAGGGACACGTGAGACAGTACTGAGAATTTATTCTCGTAGCAAAGTGCAAATATTTACGTAAGTATTTTGTGTGGTGTTTGAATACATGCTGTTCATCCATTCTTTCAGTCTTTTCATCACACGTAAGGCTTGTGGGCATGTAAACTTGTGCTACTGCGGTAGATTTTGACTCTACGTTTATCAGTATTGTTGATAGATGTTCAGATAGCGAATCGTATTCGAGCCCCCCCCCCCTTTTTTTTGTTAGCAGATAAGAAAGGCATACTGTAGTAACCAAGTAAATAGACGAAACCGACCCAAGCAACGCAAATATGGCTTTATTCATAAACCTCTGCACAGTCACGGAAATAAGCCTCTCGTGAGTCTACATATAACAAGACAAAAGAATCATACAGAATGTGAACCATAAGTGATACACAGAACGACTGGTGTGAGGCGGTACTAAGTAAGAGAACGCCGTGTGCATAAGTTAGCGCTGCTCCGTGCATTGTATACACTGAAGCGCCAAAGAACCTGGTACAGGCAAGCGTATTCAAATACAGAGATATGTCAACAGGAAGAATGCGGCGCTGCGGTCGGCAACGCATAAGTAAGACAAGTGTCTGGCGCAGTTGTTAGTCGGTTATTGTTACCTCAGTGGCAGGTTAAATGGTTCAAATGGCTCTGAGCACTATGGGACTCAACTGCTGAGGTCATTAGTCCCCTAGAACTTAGAACTAGTTAAACCTAACTAACCTAAGGACATCACAAACATCCATGCCCGAGGCAGGATTCGAACCTGCGACCGTATCGGTCTTGCGGTTCCAGACTGCAGCGCCTTTAACCGCACGGCCACTTCGGCCGGCTAGTGGCAGGTTATCAAGATTTAAGTGAGTTTGGACGTGGTGCTATAGTCGGCGAACGAGGGATGGGATACAGCTTCTCGGAGGTAGCGATGAAGGGATTTTCCCGTACTATCATATCACGAGTGTACCGTGAACATCGGGAATCCGGTAAAACATCAAATCTCCGACATCACTGAGGCCGAAAAAAAGATCCTGCAAGAACGGGACCACTCACGATTGAAGAGAATCGTTCAACGCGATAGAAGTGCAACCCTTCCGCATATTGTTCCAAATTTCAATGCTGGCCAATCAACAAGTGTCAGCGTGCGACCATTCAACGAAACGCCATCGATGTGGGCTTTCGGACCCAAAGCCCCTCTCGTGCACAATTGATGAATGCACGACATAAAGCTCTACGCCTCGCCTGGACCATTCATCACCGACATTGGACTGTTGATGACTGTAAACATGTTACCTGTTGATCGGATGAGTCTCGTTTCAAATTGTATCGAGCGGATGGACGTGTATGGGTATGAAGACAACCTAGTGAATCCGTGGACCCAGCATGTCAGCAGGGCACTATTCAAGCTGGCGGAGGACTTGAAATGGTGTGGGCCGTGTGCAGTTGGAGTGATATGTGACCCCTGATACGTCTAGGTACGATTCTGACAGTTGACACATACGTAAGCATTCTTTCTGATACCTGCATCCATTAAAAAGCATTTGGCATTCCGAAGGACTTGGGCGACGGACTTGGGCAATTCCAGCAGGACAATGCGACACCTCACACGTTCAGAATTGCTGCAGAGTGGCTCCAGGAACATTGAGTTTAAACACTTTCACTGACCACCAAAATCTCCAGACATGAACATTATTCACCATATCTGGGATGCCTTGCAACCTGTTGTTCAGAAGAGATCTCCACACGTCCTACTCTACGGATTTATAGACAACTCTACAGTATCATGGTGTCAATATCCTCCAGCACTACTTCAGACCTTAGTCGAGTCCTTGCTACGTCGTGTTGCGGCACATCTGCGTGCTCTCAAGGACCCTACACGATATGATGCAGGTGTACCAGCTTCTTTCGCTCTTCAGTGTAGGTGCGAGTCGGCGGTAGCCGGCGAGGCACAAACCGTGTCTTGTGTACGTTTTCTATAGGCGACCTCTAGTGGCCGGCCGGCGCTGAGTTGGCGGTTGATGGTTCAAATGGCTCTGAGCACTATGGGACTTAACATCTGAGGTCATCAGTCCTCTAGAACTTAGAACTACTTAAACCTAACTAACCTAAGGACATCACACACATCCATGCCCGAGGCAGGATTCGAACCTGCGACCGTAGCGGTCCCGCAGTTCCAGACTGAGGCGCCTAGAACCGCACGGCCACAGCGGCCGGCGGTTGGCGGTTGATTTCATTACGCTTGCGTGATGACAGTACACTCGGCGCACTCATACTCACATGCACTAGTTGCAGATTTGAGAACACGTCTCCCTCGTGCAAAGTGCCGACGTGAGCGGGATGATGTGCCTGGCGGTATAGTAGCATTGCGCCGAAACACTCGGAAACGCGCACACTCCCGAAGGCGGTAGACCTGCGCGGCGCCCGACGACAGCAGCTGAGAGGATGGTGCCATCGCCGTCTCTGCGTTGTCTTTGCAGGCAGGCCTCAGTGAGGAGAAGACGGAGCTGGACCAACCAGAGACGATGGCTGAGGCGATGTTGGCGAGGGTGGCTGTGGAGGCGACCTTACCGGAACAGCAGGCTGCAGCAACGGAAACGAGGCTGGGGACGAACTGGCGTCTCGGAAGCTGGAACCCCAGGGTGCTGCACGTGGAGGCAGCCAATGAGACGATGGTCTCGAAGCGGGGGATGGATCAGAAAGGTGGCGTACCTGGGGGTGGAAAATAGTGCCCAGGATCCACTTGGAACGACGACCCCACCCTCGCTCCCACACCTGCGATCCCAGCGGAAGCGGCCATCCGAACCCGACCGCGGCAGGTGCGGCGCAGGGCACAGAAGGTGGAGGAGCCTGCGTAGCTACCAGCCATGAAGCCACGATATACGTGAAGCGATAGGTGCTAAGAAAGTGGAGAAGGGCGTAGTCCAGAGAAGAATCCAAAACAACCTTTTTCATTTGGGATTTGAACGTACGCACTAATTATTCCACTCACCATTTTATTGAGGGCTGAATGTCAGAGATGCAACATGACGAATGCCAAGCCAGAAATAAAACAATTGAACTTGGGCTCACTATCGGAAACTTAAGTACAAGGCAACCACTCAATAGAAGAAATTGTGTACAAATTGTGACGCCAAGCGACTACAACAAAAACCAGAGAAAGTAAGTAATGTGGACAAATCCAACCACAACCGAGAGTCAATAGGAATTCAAAATCGGACTTACAAGTCTACAAGAATGTGTTTCCGTGTCTAGCGTGGGGTGAGCTAGGGATAGTGAAGCCGGGGAGCTAACTGTGATCACGGACACTGCTCACAAGCTCCGACAAAATGGACGATTTCGCCATCAATCCCTGGCCAAAAACATGTCTCCCAGCTAACAGTTTACTGTGCGAAACTCCTCAATGACTGCTCTGGGAGAGAGGTCTTCTGTGGACAACAGCAGAACACCGTCATAAACAAAGAGGCGATACCATAAGGAAAAATAGTTGCCTGACCCGGTGGTTTACCTGGGCAATCCTGTTGAACAAATCGAACCCCCTGGGGGAGAACCGGGTCGGCGGCAACAGCAGCTGCTGTGCGTGACCCTGTAATTCGGAAAACCCCGACCATGGCCTGTGTTCCAATATCCAAATGGAATCATAGCAATTCTTCACTGTCAGAGCAGGATCAGGACCCACAGGAAGGCGGGATAAGACGTCTGCACTGGCGCGTTTAGACTTAGGTCGAAAATGAATTTCGTAATTGTAGCGATACAATAACGGCCCCCAGCGTTGTAGGCGGTGTGTTGACTTGTCAGGCAAGGAAAATGGTTCAAATGGCTCTGAGCACTATGGGACTCAACTGCTGTGGTCATAAGTCCCCTAGAACTTAGAACTACTTAAACCTAACTAACCTAAGGACAGCGCACAACACCCAGCCATCACGAGGCAGAGAAAATCTCTGACCCCGCCGGGAATCGAACCCGGGAACCCGGGCGTGGGAAGCGAGAACGCTACCGCACGACCACGAGATGCGGGCTCAGGCAAGGAAGTGTGAGCGTTAAACAAGGAAACCAGTTGAAATTAGAATTACATTAATACCTTTAGCTGCTAACGAGCGTTGATATATATCAACGGGGACAGGTGAAAATGTGTGCCCCGACTGGGACTCGAGGCCGGGATCTACTGCTTACATGGCAGATGGTCTATCCATCTGGGCCACCGAGGGCACAGAGTGAAGCGCGACTGCAGGGACTACCTCGCGCACGCCTCCCGCGACACCCACATTCTCACCTTGAATGTCCACACACTACATTCGTAGTGTCCCACCCCAACACACTCAGTACTCGTGGAAGACATTCTTACCAAGTCCCGTAAGAGTTCGGGCAATATGTGTGCACACCGCACAGAAGAAGAATGTCATGGCCGTTGTTGCCAGAACTATATACTTATATGAATATGGTGTCTGTTGTTTCGGACATGTCCATGGAAACCAGTGGTTTATGGTCAGTAATAAGGTGAAACTTGGAGCCTTATAACGAAACATGACTTTTATGGAGAGCACAGATTACAGCAAGAGCCGAAAGTAACGTGGCTGGACCAGAGTGAAAGATTTAGAGGCGAACGTATCAAGTCGTTCAGGCCGTCGGCATATCGGTGCCCTAGAACCGCACACAGGCCGTATTGTGAGGCGTCGGTCGCAAAAACCATGAGCTGTTCAGAAGAGAACGTATCTAACTAAGGGGCAAAGAATTGTTTGAATTTCGGTATTTGGAAAGCATGTTCGCAATCCAGGCTCCAGCAAAAAGATACATTCTTCCATAACGAAGCAAGCAACGGATGATTTATTGTGGCCGCCCCCAGTAGAAATTTATGGTAGTAGGAAGGGCTGAATCTCCTTCGTGGACGAGGGCAAGGCATAAATATAACAGCGAAGATGTGGTCTGGCACCGGGCGAACTCTATCCTTGACACCTAGAACCTCAAATAAGCAATAGAAGGTCGAAAAAAACTGAGATTTCGTGAGGCTACGTCATATGCCTGTGGACTGTAAGACAGAAGACGAAATGTGCAAATTTTTCAAGTGACCATCTATGTAGGAGCCCCTGCTATCAATATCATCCAGATCATTGATGAAACCTGGGGCAGGCCTAGTCATTTGCTCTGAAATCGTTGGAAAATTGCAGGGACACTAGCCACACCAAAAGGAAGGTCAAAAAGAGTATTCAGAACCAAAACTCAAATAGACACTTCGTCCACGGGAACCTACAGATAGGCTACAGCAAATCAATTTTAGAAAATTACTGGCCACCCGATATTTTCGCCAACAGTTGTTCCCGGCGTGGGTGAGGATAGTATCCACGATCGAACTACGCGTTGACAGTAATACAAATCGCCACAAAGGCGAAGTTTCCCTGACGGCTCCCGAAGTACAGTCGGTAGAGACGACCATCCACTAGCCACAACAGATTATACCATCCCTAGAGATTGAAATCTGTCCAGTCCTTCATTTACTTGCTCTTTAAGGGTGACAGGAATAAGACGCGCACGACAAAAACGAGACCGAGACGTAGATTTCGAAGAAATATGAGCAGAAAAATTCGTAGCACACCCTATACCTTCCGGAAACAAGCCCGACAACTCCTCACAAATTGTTTCCAATTGACAATACGGTACCTGATCAGAGACGAGATGAGCTGTGTCAGTGACAGAAAATCCAAGTGCCTGAAACCTGACAATCCTGAACAAGTCCTCACCACCGTCATCAGCAGCCGCCAAAAATGTAATGGAACGAATCGCTAATTTGTAAGAATCACATGCCGTACAGCCGGCCGGAGTGGCCGAGCGGTTCTAGGCGCTTCAGTCTGGAGCCGCGCGACCACTACGGTCGCAGGTTCGAATCCTGCCTCGGGCATGGATGTGTGTGATGTCCTTAGGTTAGGTAGGTTTAAGTACTTCTCAGTTCTATGGAACTGATGACCTCAGCAGTTAAGTCCCATAGTGCTCAGAGCCATTTGAACCATTTGAACCATGCCGTAAATTTTCCCTACAGCGCAATGTCCTGTTTGTTATAACTGATTAACTTGCGCATGACTGGTGTCAGGATCTGCAAGCCTAAACTCACATAGGTTTGCGAACTCAATAACGTCACCGCAGCACCTGTGTCGACCTGTAGCCGAAGCATACTTAACTCGATAAACAACTTGGGAGAACTCACAAGCATTAGAGTCACACAATTTGTGCCCACGTCCATATCCTGAGCTGTCTTCGGCAAACGACACACGGAGGTGATGTGGCCTTGCTTCTGGCAAGCACCACAACTAGTCCAGCGCTTAGGGCACGCCGAACGTTCGTGCTGGACGGAACACAAAGGACAAGACGGAAATAGAGAAAGCTGACGCTGTGGCGGTCGCGACTGCTCGGGCAGGTCTTGGTCTGCTCGCCTCTGGGCCCACATGTTTACCGCCGCCACTGCCGCTTCCCCGAGCAGACCATCTGTCGTCAATCCCGCATCCGGCCATCCTGATTTGGGTTTTCGATGATTTCCCTAAATCGCTCCAGGCAAATTCCAGGATGGTTCGTTTGAAAGGACACGGCCGACATTCTTCTCCGTCCTTCCCTAATCCGATGAGACCGATGACCTCGTTGTCTGATCTCCTCCCCCAAACAACCCCAACCCCCCCCCCAACCCCCCCCCCTACTGGGTACATCTTTTGACACTAGTTCCACATCGCCCCTCGCTGTAGTCTGCTCACCTGTAGCCCGATAAACTTCAGAAGATTGTGGTATTTGCAAAACAACTACCAACAGGGGATTTTCACAGAGTGAAGTCTTCTGGTGCATTTCCTTGTCCGGACCTAGACAGACAGTTTCGTCACACATTATAGAATCCGCATAAGAATAATTATGTGCATCATAATGAACTGACACTCATGGCTAAAGACGTGGAGATCGGTTGCCTTAGGCCCTGTATGTCTGGTTTGGTTGCGGCTTCGGTAGAATTCAACTCGCGTCAATGTGACATTGCGTTCGTCTGCGGTGGTAGCCAGACAATAAACTGCACACGTATTCCAAAAAAAGAGTTGGCAGTACTTGTTAAGGGTCAAGCTGACACAGTAACTGATACCTTAGGAGGAATCCACGGGGTAGTAAGGCTTCACACACATTCGAGCCAGTCACACCGAAAGCCAAAAATGCTCTCTGGGTCTTTTTTTCGTACGCTTCCCAGTCTTCGACTGAATCATCATACGGAGAAAAAGTATGTGGACAGACCGGTGGAATGGCACGCAATTGACACCATGAATCCTGCAGGGCTGTCCATAAATCCGTAAGAGTACGAGAGGGTGGATATCTCTTCTGAACAGCACTTTGCAAGTCATCCCAGATATGCTGAATAATGTTGAAGTTGGGGAGTTTGGTGGCCAGCGGAAGTGTTTAAACTCAGAAGAGTGCCACTCTGTAGCAACTCTGGGCGTGCGGGCTGTCGCATTGTACTACTGGAATTGTCCAATGGACTTGAATGGATGCAAGTGATCAGACAGGTTCCTTACGGACGGTTCACCTGTCAGAGTCGTATCTTCATGTGCCAGGGATCCCATATCACTCCAACTGCACGCGACCCACATCATTTCAGAACCTGCACCATCTTGAACAGTCTCATAGTGACAAGAAGGGCCCATACGCGTACACGTCCATCCATTCGATAGAATTTAAAACGAGGCTCGTCCGACCAGGCAACATGTTTCCAGACATCAACAGTCTAATTTCGATGTTGGAAGGCCCAGGTGAGGAGTAAAGCTTTGTGTAGTGCAGTTGCCAAGGGTACACGAGCTTCGAAAGCCCGTATGGATGATGTTTCGTTGAATGATTCGCACGCTGACACATGTTGATTGCCCATCTTTGAAATCTGCAGCAATTTGCGGAAGGGTTACACTTCTGTCACGTTGACAGTCGTCTTTGGTCCCGTTCTTGTAGGATTTTTTTCCGGCCGCTGTGATATCGGAGATTTAATGTTTTATTGGTTTCGTGATGTTTACGGTACACTCGTGAAATGCACGTACGGGAAAATCCCCACTTCATCGTTACATCGGAGATGCTGTGTCCCATCGTTCATGCACCTACTATAACGCCACGTTCAAACTCACATAAATCTTGATAACTTGTCATTGTAGCAGCACTAACCGATCTAATAATAGCGCCAGACCCTTGTTGTCTTATTTAGGCGTTGCCTATCGCGGCACCATATTCTCCCTGCTCACATTTTTCTGTATTTGAATACGCTTTCCTGTACAAGTTTATTTGGCGCTTCAGTGTAAAAGAACACATTGAGCGTGTCAGCGCTGCTCCGCGCGTTTATAGACGCGAAGGGCTGGTAGACGGCGCGGCGGAGGCCGTGCCATTTTCACCCTTCCTATAGGCGGCCTGTAGTGGTCGGCCCACGCTGATATAGTTGGCGGTTGATTTACTTACACACGAGCGGTGACACTACACCGGCGTACTCTCACTCACTCGCACGAGTAGCAGGATTCAGCACATACATTTATAGCTCTTGTAGATTTAGAGAATTCTTTTGACATGTTGAGGGACTACACTCTTCAAAATTTCGAATGTAGCAGAGAAAAGTTATCTACAACTTGTACAGAAACTGGACCAGGGATATAAGAGTCGATGGACATGAAAGGTAAGCACAAGCTGAAAACAGAGTACGGAGTACAACATGACTGTGAACTATCCCCGATGTTATTTAATTTGTGTACTGAGCAAGCAATAAAGGAAACCAAGGAGAAACTTCGAAAGGGAATTAAAGATCAGGGAGATGAGATAAAAACTTCGTAATTTGCTGATGACCTTTTAAATCCCTCACACGGGGCTTAGATCTTGGAAGCACAATTGAATGGAAATGATAGCGTCTCGAAATGAGGTTTTAAGGTGTAATCACAAAAATAAAACAAGGATAATAAAATCAAGTCGAATAAAATCAAACGATGTTGATAGAATTAGGTTAGGAAAGGTGATACAAGATGTACTTGATAAGATTTGGTATTTAGATACCAAAATATTATCAAAATAACTTACAACGCCCGACGTAGAGAGGGTGTACTCAGACAATACCAAGAAAACCATTTCTGAAAAAGAGAAATTTGTTAGAGTAAAATCCAAATTAAAATGTTAATATGTCTTTGCTCATAGTATTTGCGTGGAGAGCAGCCTTGTACGGAAGTAAAATGTGAACAATAACCAGCGCAAGAGAGTAGAGAATAGAAGCTTTCGAAACTTGGTGTTACAGAAGAATGTTGAAAATTAGCTAGGTAGATCAAATAACTCTTGATGTGATATTTAGTCGGATTAGGAAAAGAGTAAATCTGTGGCGCAACCTGAGTAAAAGACGGTATGAGTTGATAGGACACATCGTGAGACATCAAGGAATGGTCAGTTGGGTGATGGAAAGAAGTGTGTCTGTATGTGTGGGTGGTGCGGGTTGAAGAGAGAGACTGAGGCGTAGCTCCTCTACGTCATTCCTATTGAGATGGGAGACCTGTTAATAGGCGTGTAGTGTGTGAAAGTTAACATCACGATTGATGGTCACAAGGTAGAGGATGTTAAGGAATTCTGCTAGCACGGCAGTAAAGTAAGCAGTGATGGACGGAGTAAGGAGGACATCAAAAGGGCATGGCAAAAATGGCATTTTGCCCAAGAGAAGTCTACTAGCATCAAACATAAGTCTTAATTTACGGAAGAAATTTCTGAGAATGTGCATCTAGAGTACACCATTGTATGGTAGTGTAACATGGACTGTGGATAAACCGGAACAGAGGGAATCGAAACATGTGAGATGTGATGCTACAGACAAATGTAAAATATTAGGTGGACTGATAAGGTAAGGAATGAGGAGGTACTGCGCAGAATCGGAGAGGAAAAGAATATACGGAAAACACTGATAAGGAGAAAGCACATGATGATACGACATCTGTTAAGACATGAGGGAGTGACTTGCATGGTACTAGGGGGAGCTGTAGTGGCCAAATACTATAGAGGAAGACAGAGATTGGAATACATCCAGCAAATAATAGAGGACTTAGTTGCAAGTGCTACTCTGTGATGAAGAGGTTGGCACAGGAGAGAAATTCGTGGCGGGCCCGCATCAAACTAGTCAGATGACTTATGACAAAAAAAAAAAGTGTGTGTCATGCGTCACACAGGTAGAGTCAGATGGCTCGAGTAATGTATGTTTACTTCATTTCCAATTCTGTTTGTTCAATTTTCTAGTTGTTTATTACTTATTATTATTATTGAGTTCCATAATAACAGTGAAAGAAGGTGTGAATGTGAAACACCGTTTTATGTTAAGTTTTCACACTGTAGATTGAAGTAACAGATCACGTGAGGTGTCTTCAACAATGACGTGTGCATTAGTCATTCTTACCGGGGAACTTATTACAAACAATTTCCTCAGTTTATGGTATTGCGGAAATGAGATCATGATTTAAGAAAAATAGTTTTGGTAGAAGGGAATTTTATGTTCGTGGATTTCACAAATTCTTTTGCGGTAATTTACTGTTCTGATTCAGTGATCGGTTCTATACATATGCGAGGGATTGAGCGCTCTTGATGCTGCTTTCCCATTGTCAATGATCTTTCTCTGCCAATCAGACATTAGCAGTCCCGGTCTGGCAGCAATTTTCATTGTAGTAATTCCATTCTACAGCTGATGATTGTCCATATTCACAATTGTGAATACATTTAATGTACTTCAGAACGATTATAGTCGAAGTGCCTGTTCCTTTGGACGTGCAAGCATGTCCAAAACAAATTTACATCGTAATTCGGAATAACACATGCACTACAATATCGTATCTTACAGTTCCGCACAGTGTCATTATATCAGGGAAATTGGTTCGCTAGTGCGCGTCTCTGTTTGGACGGCGGTTCTGGTACTCCATTGTTACCGAAGAATGCGTGTGCAGACTGGAACACTGCTGCTCACGTACGAACATTCTGCTCCATTAAAATTCTGCACTGCTCTGTGCCTCGCGTTATGCACGGCGCGGTATTGCACAGTGTGGCGCGTCCGATGTGGACGCGGCTTATAGGGAAAAGCCAATGCGGTAAGTAGACAAGCAAGTAGCTGCCTTTTGCATCAGTTGAAATGTGTTAAATCAAACTGCTGACATCGCTCTCGTTCCCACGAGAAGCGTCGTCGCTTCAGTACTTATAGTGGGTTCACATTTTCAAGCTCTCGTTGTTGCTCCCCACGCCTCACACAAAGATGGTTGCAAATCTGTTTTCCTGCGTCATGCCCACACGTATCTAGAACAGGCACAGGAGCAACCACTCCCGGGTATTTTCTTGCAATGTTGGAACCCAGCAGCTTACAACCAACTACGGACAGGTCACAATAAAAAAATGGTGAATATCAATTCGAAAGCAGCTACGTAAGGTATGAGACCTTAGAAGGTAGAGGTGCGGAAGTATTTGGAAAATGAGAAATACTCTGCCGCTGACACCCAAGGATGGCTAAACAATCATCACGGGACTCAGAAAGAATGTAGAAGATTATTCGCACGCACTTTTTTCCGCCTAATGCCCGTAACTACTGGTAAGTGTGGTTACTGGTTTTACAACCATAAAAACAAAGGCTTTCCGGCTACAGTCTGCCACGTTCCCTCATTGTGACACGATTCGTATGATAGCCTCTGTCGCACAAATCTTTATTTGTAGGGGGAAACAAGCTAGATATGGAGTTGCTCGCTGGGAAAATTAGCATATTAAGGTCGACACTATGTCGACACAGGACTTGACTTTTAACTAATATCGAAAATCAGCGTTTTTGGCTGCTCAGGTGCCATCTAGACACTTCCGCACTGAAAGCCTAAGTCATCAGGTCACTGGAGAGACTAAGCACACAAACATTGGATTATGTAATACAGATTCGTAAACAGTTCCAATAAAATTTCCAATCCTCCGGATACTGCTGGCGGAAACTTTTTGCAGCTCTTTTTCCAACTGATAGTAGGGATGGTACAGCAATGTATGATAAACAAACTAACAGTCTTGGTTACAGGGTTGTAATTATTACTTACTTACCAAACCCAACAAAGACTGGTTTTTTTTCTTTATTCACTGCTGGCGATCTTATAACTATGGAAATCCTTCATAGAGTTTAGTTTTTCAAAGGATTTAATGTAGTACAATTGGAACTTTATTGTTCTCCAATACGGAATTTTTCACTCTTCAAGAAGAACTTTTTCTTCATGGAAAGATTTTATGATGGTCAGAGTAGAGGTTCACTGCTTTTGTGTAAATTTTATTGTTTGCAAGTAGAGATTTATTTTATTCATTTTATTCTATATTGTGTTGGTTCCACGAAGACTTTTGCTGTCGTTCGTGAAAAGTCTTCTTATTTCTCCAAATTTATGCGTTCTCAGGAAGATTACAATTGTTGTTTTTCAAAGCGGTTATTCTGTTTTCAGTCAGTTTCGGTAATAACTTGGGATAATTTCCGGGAAGAAAAAAGTTCACCCCCCCCCCCCCAAGCTACATGCATGGAACAACAGAGACATATGTAAGACAAGTGCAAGGCGCGGCTCATGGAGTAGGAGGAGAATGGTTCGGATGGCTCTGAGCACTATGGGACTTAACATCTATGGTCATCAGTCCCCTAGAATTTAGAACTACTTAAACCTAACTAACCAAAGGACATCACACAACACCCAGTCATCACGAGGCAGAGAAAATCCCTGACCCCGCCGGGAATCGAACCCGGGAACCCGGGCGTGGGAAGCGAGAACGCTACCGCACGACCACGAGCTGCGGACAGTAGGAGGAGATACAAATGGCGAAACTGATTCATAGCACACTGGTAGCTTAAGTCACGGTTCTGGGTTCGAATCTCGGTCCGGTGTATAGTTTTAATTCTCCATAGATAATCATTGCAGCATATACTCTGCATAGTGCAAAATCTTACTTCTTAACTCCAAGAAAAGTCTGAAGTTCTTCCTTCAACTAATCTCAATAGTTACCTTCCTTACACATCTAAAATACGAGGGTAAGTCCATTATTATCCACAATTTAGATATATTTTTGTTTATTTTGGTAGTAGTGTCGTTTTATGTTGATGACGCATGCCTTGTTTATTTGTTGCTATTTGTTTATTTGTTGCTGCTGGGTTAGTTTCGTTAACAATGCCGTGCTGTTAATCATGGCTGCTCCGCTGTCTGTTTGCACCAAAGACGAGCAACGTTCAGTGATCTGTTGTTTGTGGTCTGAAGGCGTATCAAGGGCCGAAATTCATCGAAGACTTTCGGTACAGTACGGGAACAGTGTTTTGTCACAACGGAGTCTCTACGAATGGATTGAAAAATTCCGGAATGGTACCACAAGTGTTACGCACGATGAAGGAGCCTGACGACCGTTTACCACCACAAATGAAGAATCCATTGAGCGTTCACGTGAAATGATTTTCTTAGAGAGATAATTAATTATTGACGAAGTGGCACATCGTCTGCAAATTGGTCACGGTTCTGCCTACGAAATAACCCACAACAGATTTGGGTTTAATAAAGTTTGTGCAAGATGGGTCCCAAAACAACTCACACAGTTGCATAAACAAACGCGTTTGGGCATCTGCAAAAAACATTTGGGTCGCTATGGGAACGAAGGGGACAACTTCTTAGGCAGGATCATTACTCATGACGAAACATGGATCCATCATTACGAGCCGGAGAGTAAACGGCAGAGTATGGAATGGAAACATCCAAAGTCGTCGTGCAAGAAAAAGTTCAAGACCCAATCGTCCGCAGCAAAAATTGTTCAAATAGCTGTGAGCACTATGGGACTTAACATCTGAAGTCATCAGTCCCCTAGAACTTAGAACTACTTAAACCTAACTAACCTAAGGACATCACACACATCCATGCCCGAGGCAGGATTCGAACCTGCGACCGTAGCGGTCGCGCTGCTCCGGACTGAGCGCCTAGATCCACTCGGCCACCGCGGCCAGCCATCCGCAGGAAAACTGATGCTTACGGTTATTTGGGACGCAGAGGGTCCAGTACTGGAGCATTGTGGGGCAAGAGGCACAACGACAAACAGTTTACGCTACAGTGAGATGCTTACTGCAAAGCTAAAGCCTGCAATTCGAAGCAAACGCCGAGGATTGCTGTCAGAAGGTGTTGTGTTGTTGCACGACAATGCCCGTCCGTATACTGCTACACACACCGCTGAAACGTTCCAGAAACTCAAATTTGAAGTACTGAATCATGCCAAATGTAGTCCCGATCTTGCCCCTTCTGACTATCACAGGCATGAAGGGGCCGTCGATTTGCCTCGGAGGAAGCAGTGAAAGAAGCGGTAAATTCGTGGCTTGCAGCTCAACCGGCAACCTTCTTTTATGAGGGCATCAGGAAGCTTGTTCAACGATGGACCAAGGAAACTATGTCGAAAAATGATGTTCTTGTAAGTTTCCTATTTGATTATAATAAAATTTTATAACTACTTTGCGGGTAATAATTGACTTACCCTCGCAGATCTGTGCTTAGTTTGTACGTATTACCATAACGCACTGTACAGCAAACTCTTGTGTTTCTCGGACTGAATCTTTCTCCCGACGGCAGAGTATACATTGATTTTAAACTATGCGCTGCGCCCAAATTCGAACTCGGATCCGTGTCTTCGTAGGCACTACTCTCGATAGGAAAAGACATGAATGTCTATCTACAAGGCGTGATCGAGTGTTAGAGAAAGAATTTTCCGAAGCTTTGAATGAGTTGCGATCAATCATGTTCGAAGGCAGAGGTAACATTCTCCATCGCCATTTCGAAAATTTTTGGTTTATTGTATACAGTCGTAAAATTGAGACATATCGTTGAACCTTCTTAAGGATATCATACACAAGATGTCGAAGTTAGCAAAAGCAATATAAGCGAGAACTAGCGTGCAGTCAGGATGAAAGACACCTATCCCTGTCCTGACCACAATACACAGATACTAAACGTACAAAATTAAAGTTCTCCTAGATGACGATCAGTTTGGCTTCAGAATGACTAAAGGTACTACAGACGCAGTTCGGTCATTGTAGTTGGTAATGGAGGCGAGAGTTATGAAAAATCAATATATTTTCATAGAACTCGAGCAACTGAAAACAGCGTTCGACAAACTAACATGATTCAAGACTAAAATTCTCAGGTGAAGAAGAACCAACAAGGAACAATACGAAGACAAAGAAAGATGTGTTCAGATTAAACCGAGGGGTAAAACAAGGATGCAGAGTTTATCCCCTACTGATTAACCTCTACATCAAATAAGTAACGACTAAAATAAATAGTGTTCAGAGGGAATAATGTCGACTGAGACTGAACCAAAGACGCGTAGTAGCGGAAATAAAATTAGACAATGTGAGACATCTCGGATTGTTTGCAGACGTGCTGTCATTTATCTTCCAGTTGTCATCAGAAGATCAAAACTAATTGCAAACTGATATAGACCCGACAAGTAGCGCTTGTCTCTCAATAATGAAAAGTGTGACGTCATCCACATGAGTATGAAAATAAATCCGTTAAATTTCGGTTACACGGTAAATCACACAACGTTAAAGACTGTCGGTTCGACTAAATACCTAGGAATTACTATAACGAGCAACATAAATTGGAACTGTGACGTAGGTGATGGTGTGAGGAAGGCAAGCCAAAGACTATTTTTATCGTCAAAACGCTTAAAAGTTGCAACAGGTCTACTAAAGTGATTGTCTACGCCACGCTTGTTCGTTCTCTACTAAAATATTGCTGTGCTGTATGAGATCCTGACCAGAGAAGATTGAGGAGTACATCGAAAATGTTTAAAGAATGTCAGTTGGTTCTGTATTATTGAAAAACAGGAGAGAGAGTGTCACAGATATAATGACGTGTTGGGATGGCAGTCATTTAAACAAAGGCGCTTTTAGCTGCGGCGAGATCTTTTCACGAAATTTCAGTCACCAATTTTCTTCTCTGAATATTTTTTTTTTAATTTTTACTGTCGCCAACCTAAACAGGTAAAAATGATCGTCATAATGAAATAAGAGAAATCAGAACTCATATATGAAGAATTAAGTGTTCACTTTTACCACGTCCTGTTAGAGAGAGAGAAACGGTACAGGAATTGTCTGAAATTGGCTAGAAGAACTGTCTGCCAGCCATTTAACTGTGAATTGCAAAGTAGTCATGTAGATATAAATAAACTCAATGTCAAAAGTGGGGAACACATTGTAAACGATGTGAAGGAAATAAGGATTCTCCTGCCTTGAAAGCAAACTAATAGAGCAAGAAAGCTGTATCAAGTACACTGGCACAGTCAGACACATAATTTCTCGCTACAGGAAGCCTGCTTGTAACAAACACAGGCTTCAATCTGAAGAACAAATTTTGAGAATGTACATGTAGACCGCAGTATTGCAGAACAGTCAGTAATGGACTGTGGGAAAATTGGGTAAAAGGATATTGAATGGTCTGATATGTGGTGTTACAGAGGAATGCTGAAAATTATGTGGACTGATAAGAAATGAGATTTACCCTGAGAATGGAATATATGACAAGCGCCAATTAGAAGAACAGGCAGTATGATTGGACGTGTAAGCTATCACAGAATAGCTATAGGGTGCCGTAGAACTTAAAGTGACAAGGAGAAGAAAAATTCTGGAATTTATCCATCAAATAATCGAAAGTGGGTTTAAGTGCTACTAAGAGGTAACGAGACGTACGGGCGAGTAACTCTTGGCGATCTGCATCGGACAAGTCAGCAGTCTGACAGAAAAAGAAAGTTCTTACCAACTTAGTTATCAAAGAACAGGCTCCCGAGCAGGTTCAAAGCTTCACCTTACGAGAACTTCTCTCCATCTTTCAAAGTAACACAGAGGTTCTCCTGCTAACATCCGCAGCTGAAATGTCGCCACTGAGAACGACCCAGCGGTATCTTAAAGCACGTCGCAGACCAAATCTTGTAATCGGTGACGAAACTTTATAACAAGTTAAAATGTGCCTTCGTAGTTAACTCGAACCCACACTGTCCTTTCGTAGGTAACGCTCTTACTAACTGAGCAATTCAGTTACGAAGTATTTTATTGACGTTTCACGTTATGCACGTTATCCAAGAAATTCTTTCACCTTGAGACAGTATAGAATAATAATGTAGGAGCAGTGCCCATGTTTACTCCTAAAATATGTCAGTGGTGTTGCAAAAAGTCGCGAAGCAACTCTTGCAGAAACAATTAACCAACAGTTATTTATTTGTAACGAGCTCTGGTCCAATTCTGCACTGCGAATTTACAACACAGCTACAAAGCAATCTTTACACAGCGGCGCACGTATGCGCGTCCCAATGGTGATACCTGCAGCCGTGCCGAAACGTTCGCAGAAATAAATGTGCTGCTTTAGCAGTTTCATTGCAGGCCCCATTATAATAAAAACGGGACCGTAACAGTAAAACAGTTTAATCATGTGCAGTATAAAATATGAATTCATTAAAACTGTGAAATCTGACCGCCTGCCAGTAAATTCTGTTAATGAACGCCGACGAACCATTATTTCATTACACGCTCCATTAACGAGAGCGAATGTGTAAATAAAAGTGCCTACGTCCACCGGAAACTCCTTGCAGTTACGCATTTTGCGAGTTTGCACTGTTTTCTATACAGTCCCCCCGTCGCGGCAGAATTAATTTTTTTGCCGACAGTTCAGCAGGCTGAAGCCGGCCGGAGTGGCCAAGCGGTTCTAGGCGCTACAGTCCGGAACCGCGCGACCGCTACGGTCGCAGGTTCGAATCCTGCCTCGGGCATGGATGTGTGTGTTGTCCTTAGGTTAGTTAGGTTTAAGTAGTTCTAAGTTCTAGGGGACTGATGACCACAGATGTTAAGTCCCATAGTGCTCAGAGCCATTTGATCCATTTTTCAGCAGGCTGACTAGACTAACTTCCCTGTACATCCCTCCGAACACCCGCGTCTTGCCGTGTTTGTGTATTTTAAATTCAGGTTACAGTCTATAACTGGCGTGTATCAACGTGAATGTCAACAGATACTGGTACTAACCACAACGGTTTTACGTTGAAGCAGGTGATTCTTACTCAAGGAACTCCCTATTTGAAGATCAGTATCTTCCTGAAGAAGGTCCCAGTAGAGGTGTCTAAATGTGGATTACTGAAGAAGTGTGTTCAACCAGCTGGGGAAGTTTGGAAAGAAACATGACGAAGCCTAACAACCGACAATATTTTACCGACAATGATAAAGGTCAGGTTAAACTGAAGACTTGTCAACCTCCTACTTTGAGCAAAAATTTCAGTAATTTATTCGTGATAATCAGAGCATGGAACATTTTGCTTCTTACTAAACTTAAATCTCTGATGTGCAGTTGTAAATGTAAATAACTGTTATTAATCATACGTAACTCTTGTCACAAAACAAAACTATAACAATAATAGTAACAGTGTTCTAAGTAAATCTGTTTTGCGATATGATGATGCAGACTTACTCTTACGTTCAGCGTGATAAGTTAAGAGCACTATTGCACGGTTTCTTGTGACATATGATGAAAATTTCACAAATAAAGTCCCTGTTGGTAACACTGCAGGTTGGAAATTAAGCAAGTTGCAGTTGACGTGCGCAGGAATATGTGAGAGATTAGCTTCATCCATAGTGTTATCCGTTTTTAAGTGACAAGAGCCTAATTACGGAAAATTTGGTAATGTAGGGTACTGTGACGATTAATGATTATGTGCCGTATATTCAGACAGAGAATAGCGGCTCCCGTCTCATAAACTGATATACGGCCGGGAGAGCGGTGAGCTGACCACATGCACCTCCATATCCACATTCGGTGACGCCTAAAACACTGAGGATGACACGGCGGCTGGTCGGTATCGTTGGGCCTTCATGGCCTGTTCGGCTGAGTTCAGTTAAGTTTTAATTCACGTGAAAAAATTCGTCATTAGTCTACAGTGCGTCAAATTAAAAACAATTTTGTGGTAAGAAGTATGTGGCGTATTAACCGCTCATGAGATTACAAACTCTCACTTGCCTAAGCCTTTTCCTGGCGGTCTTGTGCACATGAATAATGAGCCGATACCAGGAAGTCCGAAAACATCAACAAAAGAACAAAGTGTAAAATTTATAACACACGCTTTAGTAGATCGCCGTTCTTATACTACAGGAACTGCACCAAGGTCAGTACTTAGAATTACACTCCTGGAAATGGAAAAAAGAACACATTGACACCGGTGTGTCAGACCCACCATACTTGCTCCGGACACTGCGAGAGGGCTGTACAAGCAATGATCACACGCACGGCACAGCGGACACACCAGGAACCGCGGTGTTGGCCAGCATTTGTGCACCGCCACCGTCAGTGTCAGCCAGTTTGCCGTGGCATACGGAGCTCCATCGCAGTCTTTAACACTGGTAGCATGCCGCGACAGCGTGGACGTGAACCGTATGTGCAGTTGACGGACTTTGAGCGAGGGCGTATAGTGGGCATGCGGGAGGCCGGGTGGACGTACCGCCGAATTGCTCAACACGTGGGGCGTGAGGTCTCCACAGTACATCGATGTTGTCGCCAGTGGTCGGCGGAAGGTGCACGTGCCCGTCGACCTGGGACCGGACCGCAGCGACGCACGGATGCACGCCAAGACCGTAGGATCCTACGCAGTGCCGTAGGGGACCGCACCGCCACTTCCCAGCAAATTAGGGACACTGTTGCTCCTGGGGTATCGGCGAGGACCATTCGCAACCGTCTCCATGAAGCTGGGCTACGGTCCCGCACACCGTTAGGCCGTCTTCCGCTCACGCCCCAACATCGTGCAGCCCGCCTCCAGTGGTGTCGCGACAGGCGTGAATGGAGGGACGAATGGAGACGTGTCGTCTTCAGCGATGAGAGTCGCTTCTGCCTTGGTGCCAATGACGGTCGTATGCGTGTTTGGCGCCGTGCAGGTGAGCGCCACAATCAGGACTGCATACGACCGAGGCACACAGGGCCAACACCCGGCATCATGGTGTGGGGAGCGATCTCCTACACTGGCCGTACACCACTGGTGATCGTCGAGGGGACACTGAATAGTGCACGGTACATCCAAACCGTCATCGAACCCATCGTTATACCATTCCTAGACCGGCAAGGGAACTTGCTGTTCCAACAGGACAATGCACGTCCGCATGTATCCCGTGCCACCTAACGTGCTCTACAAGGTGTAAGTCAACTACCCTGGCCAGCAAGATCTCCGGATCTGTCCCCCATTGAGCATGTTTGGGACTGGATGAAGCGTCGTCTCACGCGGTCTGCACGTCCAGCACAAACGCTGGTCCAACTGAGGCGCCAGGTGGAAATGGCATGGCAAGCCGTTCCACAGGACTACATCCAGCATCTCTACGATCGTCTCCATGGGAGAATAGCAGCCTGCATTGCTGCGAAAGGTGGATATACACTGTACTAGTGCCGACATTGTGCATGCTCTGTTGCCTGTGTCCATGTGCCTGTGGTTCTGTCAGTGTGATCATGTGATGTATCTGACCCCAGGAATGTGTCAATAAAGTTTCGCCTTCCTGGGACAATGAATTCACGGTGTTCTTATTTCAATTTCCAGGAGTGTATTTCCAATTCTAACAAGCTGTGTTGTAGTTCAGTCCGAGGACTTGCAACTCTCCATACTACTCTATCCTGTACAAACCTCTTCGCCTCCGAATAAATACTGCAACCTATATCCTTCTGAATCTGTTTACCGTATTCATCTCTTGTTCTCCCTCTACGATTTTTACCCCCTACATTTCCCTCCACTACTAAATGGGTGATCCCTTGATGTATTAGGTGTCCTACCAACCGATCCCTCCCTCTAGCCTGGATGTGAAACAAATTTTTTTCTACCAATTCTATTCAGTACGTCCTCGTTACTTATGTGATTAACCTTACATTAGAGCTGAAGGCCCTAGGGAAAAATTACGGCTATAGTTTCCTCTTGGTTTCAGGCGTTCGCAGTACCAACAACAGATTGTTACCCCTGTAGATACTGAAAGACCTGCTGCCCCTCTTCAGGATCCAGACTTTGTCTGGTCTCTTATCAGAGACCCCTGAGTTGTGGTTGCATCTGATATGCGGTTATCCTTATTGCTGAGGCACGGAAACCTCGCCACCAACGGCAAATTCCACGGTTCATCTTGGGCCCCTAACATACATTCAAGTATGAACAAGCACTGTATATGCTTGATCGCTAAACAAAGGCTCAGATGGTTAAACACTACAGACTTGCTGATGCACCGACATTAAATGTGGAGCAATGTCACTACTGACGAAACGTTTGTTGATGATCCAAAAGTTGTCTGGAGAGAGCTGTCACTTGCCTAAGCCTTTTCCTGGCGGTCTTGTGCACATGAGCTGCTATTGTAAGCGTGATGACGAACAGAAACAAGTTCTGTTATAAACGTGATCACATACTAAAATTACCAACAGCACAAAAATAGAGAGATTATGGAAAGACTCGCCAGGATGTAGCACAATAATATATGTAGTAACATCTACGATGTAAACCGAACAAGTACTAATATATACAATCGCTTGAAAATGTCAAAAGCCGGCCTCTGTGGCTGAGCGGTTCTAGGCGCTTCAGTCCGGAACCGCGCTGCTGCTACGGTCGCAGGTTCGAATCCTGCCTCGGGCATGGATGTGTGTGATGTCCTCAGGTTAGTTAGGTTTAAGTAGTTCTAAGACTTGCGGACTGATGACGAAGATGTTAAGTCCCATAGTGCTCAGAGCCATTTGAATCATTTGAAAATCTCAAAATTTCCGAAACCAGCTCTTTTGTAAATATATATCATCAAATTGTTTTCTAGACTGTTGATGACTACATAACGAACCCAATGGTAAAACCCTAAGTCTGTTGGAACAACTGGAGATATACCTCCACAAAATCAAAAAACCTGAATCGATGTTAAATGAACAAACAGATTTCGCAAGCCATAGTTATTTCAGTAATTTTAAAGACCTTTTCTAAAGTTATTCCTAGCACGTGTCAATTTTTTATAATTATATAATTTAGCAATACGTATAAATTCATCTTTGAAAACACCAGGTACAAAAACATCAGCGAAGTGTTTATAAACATGTGTGTGCAAATGTACATCCTGAATGAAGAGACATGTGGTAAAAGGACAGAGAAAAGAATGTTTGCCGGTACTAAAACGTTGAAAATGCTTTTCTTGGATTATGTGGTTAGTTTACACTGTTCATTTTCCACTATTTTGCACATATTTTCTGCGTTCCACTTACGAAATTCTTAACCTAACATTAAACCTTTTCATGACAGGAATATGCACTTCACCTCATTCAGGAGAAGAAATTAAACATGCATTAAAACAAAGTACACCTGACGATGGACCCACAGGGTCCGAAATGCATCGTGTAGTTAATAAAACACGAAAAAGTTGTGACTAAAGGCGTTGTTTAATTCATACCTCCATTATTTCCCATATATTTGAGATTTCACATATTTTTGTACACCTGTTTCAGCTGTATCTCCATCAAATTTCACTCTGCAGTTTCACTTTCATGTAATGTTCCGAGGCTTACTTGTAGTCTTGAAAGCATATGGCTGTGAGACATGGAGTATCCGGAAACAGGACTTCCATAAGGTCCTTGTTTTTGAGAGAAAAGTGCTTCGGAAGATCTTCAGTCCGGTTCTGGATGCAGATACAGGGGAATGGAGGATCAGATACAACCAAGACCTTGAGGAACTATACCAGCAGCCCAACATAGCAGGAACTGTCAAAGCCAAACAAATGCAGTGGGCCGGCCATGTGGCCCGGATGGAGGAACACAGATGGCCTCGGAAGCTCCTGGATTTCACACCTACAGGAAAGAGACCACCAGGGAGACCCAACAAGCGTTAGAGGGATGGACTCCATGAAGATTTAAACCAAGTGCCAATAAATGTGAACGGATGGCGGATAGCAGCAATGGACAGAATACAGTGGAGGAGGAAACTTGTAGATGCGTGCGGTCCACTGGCCTGATCACGTAGTAGTAGTAGTAGTAGTAGTAGTTTCACTTTCATACATGGTGTCGTATCTCCTAAACTATGTGCTGTGCAATGATTTAGCTTTGCAGAAACATCCAGTGGTTTATGCGGCCACTGGCTAAGAATTGTGCTGTGAACAGAAAGTAAAAAAATTAAAATATATTGCATGATGCTGCAGTTTTTACGCTTCTCATTGTTTGTGACGTCATATCTCCTGAACTGTGCGTTGCACGTTGATATATTTTTGTAGGTTCATTCAGCGCCAGAGGTGTGTATTCTATGCGAAAAATGTTATGAACAGAGATGGTAGCAAGGAAGTAATAAATTTAAACATGTTGCATGATGCGGCCGTTTTTCACACATCTCTGTATTTATGACGTCATATCTTCGTAGTTACCTGTCGTACAATTATGTACTTTTGCTAGTACATTTACTGGTATACGTGAATACTTTCTGCAAAATGTATGGCGAATGCAGTTTGTAGCAAACAAGTAATAAATTAAAACGTCACGCTTGATGCGTAGCCTTACTGCATGAAGAGGAAAATGGAGAAAGCAATAAACGTCTTTCCTTTCACCATTTTGTGGAGGTCGTCAGTGATAAAAACTTCGTAAAGCTTTGAAATTACGTGTAATGCTTGTTGTAAGCAGCTAAGTGCCCTCATTCTCAAATACTGGACGGCTAAAGTATCGGCACTCGTGGGCCGTGAGCTATAATTCTTTTTCACCCCAAACACCGTTGATAGGCATTTTCTTGTCCCCACTGCTATGACTTCCAAAAATGTTTCAGGCTTGGTTGAAATGGGTCTGGTGCTTTAGGTGGAGATGTGGAGCATATACAGGGTGAATCACCTAACATTACGGCTGGATATATTTCGTAAACCACATCAAATACTGACGAATTGATTCCACAGACCGAACGTGAGGAGAGGGGCTAGTGTAATTGGTTAATAGAAACCATAAAAAATGCACGGAAGTATGTTTTTTAACACAAACCCACGTTTTTTTAAAATGGAACCCCGTTAGTTTTGTTAGCACATCTGAACATATAAACAAATACGTAACCAGTGCCGTTTGTTGCATTGTGAAATGTTAATTACATCCGGAGATATTGTTACCTAAAGTTGACGCTTGAGTACCATTCCTCCGCTGTTCGATCGTGTGTATCGGAGAGCACCGAATTACGTAGGGATCCAAAGGGAACGGTGATGGACCTTAGGTACAGAAGAGACTGGAACAGCACATTACGTCCACATGCTAACACCTTTCTTTGGTCTTTTTCACTGACGCACATGTACATTACCATGAGGGGTGAGGTACACGTACACACGAGGTTTCCGTTTTCAATTACGGAGTGGAATAGAGGCGTGTCCCGACATGTCAGGCCGATAGATGTTCAATGTGGTGGCCATCATTTGCTGCACACAATTGCAATCTCTGGCGTAATGAATGTCGTACACGCCGCAGTACATCTGGTGTAATGTCGCCGCAGGCTGCCACAATACGTTGTTTCATATCCTCTGGGGTTGTAGGCACATCACGGTACACATTCTCCTTTAACGTACCCCACAGAGGTGTAAGATCAGGAGAACGGGCTGACCAATTTATGTGTCCTCCACGTCCTATGAAACGCCCGTCGAACATCCTGTCAAAGGTCAGCCTAGTGTTAATTGCGGAATGTGCAGGTGCGCCATCACGCTGATACCACATACGTCGACGCGTTTCCAGTGGGACATTTTCGAGTAACGTTGGCAGATCATTCTATAGAAACGCGATGTATGTTGCAGCTGTTTGGGCCCCTGCAATGAAGTGAGGACCAATGAGGTGGTCGCCAATGATTCCGCACCATACATTTACAGTCCACGGTCGCTGTCGCTCTACCTGTCTGAGCCAGCGAAGATTGTCCACGGACCAGTAATGCATGTTCCGTAGATTCACTGCCCCGTGGTTTGTGAAAACCGCTTCATCGGTAAACAGGTAGAACTGCAACGCATTCTCTGTTAATGCCCATTGACAGAATTGCACTCGATGATTAAACTCATCACCATGTAATTGCTGATGTAGCGACACATGAAACGGGTGAAAGCGGTGACGATGCAGTATGCGCATGACACTAATTTGACTCAGTCCACCGGCTCTCGCAATGTCCCGTGTACTCATGTGTGGGTTCATGGCAACAGCAGCTAACAAACCAACTGCACCCGCTTCTCCTGTGACGGGCCTTTTACGGACCCGTTTGCGTGCTACGACCATACCTGTTGCATACAGGTGGCGGTAGATGTCTTGCAATGTGCGGCACGTTGGATGCTCTCTGTCCGGGTACCGTTCTGCATACACCCTGGAGGCTTCAGCTGCATTTCGTCGACACTCGCCATAGATGAGTATCATCTCCGCCTTTTCATAGTTAGAATACACCATGGTCGCAGTCCCTACAACACTACACTATCACAGACGTCTGATAACACGGTGTACTACAGTTGATCTGCGTGCAGAGACGAATGCAGAATAACAATAGCAGCAAGCGCTACATGCGGACATAGCGACAGCTAGACCAAACCACAACAGTGCACTACAGCCACACTCGTAAACACGGTCGTCATCGTAAACATGTCCCTGCAGATGCTGCTCGCCGACCGTGGCCCGTGTTTGTTACAACACGCAACTGAACGTCGGAGGTTTCAAGCGTCAACTTTAGGTTACAATATCTCCGGATGTAATTAACATTTTACAATGCAACAAACGGCACTGATTACGTATCTGTTGATATGTTCAGATATGCTAATAAAACTAACGTGGTTCCATTTAAAAAAACGTAGGTTTGTGTTAAAAAACATACTTCCGTGCATTTTTGTATGGTTTGTATTAAACAATTACACTAGCCCCTCTCCTCACGTTCGGTCTGCGGAATCGGTTCGTCAGTATTTGATGTGGTTTACGAAATATATCCAGCGGTAACGTTAGGTGACTCACCCTGTATATATACAGGGTGTTTCAAAAATGACCGGTATATTTGAAACGGCAATAAAAACTAAACGAGCTGCGATAGAAATACACCGTTTGTTGCAATATGCTTCGGACAACAGTACATTTTCAGGCGGACAAACTTTCGAAATTACAGTAGTTACAATTTTCAACAACAGATGGCGCTGCAAGTGATGTGAAAGATATAGAAGACAACGCAGTCTGTGGGTGCGCCATTCTGTACGTAGTCTTTCTGCTGTAAGCGTGTGCTGTTCACAACGTGCAAGTGTGCTGTAGACAACATGATTTATTCCTTAGAACAGAGGATTTTTCTGGTGTTGGAATTCCACCGCCTAGAACACAGTGTTGTTGCAACAAGACGAAGTTTTCAACGGAGGTTTAATGTAACCAAAGGACCGAAAAGCGATACAATAAAGGATCTGTTTGAAAAATTTCAACGGACTGGGAACGTGACGGATGAACGTGCTGGAAAGGTAGGGCGACCGCGTACGGCAACCACAGAGGGCAACGCGCAGCTAGTGCAGCAGGTGATCCAACAGCGGCCTTGGGTTTCCGTTCGCCATGTTGCAGCTGCGGTCCAAATGACGCCAACGTCCACGTATCGTCTCATGCGCCAAAGTTTACACCTCTATCCATACAAAATTCAAACGCGGCAACCCCTCAGCGCCGCTACCATTGCTGCACGAGAGACATTCGCTAACGATATAGTGCACAGGATTGATGACGGCGATATGCATGTGGGCAGCATTTGGTTTACTGACGAAGCTTATTTTTACCTGGACGGCTTCGTCAATAAACAGAACTGGCGCATATGGGGAACCGAAAAGCCCCATGTTGCAGTCCCATCGTCCCTGCATCCTCAAAAAGTACTGGTCTGGGCCGCCATTTCTTCCAAAGGAATCATTGGCCCATTTTTCAGATCCGAAACGATTACTGCATCACGCTATCTGGACATTCTTCGTGAATTTGTGGCGGTACAAACTGCCTTAGACGACACTCCGAACACCTCGTGGTTTATGCAAGATGGTGCCCGGCCACATCGCACGGCCGACGTCTTTAATTTCCTGAATGAATATTTCGATGATCGTGTGATTGCTTTGGGCTATCCGAAACATACAGGAGGCGGGGTGGATTGGCCTCCCTATTCGCCAGACATGAACCCCTGTGACTTCTTTCTGTGGGGACACGTGAAAGACCAGGTGTACCGCCAGAATCCAGAAACAATTGAACAGCTGAAGCAGTACATCTCATCTGCATGTGAAGCCATTCCGCCAGACACGTTGTCAAAGGTTTCGGGTAATTTCATTCAGAGACTACGCCATATTATTGCTACGCATGGTGGATATATGGAAAATATCGTACTATAGAGTTTCCCAGACCACAGCGCCATCTGTTGTTGACAATTGTAACTATCGTAATTTCGAAAGTTTGTCTGCCTGAAAATGTACTGTTGTCCCAAGCATATTGCAATAAACGGTTTATTTCTATCGCTGCTCGTTTAGTTTGTATTGCCGTTTCAAATATACCGGTCATTTTTTAAACACCCTGTATATATATATATATATATATATATATATATATATATATATATATTGGCCATTAAAATTGCTACACCACGAAGATGACGTGCTACAGATGCGAAATTTAACCGACAGGAAGAAGACGATGTGATATGCAAATGATTAGCTTTTCAGAGCATTCAGACAAGGTTGGCGCCGTTGGCGACACCTACAAAGTGCTGACATGACGAAAGTTTCCAACCGATGTCTCATACACAAAAAGCCATTGACCGGCATTGCCTGGTGAAACGTTGTTGTGATGCCTCGTGTAAGGAGGAGAAATGCGTACCATCACGTTTCCGACTTTGATAAAGGTCGAATTGAAGCCTATCGCGATTGCGGTTTATCGTATCGCGACATTGCTGCTCGCGTTGGTCGACTGTTAGCAGAATATAAAATCGGTGGGTTCAGGAGGGTAATACGGAACGCCGTGCTGGATCCCAACGGCCCCGTATCGCTAGCAGTCGAGATGACAGGCATCTTATCGGCATGGTTGTAATGGATCGTGCAGCTACGTTCGATCCCTGAGTCAACAGATGGGGACGTTTGCAAGATAACAACCATCTGCACGAACAGTTCGACGACGTTCGCAGCAGCATGGGCTATCAGCTCTGAGACCATGGCTGCGGTTACCCTTGACGCTGCATCACAGACACGAGCGCCTGCGATGGTGTACTCAACGATGAACCTAAGTGCACGAATGGAAAAACGTCATTTTTTCGGATGAATCCAGGTTCTGTTGACAGTATCATGATGGTCGCATTCGTGTTTGGCGACATCGCGGTGAACGCACATTGGAAGCGTGTATTCGTCACCGCCATACTGGCGTATCACCCGGCGTGATGTTATGGGGTGCCATTGGTTACACGTCTCGGTCACCTCTTGTTCGCATTGACGGTACATTGAACAGAGGACGTTACATTTCCGTTGTGTTATGACCCGTGGCTCCACCCTTCATTCGATCCCTGCGAAACCCTACATTTCAGCAGTATAATGCACTGCCGGATGTTGCACGTCCTGTACGGTCCTTTCTGGATACAAAAAGTGTTCGACTGCTGCCCTGGCCAGCACATTCTCCAGACCTCTCACCAATTGAAAACGTCTGGTCAATGGTGGCCGAGCAACTGGCTCGTCACAATACGCCAGTCACTACTCTTGATGAACTGTAGTATCGTGTTGAAGCTGAATGGGCAGTTGTACCTGTACACACTATCCAATCTCTGCCCAGGCGCATCAACGCCGTTATTACGGCTAGAAGTGGTTGTTCTGGGTAATGATTTCTCAGGATCTATGCACCCAAACTGCGTGAAAATGTAATCATATGTCAGATATACTATAATATATTTTTCCAATGAATACCCGTTTATCATCCGCATTTCTTCTTGGAGTAGCAATTTTAATGACGAGCAGTGTATTTGCAATATGTATGGATACATTTGATATGTACACCCTGGCAAGTATACGAACGTGAATGTCGATGCACGTTTATGTTTGATGGGTTATAGAAGGTGGATAAATTGTAGAACAAGCCTTTCATTTGAATTAGTAAATTTGAGAGTGGGGCTTTGTTCACAATGAAATCAAGGTAAGCTTGTAGGAGAAGGGAAGCTTACAGGAGAAAGAAGTAAACAGAGGCGGCGAGGGTAATTAGGGTAGTCAGCTGCGCAGCTTCATCGAACAGCTTGCTTTGGCCGGGAGCTGGAGGGTCTCTTCCACAGGCTTAACGGCAGTCGGGGCCCACGGGGCGTGTCGCACCGCTGCTCAGTGTTCAGGAGCGTAATTGCAGCCTCAAATGGCCCGCCCCACTAATCGCGAAACAATTCAGACCGACTCCTCCCGCAGACTCCATATGGTACGGCGCACTCCGCTCCATTGTCTAGTCCTCGGCGCGGCGGCGGGTGCAGGTCAGGAAGTTGGCTGGCCGAATTGGGTCGTTGTCGCCGACAACACTCGAAAGGACATCAGCTTCACCACTTGTTTTACACAACAAGAAGACTCTTCTACCACTACTACGTTCAAATGTACTGGACAAATGCAGGAATGTATCTTGCTCGTATTATCAGATACCTCCCCGTGACCTTTGAAAGAAATTGGAGCCTCTCCATGACTGCGCTTCAGTGGTGATCATCACATATAACACTCCCTGTCTGCTACTACTGTACCATAACCTCAATGCTAGAAGCAGATTGTGACATAAAACAATTTTGTAAAAGCAACTATGGCACAAAGCAACAGAACAGTGTTACCCTCTGAGAGGAATTTTGTTAAATTGACCGTGTTGTTCCTAACGGAGGTGGCTTATCGGAAATGAAAGTAAGAATTACGTAAATATTGGAAAAGTGACAAACAAAATTTTGCCTAGCTATACTATTCCTAGAATAAGGGAAACGGTCGCCAGCCTAATTAGGCAAGAGAAAGGTTAACATTCTCGTTTATGAAAGTAGGTATAAGTAACTATAATGGACAATACAACATACACAATCTAGACTTAGTAACACGCGAGTGCAATGAACTCTGACGCACATATGTTTTAAGATTGAAGCTAACAGTTAGAGCAGCAGGAACTATTTTCAAAATTATAACAGGTACAGAAAAACACTATCACTTTCAGGGTTTACACAGACTGAGTGGTCTTTATACTGTTAATATGCACACAAGAGAGACAAACACTTGGCATACATGAGAATGTAACGTTTCACAACTGCAGCTTTCTCACTTTTACTACAACGAAACACAATGTTGACAAAATTGCAAGAAACTGACTCTCCTTTTTAGAATTTACTACAGACAACAACGTGATCATTTACTTTATAAGACTCAGCCTAAAGTTTGAAGTTGGTAACAGCACTTTAAATAACAGTTTCAATAGGAAAATTATCATTGGACAAATAACATTTGCTTTAACTCACTCTGTTACCACATTAGCTTTAACTATCTTTTTAATAAGTTCAAGAGGCATTATTTAACAAAGCTCTAGGCTTCAACGTACTTTCAGTAAGGACACTCGGTAATCACTTTTCTTCAAACGGAGAGGACCCTGAGAGGTGTTATGATGAGGAGTAAAATCAATGTAGGTAAATAAATTCCGATATTAATTACCTTATATTTCAGCACACTAACACATCCATTAGGCTGATCCTTCACTGTACATCAATATAGTATTACGTTACAGTGATTGCGCAATGTGGTGGCAACTGCATGTTGGTAGGTGGAATTACAGGTAGGATTGCCGGACTTTATCGTATCTTCATGGCGATGATTCATACAAATTCCAGAATAGATCCAGCTATTTATCCACCCATCCGAGGCATTGGAAAGAAGCAGGAAAAGCCTCTCTCTGAATCAGCACGATATGCACCTTTACAATGACAGTGCACAGACTCGTAGCTCCTTTCCGACTGGTGGCTCGTCTCCGACTGACTGCTCGTCTCCGACTGACTATCAGTTCTACCTTTTCCACCTATGCCAACCACAATTTGCGCGCGCTAACATTTCCGTTCCTGAGGGGAACCACTACACCATTTACATACAAAATAACTAAAAGCCCTAAGTGAAGATCAGCAGTTTACATAACAGCAAACAAATACATTAAATAAAACAGAACATTTTCACATATTGACACTTCAACAAAAAATTATTCACACAAAATTACAATTACATATAATAAGTTCTGTTACCTCCAAATGGGACAAAGAACTTTAAATTACAGATACACTACTTTGCATAGAATCAAATCACGACATCAAAGGTTTGACGAAGAAAAGAATACACAATTTTATGTTATCGATTCAATCACACTTACAGAAGATCAACAATGTGACATTAAATAAAGCAAAATGAATCCATACAGCATAAGAGCTGTGGTGTTACACATGCCCCATGTTTCGTTGAAGTTTCCTGTCAGGGATACTTCAAGGAAACATCCATAACACCTAAGTGGTGCTGGCTACAAAAAAAATTTATTCTATCCAACTTCAGTTGGGAAAAAAAAACACACACACACACATTACAAACATACAGTATATACACTAAGAAATTGCATACATTTCTTCCAAAAGATTTTCAAAATAAGACATTTACATAAATTTTCATATTCACACTAGTTTAAGGAAACTAATTTTCATCATTACACAAAATATCTTTTAAGCATGTTCATTTCATACACACACAGTTCAATTAATAGGCAATCAGTACAGAATTAATTTGCATATTAGTAGAATATGGTATAGCCTCCAAAATAAAATAAAAGAATAAACACATATACAATAGCACAGAACATTTTAACTTAGCAAAACAGAAGTTTGTCTCTCAATAATTTTAAAAGAATGTAAAATTTCACAGACACACAAGCATATTAATGATCACAATACATTTTACAAGGTTCAGCAATTAATGAAATATTGAAAATATCAGTTTGCATCCACATATGTACAAATATTTACACAAACAGCTATGGAAACCTTTTTCCAACTGACTCTTTAAATACCAAAATAACTTTGCAAGGTTGTTTCAAAATAATTATCTTTAAAGCTGCTCTTCATTAATAGGAGTCCAAAATATTTGTTGCACATAAACACACTAACCTATTCAGAACCTATCTTTAATCATCACTGCTGTGTTTTAAAACAAGGCAGTCCAAAACTTTAATTTACACCAGAAAACCTAGTCTCAAAACATCAAAAACTATTTGAACAAGAATACATACATACTTTTTTAATAACTTTTCACTGACTTCAATAAGAATAGTCAGTTCATAACATATTGCTCAAAAAACCTAACTTAATTCACTGCTTGCCTCAGCACTAGCAGTCCATGTTACACATTCTGCCCATTATTGGTTTAGCAGTCTTTTTACATACACATTTAGGCACAAATACACAATTTAGATAAAGAAAACTAAAAAAAAAAACACACATTTTTAAGTTGACACACTGCCCCATCCTCTAGGTTTGTCAGTTCGTGGCCACTTATCAACTTCTTGCCCCATAATGGCAAGTCCTTTGGTTACTGCTCACATAGTGTATTTTGTAGTCCTTAGCTTCAGGACCACAGCATTTTTATTATTTTGTCTTGTTTTACTGCCCATCAACACATTTTTGAGCAGTTTATTGTCATCATTTCCAAGTTTTTCATCATTCTGTCACATCTTTGGTAAAATTGCATTAATGGTATAAAACATTAAACCTGCAACTTTGAAACAGCAATTATACACTGGTAACAAAACCATTTCTTTTCAAACGACACAATCAGGTAACATATACATTAATCGAGAAAAAAATTAAATGTCATATTCAGGATCAAGTTAGGATAAAGTATTTCTTACTACTCCTTTATCATTGCTTTTCCACACACAGTTAGGTCATTACATACATCAAGATCAGGACAATAATTTCATATCCTATTGCAAGTGATTTCTGCCACCTTTTTGTGGCACAAGACATATACATCTCATATCTATCTTACACACATTAGCCAGGTTCATTTCCACAGTTTTTCAACACCATATTTACCCTTATTTTCAAAAACATTTACATTTAGTCATTTTATAGTATTAATTTACCTTTTCTTTTCAATATTCTTACCTTTTCTCATCCATATTTCTCTTTCCAATTACTTTTTCATTACATTTTCTCTTTAACAATACCCACTATACTTTCATTATTCTTGTTCATTTTCTAGTGTACCCATATTATTTTACATTATTTCCACACTCTGATAGAGAAGAAGGAAAGAAGATAGTAAAAGTTCTGAATGATGAAGAGGAAGGTTGGCAGCACGAAAAGAAACGGAAGTAGTGCTAGCAACAACTCGGGTCCCTGGTGCTCGTCAGGCACCTGACAATGCAAAGAGTGCATTGCCCCCTGAGGGTTTAACAACCCTCATCTGAGGACATGTACCTTTAAATACTCAACATGGTGCAAACAAGTCCTTTCTGGTCTTTAAGTGTATTAAGAATTAATATTATCTTGTGGAGTTCTTTGCACTCTCGTTAAGTCACTATAAGCATAATAATTTTTAAAGTTTTCAGGCTTCTCACACTACACGGCCCTGTCTTCATAATTAGACTGGCAACAGTAAGTATTCAATTGAAAATAAACAGTTTCTAAGCAAAGTCAAACAGTACACTACATTATATAAGCAACAACCTCCCACAGGCCTCAAGATCAACAAAACAATAATCCACTTAGAGGTAACACTCAGATACAATAATACTAGTCATGCATTATATTAACAACATATATACAAATACAGCACCCTGCCCCCAGTCTCTTTATTAACAAGGCAGTCTTTTATGGTTCATAAATTAGCCACTTAAGTCTGGTGGCTTTTTAGGCCTCCTATCTTCTACATCTTTCACTAAGCTATTCAGATCTTGCCAACGTTTTGTTTCATCAGGTGGCTTTTTAGGTTTTGGAATTTCAAAGTCTTTAGCAAGATACAACATCTCCCGTTTTGCTATTATTTTATCAGTTGGTTCTTTTTGTTCCTGTAATTCACACTTATTCAAAATATTTGTTAAGGCTTGCCCCAGTATAGTGTCATCTGGAGGTTCCTGCAAATTATGCCCCTGTGTTACATTACTGAATAATTCATTCGGTTTTGGCGCAATTCTACTTTCTGTATCTTGCTTTGGAAGAATGTCACTAATTTTCTCATACCCTCTCTCAGTAAAAGTATATTCACTTTCGTTTACACCTGAAAACTCATCTTCACTGGAGTCATCACTACTCTCTTCCTCACCGTCAGATTTACTTAAGTACTCGATTTTTGAACAACAGAGAAAGTTAGTATATTCATTCTTACCTGTATTCATATACCCCTCATCATCTGAACTATCACTGATTTCATTTTCGTCATCAGATTCTAGCAGGAAAGCAACTTTTAGACAGTGGAGCAGATTATCACTAGATTTTTCAGCCACTTCGTTTTTCGACTCATTTTCTACACAATGCACACCGTTTGGACACGTAGGCACTTCAGTAGTAGCACTTTGGACAATTTCAGCCTTAGTTTCATACTTAGTATAATCGTCATATACATTGGTAACCTTCGTTTCACTGATTCCTTTACTATCAGTTTCAGATAATCGTGCGAAATCTCTACCAGACCCTTCTGCATCAGAGCCACAGAACACCCTTCCATCAACAATAATTTCACCTGCACTGTTTATAATGTCATGTTTACTAACGTCCTCCTTTACATCACTTCCACCTATTATTAGTTGTGCACACGTCTTTTGCGTGGCATATTTCATCATACCCTCCCCTACATCTACGTCTTTGACCTCATACACATCATTAACAGTACAAATATCCTCCTTTTCACTCGCATTTTCTGGCTCACTTTCATTTTCTAATAATACCTTTTCACACGATTCTGACATTGAAAGATCATCATTGAATGACATATCAATTTTTTCGATAATTCTATTGCATTGCATTTCGATTTGTTTACTTTGTGCTGCCATTTGTGCAGACATATCATCATAATACGCTGTCAATTGTGTAGAAATATCGTCATAGCGCACTGCCAATTGTGCAGAAATGTTGTCATTTTGCGCAGACAGTATTCTAAGCAAATCAGTCAGATCTAGTGTCTTTTCACTTTTACATTCTACTGCCTTTTCGTGTTCAGTTCCTACACCCCTTTCTGGTTTTGGTGATTCAAACATATCCCTCGATTCATCAGCATAGCCACTGTCTTCGACAACATCGTCTGTTTCATCCTGTTTAGTGTGTGCAATGTTCGTAGCTTGGATCGGTTTGTTTACGTCCGCCTGTACTCGCATGTCGCGCGTCGTGCCATCTATTGTTAAGTAGTCCAACCTGGTACCGGCTACAATCTGTTCCTGCTCGAATGGATTTATTTCTAGTTTCCTGTCCATTGAGTTACTATTAAGGACTGATACCTTTTATTTTCAATTTAAACTGAACTTTCACTATCCGTTCTGTCAAGTAATGTACAGGTTCGTGCCGCTGGACGTTTTATGTTCACTCTATGTTTGTAAACTGCTAATTACTTATAATTTTTTCCGTCTATAGGTGCAAACTGAACAACGTCCTGTCACGCGGCACCACGTATAACACTACAACTGCGTTTACGTAGCTTACGTAAACAATTACCAAATTTGGTTCATTACGTAGTATGCCCAAACAGAACAAATAGTCCTGTCACGGAAAAGCCACGTATAACACTCCCTGTCTGCTACTACTGTACCATAACCTCAATGCTAGAAGCAGATTGTGACATAAAACAATTTTGTAAAAGCAACTATGGCACAAAGCAACAGAACAGTGTTACCCTCTGAGAGGAATTTTGTTAAATTGACCGTGTTGTTCCTAACGGAGGTGGCTTATCGGAAATGAAAGTAAGAATTACGTAAATATTGGAAAAGTGACAAACAAAATTTTGCCTAGCTATACTATTCCTAGAATAAGGGAAACGGTCGCCAGCCTAATTAGGCAAGAGAAAGATTAACATTCTCGTTTATGAAAGTAGGTATAAGTAACTATAATGGACAATACAACATACACAATCTAGACTTAGTAACACGCGAGTGCAATGAACTCTGACGCACATATGTTTTAAGATTGAAGCTAACAGTTAGAGCAGCAGGAACTATTTTCAAAATTATAACAGGTACAGAAAAACACTATCACTTTCAGGGTTTACACAGACTGAGTGGTCTTTATACTGTTAATATGCACACAAGAGAGACAAACACTTGGCATACATGAGAATGTAACGTTTCACAACTGCAGCTTTCTCACTTTTACTACAACGAAACACAATGTTGACAAAATTGCAAGAAACTGACTCTCCTTTTTAGAATTTACTACAGACAACAACGTGATCATTTACTTTATAAGACTCAGCCTAAAGTTTGAAGTTGGTAACAGCACTTTAAATAACAGTTTCAATAGGAAAATTATCATTGGACAAATAACATTTGCTTTAACTCACTCTGTTACCACATTAGCTTTAACTATCTTTTTAATAAGTTCAAGAGGCATTATTTAACAAAGCTCTAGGCTTCAACGTACTTTCAGTAAGGACACTCGGTAATCACTTTTCTTCAAACGGAGAGGACCCTGAGAGGTGTTATGATGAGGAGTAAAATCAATGTAGGTAAATAAATTCCGATATTAATTACCTTATATTTCAGCACACTAACACATCCATTAGGCTGATCCTTCACTGTACATCAATATAGTATTACGTTACAGTGATTGCGCAATGTGGTGGCAACTGCATGTTGGTAGGTGGAATTACAGGTAGGATTGCCGGACTTTATCGTATCTTCATGGCGATGATTCATACAAATTCCAGAATAGATCCAGCTATTTATCCACCCATCCGAGGCATTGGAAAGAAGCAGGAAAAGCCTCTCTCTGAATCAGCACGATATGCACCTTTACAATGACAGTGCACAGACTCGTAGCTCCTTTCCGACTGGTGGCTCGTCTCCGACTGACTGCTCGTCTCCGACTGACTATCAGTTCTACCTTTTCCACCTATGCCAACCACAATTTGCGCGCGCTAACATTTCCGTTCCTGAGGGGAACCACTACACCATTTACATACAAAATAACTAAAAGCCCTAAGTGAAGATCAGCAGTTTACATAACAGCAAACAAATACATTAAATAAAACAGAACATTTTCACATATTGACACTTCAACAAAAAATTATTCACACAAAATTACAATTACATATAATAAGTTCTGTTACCTCCAAATGGGACAAAGAACTTTAAATTACAGATACACTACTTTGCATAGAATCAAATCACGACATCAAAGGTTTGACGAAGAAAAGAATACACAATTTTATGTTATCGATTCAATCACACTTACAGAAGATCAACAATGTGACATTAAATAAAGCAAAATGAATCCATACAGCATAAGAGCTGTGGTGTTACACACAGAATGTTCTAATGCGACCTCTGCGGAGGAGTTACTTTGTTACCATGAATTCACGTGGTGTAGGTCCGGTGGTCTACGTCCACACGTTAATATCGTCCCGTCTGAGAGTAATACACGAGGTTTTTGAAGGCCAACATGACACGAGGGTTTTGGTCCATCATTAGGCGGAAAATAAGACGATTAGGTGGTCTTCCACATGATGTTGGGGTAAAGTCTCTGAAACCCATCGTAAATAAAAAAAATCTGGTTAGGGTTACTGCTTAGGATGTCGTTTTTAGGGTTCCGTAACTCAGTCCGTAAAAACGGAATCCTTATAAGACCATTTTCCAGTTTGTCTCTCCGTCTGTCTGTCCGATTGTTAAAAATCCTTTTCCTCAAGAACGGGTGGACGTATCAAGTTGAAATTTATGTCACATACTGAGATCTATAGCCTTTTGGTGGTGTAAAAATGTGAAGCATCTAAGTCAATGCAGTTAAAAGATTCCGCCATTTACGTCACACATTCTAATACTCGGAAACTCAATAACTGAAACTTATACGCTACTTCTTCTTGGCGTAGAACCATGAACTTTTGCAAGGAAAAAAGATTTTGCAGTACAAGTAAATGAAAAGAATCGGAAAACTGTGAATCTTAATTACATCACACGACAAGATATTTGTTTTGTAATTTTTTATTCAACTTCAAACTTGAAATTGAAACATTCTCTATAGTCCTGGAATGCCTGGGACGATATGTTGCCAGTCCCGAAGTCGATAACATGCAAATATCGTCGGGGTTCTCTACATTCAAAATGGATGACCTGTCTATATAGATAATTAAGTTTGGACTCAGCACAAGTCCTGTTCGCACCTGACGTATTTTTTTATTTATATTTTACACAGTAAGTTACAGAAACAGCGTACCAAGCATTTAAACATTTGCAAAAAGAAGAAAGGAAATATAGGTTTTTATGAACAGAACAACCAAATAATCTTGGCATGGAACACACGAAGAGAACTTGGGAAGAGAGAAAAAATACTAAGTACGCTCTTATTAACAATCTGCCTCCGTAGTTGAGTGATCAGCGTGCCTGACTGCCCCTAAAAGGACCCAGGTTCTATTCCCGATACTATAGAAATTTTTGCTTTTTGGGAGGACTGAAAAGAGGAGCAGTTTGCTTCGTCATGCAAATTGACGAGCTACTTCACCGAGTACGAGTACTAGAGTCCACCAGGTCTGATAAATGGACAACAGCAGAAAGAGGCTGAGCTGATCTCCAGCCTTGCATCATGCATGCAGTGACGCCAGTGGTAGAGGATGACTTGGCGGCCCGACGGTCCCGCTTGGCAGTCTCCAGAACGGCGCTGCTTCTTATTATAACATTAATGCATGAACATCGAAAACTGAAGTATCGATTTTTAGTATTCGTTATACAGAGAGGCCAATGGAACTTACATAATTCGCAAGATACTTTGCCATAGATGTGCCCAAAAAATAATCTTTCATTCTCACACTACTACCAACCTCTGTTTCGCGTACCGTCAAGATGCTATGGTAGAAATGCACCAGGAAATCAACGTTCCGTGAAATCGCATTCTGAGGATGTTAATATTTAAATGTTGTAGATCGTTGATTTGCAGTAAAACACACATTCTGGGCAGCAACAATGCCGCAACTGCTGCGATGTTGACGTTGTCAGCAGTGGAAAATAAAACATCATAGTAACGAAAACCTCGGTGGGCAACATTGAGTGTACATAACATTGTCCATTGGCGTTATTTATTGTCATTCATTTGTCTAAGAGGAAACATATTTAGCTTTGTATTCACTTGCTGCCGTTACCACAAAATATGAAGTACGTTCTTAGTTCTGAATTTCTTCGTTTTGAATAGCAACAGCTTCCCTTATTATATGGAATCTATATCCATTTTTGGATATTCCTCGAAAAAGAACACTAACGGCTAACTGAAAGACGAAGAACTACAATGACACAGTTTCTTGCTTAAGTAAAGCATACGACACATAACGATAATTCTATTGTTGTTTTGAAAGATACATTTAATTGTGCACAGAACGTAAATCCAAATAATTTTGTAAGTTATAACTGTGGTCTGACGAATTTACAGTGCGGATTTTTTAAAGCTAAACATTTTGCATCTGAGGTTACTTTACGTGTTACAGTAGCACTGACATTGTGTTGTCGTAACGGAAAAGTTAATATGGCGTCATCAGTATTTGTTTATATCCAGCGCACTGTAACAAAGACCAAGTTCAAATGATCGAACAATTAGGTGACTTAACTCTAAAAAATATACAGCGATGACTATTGAGCGTCCCACGCTGAACAACATTTCAGATTGGTATACGTTACGTAATAGAAATTCAAGTATAGAATGTATTTTTTCACCTTTATATGCAATTTATTGAATTTTCACGTATGAAGATGACTCAGTAATGTGCCGAACGCGGTAATCAGTAAAGAAAATTTGCGATCTTGGCGTGGAATTTGTAGCCACATACGTTTTAAATCAACAGATGGCGTATCTTCCCACTGACAATGTTAAAGAATAATTAAAGAGAAACCAAAGAATTACTTCAACAATATTTGTAGATACAGTGCAGCATTTGCTATAGTCAGTTCTGAGGCTAAAATTTCAGGCACTGTTTTACATGGAGTGTATCACTTTAAAATACACGCCATTTTATTCCAAATTAATTAATTATATAAAATATGGTTTTTCGTCACATTATAAACACAAATGGTCGAATTTCGTCCATAAACGATACTAGTTATTATTATTCTATCTTTACAGATAAGGTCGTAAATAATAACAATAAAAACGGTAGTAATAATTTTAAAAACATTATGATCTTAACTAATATTTTCCTGAGTAATCTTCATTCTATTGTTTTTTCTCGCAGGTTAGATACAGCACAGTTAATGTTGTTTACGATTTTTATCACATTACTGTGATGGGCTGAGCCAGTTTAAAGTGTGGTGATCTGAAATCTTTTTAAGTTGATTGCCCATAAAGTGTACTGTGGATGAACAGGAAATTGTTAAAACACTTAATCAAAGCTCGATACATGTGTGACACAAATACAGCAACACCTGTGTCCCAAAATCCCGTTAGCTCCTATTATTCCCTTATTGAGCGTGGCAGAACAGTGCTTAAGATTTTGGCCAAAGCGATTTAATTTTCGTTCTTTTTTTTTCTCCTAACGCATTTTCAGCCGAATTTCGCATTTTTTCCTCCAATAGGCCAACGCCATTTACATCCACGTCTGATAATGTGCTACTACTAAATGAACTCCAGCCTGCAACCTTTCCTGTTTGCTGTGGGCAAGCAGGTACTACCCCGTTCTGGATTCCGTCGAGAAAGACTTCCACGTGCCTTTGTAAGTCGTCGTGGAGCGCGCCACTCCTGAATGTTTGTTAAAGCCGTACCTTCTTTCATAAACAAAACACTTTACGGCTGGGCAGTGTTTTAAATTCGTCAGATATTTCACTCTCTACTTCTTACTAGCCCATAATGTCACGCTGCTTCTGTCACCTTAAATACACAGACATCCCGTTCCCGCTGGGAACACAAATACCTCAACAACGGTCTCTACGTCGTCGAAAAACAACGCAGCGTTCAGAGACAGTAGAAAAAGAATAGCTGGGAAGAATTTTTGCTTCTAATTACGATGCCATGGAGAACTTCCCATAAATTGTTTTCTAAGAAACGAGCGTGAAATAGCAAGAAGCAGCATAATCAGGTATTACTCCCTCACGAATTGGTGCAAACGACGTACTTCTGTATATAGAAGAGGGAAAAACGAAGTCAGACATAACGAAGTGATACTTAAGTGAAGTATAGAAACACCTGTATGACGGGTTTTAGAGCAGTGTCTTTAATGAAAGCGAATCCTAGAAGACTGGAAACACGATTTAGTTCAGCACTACACAGGAAGGAGACCCATCTGGTTGCTCTAGTTATAGGGGAATTTCGTTGCTGGATTCTGTTCTAAAATACTTACAAACATAATCTCATAGATATTAGAATCATACCTGAATGAAATTCTTGATGATGCACACGTTGGTTTCAGAAGAAAGATCAATATGGAATAATATTGTCCTACCTTGAAAGAAATTTGAGTATTGCTGCGACATTCACATACTTTTTGTAGACTTTAAGAAAGCAGTTGATTGTGTTAATATGAACTATCTACCGACACTGAAATAATTTAGCAACTCAGAAAAATTAACCCAGCTTGTGCAATCAAAACTACTTTAGATTTGTTAAGTACAGAATAGTATCGGAAAGTGATTAGTCTTATCTCTGCAATCACACGAGGAGGTGCTACTTTAATTGCATTTTTCGATCAGTTATGGAACAGGTTATCAATAACATGATATCATCTAACTTTTGAACAAAACTAGGACACATGCTCAACATTATTGACTTATTGACTATCGAGATCTGATAATTTTAGTGAACAATAATTTAATTCACAAACCCCAGGTCTTCACGATAGCTTACTTGAAACAGGATTTGGAGTCAGTTCGGATAAAACCAAATATTTCGTGGTCTTGTTGTCAACTGATGTGGAACAGACCTTAAAAATTTGCGCAGACAAAAATCAGCGACGTACATGAGTTTACTGCCCTACAACGGATTTAACTTCAGAAAAAAATAAGTAATCATAAATAAAATTTAGAATACAAAGAGCAAATTTATAGTATTAAGTGTCCGTAAACATAATGGAAAGAAAACATTTTTAAGGAATATAAAGCTACATATACATAAAGCTCGTATCGTAATCAGCACTTATGAGACTTGATTATCAATATACTAGGAAGAATAGAAACCAAAAACCTTCTAAAGTATAGGTTTGGGGAATATATGTTGGTAGAATCTTAGCTAAAACCACAGCGAAGTGGAAAGAATACACATAAATATACAGTTTACACGAAAGCCAGACATGATATCATAAATGAAAGCTTTGAATTTTCTTTGTACATGACACACTCTTCGTGCAGCGAATAACGGAAAGTGCGCTGAGTACCAGCAACTCTCAAGCATGTAAACCTGTCTGAAGGCCTAGACAACATTTCTCCGGCAACTTCAGAGAATACATAAAATCATATCCATTAGAATCCATAAAATTTAAATACCAAGTCAAGAGCACTTCGCAAAGCTCTGTAAAATAAGCAACTTAATTTTTTTGTAGCTTCTGAATTGTGTAATAGTAATATCAACCCTGTTAAAGTTTTCATAGCTTCTGAAGTTGTAAGAATAATTGAAACAACTACTCTACTGAGAGTCAGTCTCAAACCAAGTGATTTCTTTGCTTATGCCTTATAACAATGTTTCTGAGGCCCCAGCGTGGAAGACGTTAATATAAAAGCTTAAAGGAAGTGAAAACCAAAAATTATGGTTTCGTCATGAATCTAAAATATTTTCAAAAATAAATTTTCATTATGAGGATTTCTTAAGCCTATAATATTTACGAAGTTACGATCATCATCAGCCATTTGCTATCCACATTTTATGAAAGATTCGCCATACATTTTTCTATGTATTGCGATCTTCAGCGATACGGACACATGCTGTTAAAACATATTTTCCTATGTTATCTGACGACCAAATATTACCTCTTCGTCTCGGTGACTTCGTATCGTTTGAAATTCATCAAAGAAAGTCCTTGATTCATTATCTACAATTCCCACTTTTTTTTACATACGTTATGGTACATACACTCACTAAGTCAAAGTGCTACAACTGCCTAATATCGTGTAGGGCCCCCGTGAGCACGCAGAAGTGCCACAACACGACGTGGCATGGCCTCGACTAATGGCTGAAGTAGTGTTTTAGGGAACTGACACGATGAATCCTGCAGGGCTGTCCATAAATCCGTTAGAGTACGAGCGCGTGGAGATATATTCTGAACAGCACGTTGCAAGGCGTTCAGATATGCTCAGTAATGTTCATGTAGGGGAGTTTGATGGCCAGCGGAAGTGTTTAAACTCTGAAGAGTGAACCCATGTGGTTGTCTCCATACCCGCTGGATACGATTTGAAACGAGACTCGTCCGACCAGGCAACATCTTTCCAGTCATCAACAGTCAAATGTCGGTTTTGAAGGCCCCAGGCGAGGCTTAACGACTTTTGTGGTAGTCATCAAGGGTAAACGAGTGGGCCTTCGGCTACGAAAACATTATCGACGAAGTTTCGGTGAATACTACGCGCGCCCAGCATTGAAATCTGCAGCAATTTGCTGAAGGGCTACACTTGTGTCACGTTGAACGATTCTCTTCGTTCGTCGGTAGTACCCTTCTTGCAGTACATTTTTACGGTCGCAGCGATGTCGGAGATTTGATGTTTTACCGGAATTCTGATATACACGGTACACTCGTGAAATGGTCGTACGGGAAAATTCCCACTTCATCGCTATCTCGTGCGCCGACCATAAGATCACGTTCAAACTAGCTTAAATCTTGGTAACCTGCCACTGCAGCAGCAGTAATCGATCTAATAACTGCGCCAGACACTTGTTGTCTTATATAAGCTTTGCCGACCGCAGCGCCATATTCAGTCGGTTTATATATACTCTGTATTTGAATACGCATGCCTATACCAGTTTCTTTAGCGCTTGAGTGTGCATTTTTTTTATTGCACTTACTGAACTGGCTAAAGGCATGTAGAGTCTCAGCGGTCGTGGCTCATTCCAGATAGGTCAGGAGATTAAAGCGCTTAGAAATGCCTTTTAACAGTTTCGCCAGTAACTGATAATCCTGCCTTCTCTTAGTCCAGTGCTGCGAAGTTCTCTGACAATGTACCCCACATGAGGTGTACGATGCAGCAGAGAGAAATGGGAGAAAGGTGAGTCCACATTGCCACCAAACTGAGGAATTCCGACTTCGAGAAACAACCCTGATGAAATAACACACGCACGCCTGGATGCTCGTAGATGGCAGCCCCATAGCCAGACTAAACTTACATAGCGCTCGCAACACAGTCAGAGTTCATTATCTTATTCAGAACCGTCAAGTTGCCTCATTGGTGTAATGAATGTGAAAACATAAAGGCATCGGATGGGGGTCTCACTTCACTCTATCCCAGCTGATGAGGGCTAAACGTGTTAGATGCTTTCGAGTTAACTGCAGTCCTATTGAGTGCATTTTAAACGGACAAATTTAAGTATGATGTACATGATTCAATGGACAAATATAAGTATGATGTACATGATTAATGAGAAATGCAGACCTCAGCCTCAATTAGGCGATGAATTAAATTCAATGGTCACAAGTCAAAATTTCTTCCGGGACTTCAACCCTGATTTTCCGTTTTATGTAAGAGGTCACCTTAACCGCTTCGGCTATCTGGACAAGCTTTCCTTCCAACGCAAATTCTGAATTGGTCACACAGTACACAGGTACCGTCCGCCGCCCATTATCCTCACTGCTCACAGATTTACCGCATTCACGCTAGAATTAGAACGTAGTCTGCAGCCACACGAAAATTATTATTGCACTAAGGTAACATACGTATTATTTGTGTGGTACCATTTCTTTCGGCTATGTCTGACACAACACAACAACACACACCATTTGTGGACGCGCTCATGTGTGTGCGTGTGTGTGTGTGTGTGTGTGTGTGTGTGTGTGTGTGTGTGTGTGTTTTATTTAAGAGAAATACAGACACTAATTGACTGACGACAAGTGAAAATTTGTGGCAGACGAGGACTCAAATCTGGATACGACCTTCAACTATTAAAAATTCTCAACTTGTCGCACTCTACACATGAATCGTCCACCATCGATTATCCTCTGTCCGATCAAGTGTTCGCACATAGTGTGCATCATCACTGGAGTTTTGATTACCGCCGAGGTGCAGGTATATTATTAAATGTGTGATGACTGTTCTGTCGAACGACTATGACAGAAAAAACACCATCTATGACGCAACAGAAATACGACATGAGCCGCAATTGGCCACGGAATTAAATTTGATGGTGACAAGCGAAAATTTGTGCCGGATCTCCCGCTTTTTGCGAATGATCCATTTAACAGCTTCGGCTATGCCGAGAGCTTCCTGTCTAAGCCTAATTCACAACCTTCCGCCTGCTACACATGAAGCATCCACTATGCATTCCGCGTCCGGCCATCCTGATTTAGGTTTTCCGTGATTTCCCTAAATCGCTCCAGGCAAATGCCGGGATGGTTCCTTTCAAAGGGCACAGCCGACTTCCCTTCCCGTCCTTCCCTAATCCGATGAGACCGATGACCTCGCTATCTGGTCTCCTTCCCCGAAACAACCAACCAACCAACCACTATGCATTATCCTCATAGCTCGCAGCGTTACCTCACTTCCGCAAGAGTTCGGACACAGTGTACATCCGCAGCGAAGGTATAATTACCGTCAAGGAGCACATATATTATTATACGTTTGCAGTGCCAAATCAGTTGGAAGTGTCTAATACAACAGTCTCCATTTATAAGAAAACGGCTGGATCCATACATACATGACATAGGAGAAACGCACTTGAACCCAGATTTCTCACTTTACGCAAGTGTTTGCCTTAATTGGTTCGGATATCCGAACAGGCTTCCAATGCAGTCCCAGACTTTCAACTTGTCACACACTACACATGTAGCGTCCACTGTCCCTTATCCTCAATGCCCACAGCATTACCTGATTACCACAAGAGTTCAGGTATAGTGTGGCACAAATTTTCACCTGTCGCCATGTAATATAGTTCAGTACCCCACAGTAGCTCAGCCATGTATTTCTTTTAAATCATGTGCATATATTCACGGGCTGAAATATTAAAGTTGTTTGTATTGCGTCCTCTATTTGTCACAAAACTTTTTATATTTGTTACGAATTAATGAACTGAGTGACTTTAATGAAACAAACTCTGTATAAAGTAATAACTAGAGGAAAAGAAATTCAATGGACGGTCAATATAAGAATGTAAATCCTATGAACAGTTACTTAGGGGAAAACCAGTGATAATAGAGATTTGGTGTAATGTGCTGCGAAACAGTAGATTTACTTCTATGACTCAGGGTGTCCCATTTATCTTGACCACCCTAAATGACTGTTAGTCCAGATGCAAATTACAGAATGTTTCAAGCAAATATATTCAAATAAAGAGATATGTAAACAGGCAGAATTCGGCGCTGAAGTCGGCAACGCCTATACAGGGTGTTACAAAAAGGTACGACCAAACTTTCAGGAAACATTCCTCACACACAAATAAAGAAAGATTTTATGTGTACATGTATCCAGAAACGCTTAATTTCCATGTTAGAGCTCATTTTAGTTTCGTCAGTATGTACTGTACTTCCTCGATTCACCGCCAGTTGGCCCAATTGAAGGAAGGTAATGTTGACTTCGGTGCTTGTGTTGACATGCGACTCATTGCTCTTCAGTACTAGCATCAAGCACATCAGTACGTAGCATCAACAGGTTAGTGTTCATTAAGAACGTGGTTTTGCAGTCAGTGCAATGTTTACAAATGCGGAGTTGGCAGATGCCCATTTGATGTATGGATTAGCACGGGGCAATAGCCGTGGCGCGGTACGTTTGTATCGAGACAGATTTCCAGAACGAAGGTGTCCCGACAGGAAGACGTTCGAAGCAATTGATCGGCGTCTTAGGGAGCACGGAACATTCCAGCCTATGACTCGCGACTGGGGAAGACCTAGAACGACGAGGACACCTGCAATGGACAAGGCAATTCTTCGTGCAGTTGACGATAACCCTAATGTCAGCGTCAGAGAAGTTGCTGCTGTACAAGGTAACGTTGACCACGTCACTGTATGGAGAGTTCTACGGGAGAACCAGTTGATCCCGTACCATTTACAGAGTGTGCAGGCACTATCAGCAGCTGATTGGCCTCCACGGGTACACTTCTGAGAATGGTTCATCCAACAATGTGTCAATCCACATTTCAGTGCAAATGTTCTCTTTACGGAAGAGGCTTCATTCCAGCGTGATCAAATTGTAAATTTTCACAATCAACATGTGTGGGCTGACGAGAATCCGCACGCAATTGTGCAATCGCGTCATCAACACAGATTTTCTGTGAATGTTTGGGCAGGCATTGTTGGTGATGTCTTGATTGGGCCCCATGTTCTTTCACCTACGCTCAATGGAGCACGTTATCATGATTTCATACGGGATACTCTAGAACATGTGCCTTTACAAGTACGACACAACATGTGATTCACGCACGATGGAGCTCCTGCACATTTCAGTCGATGTGTTCGTACGCTTCTCAACAACAGATTCTGTGACCGATGGATTGGTAGAGGCGGACCAATTCCATGGCCTCCACGCCCTCCTGACCTCAACCCTCTTGACTTTCATTTATGGGGACATTTGAAAGCTCTTGTCTACGCAACCCGGTACCATATGTAGAGACTCTTCGTGCTCGTATTGTGGACGTCTGTGATACAATACGCCATTCTCCAGGGCTGCATCAGCGCATCAGGGATTCCATGCGACGCAGGGTGGATACATGTATCCTCGCTAACGGAGGATATTTTGAACATTTCCTGTAACAAAGTGTTTGAAGTCACGCTGGTACGTTCTGTTGCTGTGTGTTTCCATTCTATGATTAATGTGATTGGAAGAGAAGTAATAAAATGAGCTCTAACATGGAAAGTAAGCGTTTCCGGACACATGTCCACATAATATATTTTCTTTCTTTTTGTGTGAGGAATGTTTCCTGAAAGTTTGGCCGTACCTTTTTGTAACACCCTGTATAAAACAACAAGTATCTGGTGCAGTTGTTAGATCAGTTACTGCTGCTACAGTAGCCTATTATCAGGATTTAAATGAGTCTGAAAGTGGTGTTATAGTCGGCCCACGAGCGATAGGACACAGTATCTCCGATGTAGTGATGAAGTGGGGAATTTCCCGTAGGACCATTTCACGCGTGTACCGTGAATATCAGTAATCCGGTAAAATACCAAATCTCCGACATCACTGCTGCCGGAAAAATATTCTGCAAGAAAGTGACCAATGACGAATGAAGAGAATCGTTCAACGTGACACAAGTGTAACCCTCCCACAAATTGCTGCAGATTTCGGTGCTAGGCCGTCAACAAGTGTCAATGAGCGAACTATTCAACGAAACATCAACGACATGGGCTTTCGGAGCTGAATCCCCACTCGTGTACCCTTGAGGATTGCACGACACAAAGCTTTACGCCTCGTCTGGGCCCGTCAACACCGACAATGGACTGTTAATGACTGTAAACATGTTGCCTGGTAAGACGAGTCTCGTTTTAAATTGTATCGAGCGGATGGACGTGTACGGTTGTGGACACAACGTCATGAGCCCATGGACCCTGCATGTCAGCAGGGGACTGTTCAAGCTGGTGAACGCTCTTTAATGGTGTGGGGCGTGTGCAGTTGGAAGTGATATGGGATCCCTGATACGTCTAGAAACGATTCTGACAGCTGACAAGTACGTAAGCATCCTGTCTGATCACGTACATCCACTCATGTCCATTATTCATTCCGACGGACCAGGGAAATTCCAGGAGGACAATGTGACACCCCACACGTCCAGAATTGATATAGAGCGGCTCCAGGAACACTCTTCTGAATTTAAACACTTCCGCTGGCCACCAAATTCGCCAGACAACATTTTTGAGCATATCTGGGATGCCTTGCAATACTCTTCAGAAGAGATCTTCGCCCCACCCACCATTACGGAGTTATGGACAGCCCTGTTGCATTCATGCTGTCATTTCCCTCCAGGACTACTTCAGACATTAGTCGAGTCCATGCTACGTCATGTTGCAGCACTTCTGTGTGCACGCTGGGGCCCTACACGATATTAGGCAGGTGTGCCAGTTTCTTTGGCTCTTCAGTGTATAGTGACCGGGCCAAATATCTCACGAAATAAGCATCAAACGAAGAACTTCAAAGAACTACACACGTCTAACTTGAAGGGGGAGACCAGATGGCGCTATGGTTGGCCCCCTAGATGGCGCTGCCATAGGTCAAACGGATATCAACTGTGTTTTTTAAAAGGAACCCCCATTTTTTATTACATATTCATGTAGTGCGTAAAGAAACACGAATGTTTTAGTTGGACCACTTTTTCCGCTTTGTGATAGATGGCGCTGTAATAGTCACAAAAGTATAACCACGTGGTATCACATAACATTCCGCCAGTGCAGACGGTATTTGCTTGGGCTATTTACCAATTTCGGCAAAGATCGATATCGTGTTGATGTATGGCTATTGTGATCAAAATGCCCAACGGCCGTGTGGTATGTATGCTTCTCGGTATCCTGGACGACATCATCCAAGTGGCCGGACCGTTCGCGGATAGTTACGTTATTTAAGGAAACAGGAAATGATCAGCCACGTGTGAAACGTCAACCAAGACCTACAACAAATGAGGATGCCCGAGTAGGTGTTTTAGCTGCTGTCGCGGCTAATCCGCACATCAGTAGCAGACAAATTGCGAGAGAATCGGGAATCTGAAAAACGTCGGTGTTAAGAATTCTACATCAACATTGATTGCACCAATTCCACATTTCTATGCCCCAGGAATTGCATGGCGACGACTTTGAACGTCGTGTATAGTTCTGCCACTCGGCACGAGAGAAATTACAGGACGATGACAGATTGTTTGCAAGCGTTCTATTTAGCGACGAAGAGTCATTCACCAACAGCGGCAACGTAAACCGGCATAATATGCACTGTTGCACAACGGAAAATCCACGATGGCTGCGACAAGTCGAACATCAGCGACATGGCGGATTAATATATGGTGCGGCATTAAGAGAGAAAGGATAAATGGCCCCCGTTTTATCTATGGCAATCTAAATGGTGAAGTGCTTGCTGATGTCCTACGTAATGTTCTACCGATGTTACTACAAGATGTTTCACTGCATAACAGAATGGCGATGTACTTACAACATGATGGATGAACAGCATTTTTCATGACAGGTGGATTGGTCGTCGAAGCACAATACCATGGCCCGCACGTTCACCGGATGTGGGGAAAGTTGAAGGATATCTGCTATCGTGATTCACCGACAACGCCTGACAACATGCGTCAGCGCATTGTCAATGCATGTGCGAACATTACGGAAGGCGAACTACTCGCTGTTGAGAGGAATGTCGTTACACTTATTGCCAAATGCATTGAGGTTGGCGGACATCATTTTGAGCATTTATTGGATTAATGTGGTATTTACAGGTAATCAGGCTGCAACAGCATGCGTTCTCAGAAATGATAAGTTATCAAAGGTACATGTACCACATTGGAACAACCGATATAAAATGTTCAAACGTACCTACGTTCTGTATTTTAATTTTAAAAACCTACCTGTTACCAACTGTTCGTCTAAAATTGTGAGCCATATGTTTGTGACTATTACAGCGCCATCTACCACAAAGCGAAAAAAGTGGTCCAACTAAAACCTTCATATTTATTTACGTACTACACGAATATGCAATAAAAATGGGGGGGGGGTTCCTATTTCTTTAAAAACGCAGTTTATATCCGTTTGACCTATAGCAGCCGGGGTGGCCGAGCGGTTCTAGGCGCTACAGTCTGGCACCGCGCGACCGCCACGGTCACAGGTTCGAATCCTGCCTCGGGCATGGATGTGTGTGATGTCCTTAGGTTAGTTAGGTTTAAGTAGTTCTAAGTTCTAGACGACTGATGACTTCACCAGTTAAATCCCACAGTGCTCAGAGCCATTTGAACCATTTTGAACCTATGGCAGCGCCATCTAGCGGGCCATCTGCTTTTCCATGCAAGCTAGACAAGTTTCGTTCTTTGTATTTTTTTTTTTTTACGCTTATTTCGTGAGATATTTGGCCCGGTCACGATCAATGGACCACCCTGTATAGGGGTGCCATTGCGATAGCGTCTTTCTCCTGGACCTTTTCTCTCTGGCGCTCTTTCTCTGTCGTTACTGTGAGATCTCTCTGCGTCTTCCAGGTCAGCACGACTGTATGACGTGTTATTAATTTTGAAATCGATTTTTAACTGAAACTGTTAATACTTTCATTTCGTGATTGTAATCACCCTGTGTCAAATAGTGCAGCATTTACAGTAATTTTAGCATGCTAGGCAGTCGTGTTAACGTAGCATCCAGGAGCTACGAGATCTTGAATTTTAATACTTTACTTTACAGTCATGCCACTGCTCGCGCGGCTAGTATATCGTTTATATTTCGTAGGAGCCTGCGGACCTGGAGGAGATCTTATTTACATCAAATCAAATAGGTATACAATAGCTGACTGATTTTTCAGCTGAACTGGCAGCGAACCAACAAAGGCATAATTTCAAGGTATACAGGAAAGATGTGGTACTATGCAATCACAATAATTATATGCAAGGCTTAATTCATGTTTGTTAAAGTCAATATGGGTAAGAATTGTTCTGTAATTTAAGTCGTAAACCATAAAAGAAACTAATTGTAAAAACCAAATAATATTCAAAATCGAGACAACACATCTGTTCTGTCAGACATTGTCCAACAGAACAGACACCACACATACAATAATACATGTGTGCCTTGACAGCAATGATAAATATGTGCCTTGACAGCAATGATAAATCCAGCACGGGTGCACTTGAACGAATTATTTAAAGCTGTGAGCAATGAGGATAATGGTCGCTGGACGGTGAATGTGTAGTGTGGGACAAGTTGAGAATTTTGGTTGGACAGGAAGCGTGTCTGGATAGTCGAAGTGGTTAGGATGACTGCTCATATAAAGCAGGAAGTCCGTGTTCGAGTCCTAGTTTGGTATAAATCTTCACTTGTCGTCATTTAATTTAATTCAGTGCTCAGTTGTGGCCAAGGTCTGTATTTTTCATACATCATGTATATAGACACAGATACTGTATCATTAAACGGTGTCTGTTTTGTAATGGACGATGGACGCTAATTTGGGTTGGACGGAAGCATGACGCGGTAGCCGAAGCTGTGAAGGCGTAAAGCGAAAATTCCAGATTCGAGTCTGAATTTGGTTTAGTGCAAAATTGTGGCTGAGGTCTCTATTTCTCTTACAGACACCACACATATATTAATGTACACATGCCTTGACGGCAATAGTAACTGTAGTGTGAATGCGCACTATATCAGAACTCTTGTGGGAATCAGGTACAGCAGTGAGGGTAATGGACGGTTGACTCTACGTGTGTAATATGCGTCAAGTTGAGAATTAAGAGTTTGACGGGAAGTGTGTTCAGACAGCCGAAGCGTCAGCCTTCGGTGACGAAGCGGTGCGGCCGCTGCTGTTTACGTCCCCGCCGCGGCGTTTGCCTCGTAGTTGTTTACTTTCACAGCCATATTCGTCTCTGTAACTGAAAAACGATTAAGCTTGCGGAAATTTGTGGTAAGGTCTTACGGGACCAAACTGCTGAGGTCATCGGCCCCTAAGCTTACGCACTAACCTAAGCTAACTTACGCTAAACACAACACACACACCCATGCCCGAGAGAGGTCTTTAACCTCCTACAGAGGGAGCCACGATTAAGCTTGCGACAAGATCCTATCACGGACGAAAGAGCGTCTCAAATTATAGCATTCGGACTGCCACATAGGCCCAGCAATTGTTGGACATCCTGGCCTGAGATTATACAAGGTCCGTACCTGCGAACCCGCGTTCAAATGCCGGCACAAGACGTGACGGGGGACTGTGCCCTTATGGAATAGTACACGGGCATATAGTAGACAAATTGGCACACTTCACGCCATAGTTTTGAACCGACTATGGCTAGTCCGCATTCAACTAGAGAGACATGTCCCGTCCTAACTTTTCATTGGTCATATTTGATGGACAACCAAAGACCTTTTCTGGATGCTGTAACGAAGGACATGGGCCAGATTAATGCCTCCAACGCAGAATTTTGCAGCTGCGGACCTACGACGCTTCTGCCCTTCTGGCTGTGACATCCCTTCCACACGCCCCTCGCCAGGAGTTACCGGCGTCTTATGAAGATGTTGATACGAATCTCGACGCCACGCCTTCGTTCGTAGCGACTCCATCCCGTCATCAGACTCGCAAGCACTCTACCGCAAACACAGGATACCAAAACGTAGCAAGAAGAGGAGGTAGAGTCCGCGTCGTACTTCCGAGATGAATTCATCACACTCCCACCAGATGGCTCGCAGGAGGAGGTCCCACGCGCAGTTGCCGGTACCCAGATGGTACGGGCATGACAATTTTCCGTCACACAGCAATTCCCTGAAAACCCCGATGGCGGATTTTCTGACGCCACCAACGTAGATTTTCTGACGACAACGGCTCTTCCTGTATCAGCCGCGTTTCGTGGGCGAGCGATGTTGTTCCTGAACCCCCACTAGACGAAAAATGGCACAGGGTGCCCCAGTGAAGCGGGCATGAACAGGAGACGTAGAGTGCTTAAGATCCAACGACATTCGCTCTTAACGATAAGAGCGCGCACGGCAACATGCTGCTGATACTGGTGTACAAAATTGCCACTATCAGTTTAAATATGTTTTTCTTTTTATTTACACGTCAAGTTCCGTAGGACCAAATTGAGAAGCAAATCTCCAAGGTCATGGAACGTGTTAGTACATGAAATAATAACATAAAAGTAATAACAGACAAGAACAAATGTTTATGAACCCGAAAAAAGTCTGTCCATAGGTTTAAGTAAACGCAATTAGCAATAGAACAAGAATCAGCTTGATCTCTCAAGGAAATCCACGACAGAATAGAAGGAGTGACCCATGAGGAAACTCTTCAGTTTTGATTTGAATGCGCTTGGATTACTGCTAAGATTTTTGGATTAGAGTGTTAGATTATTGAAAATGGATTCAGCAGTATGCTGCACATCTTTCTGCACAAGAGTTAAGGAAATCCGATCCATATGCATGTTTGATTTCTGCCGAGTATTAACTGAGTGAAAGACGCTTATTCTTGGAAATAAGGTAATATTGTTAATGACAGTAAGGAATATATATATTGAGAGGCCATTGTCTAAATACCCAGATTCGTGAACAGGGGTCGACAAGAGCTTCGTGAACTTAACAACACTTATTGCCCGAACCGCCTGTTTCTAAGCCAAAAATATTCTTTTAGAATAGGAAGAGTTACACAAAAATATAATATCATACGACATAAACGAATGAAAATAAGCAAAGTAGACTAATTTTCGTGTCGAACGATCATTCACTTCAGATACCGTTCGAATAGTAAAAATGGCAGCACTAAGTCTTTGAACAAGATCCTGAATATGGGCTTTCCACAACAGCTTAATATCTGTCTGAACACCTAGAAATTTGAACTGTTGAGTTTCACTAGTAATATGCCCATTCTGTGAAATTGAAACGTCAGGTTTTGTTGAATTGTGTGTTAGAAACTGTAAAAACTGAGTCTTAGTGTGATTTAGGGTTAGTTTATTTGCTACAAGCAATGAACTTAGCTCATGAACTGCACTATTTGAAACCGAGCCAATGCTGCATACAACATCCTTTACTGCCAAGCAAACAGAAATATTTTAGAGATACCTGTAATACCAGAGGGTATATCATTTATATAAATAAGGAACAGGAGTGGTCCTAACACTGTTCCCTGGGGCACCTTCCCCGTGACCGTATCCCACTCAGACCGCACATCACAGCCATTCTAAACATTGTGAATAATGACCTTTTGCTGTCTGTTACTAAAGTAAGAGGTGAACCAATTATGAGCTACTCCCCGTAATCCGTAATGATCCAACTTCTGGAGCAATATTTTGTGATCAACACAATCAAATGCCTTAGGTAAATCAAAAAATATGCCTAGCGTTCTAAACCTTTTGTTTAACCCGTCCAGTACCTCCCAGAGAATATAGCATTTTCAATCGCTAAACGACTTCTAAAGCCGAACTGTACCTTTGATAGCAAATCGTGTGATATAAAATGATCATTTATCCTTACATAAACAGCTTTTTCAATAACATTAGCAAACACAGACGGCATAGAAATAGGTCTAAAATTATCTACATTATCCCTTTCTCCCTTTTTATAAATTGGCTTTACTACTGAGCAATTTTTCAGGAAGCAGACCGTTCCTAAAGGTAAAATTACAAACATGGCTAAATCCAGGGCTAACAAGTGCAGCACAGAACTTTAATATTCTGCTAGGCACTCCATCATAACCATGAGAGTCCTTAGTCTTCAATGATTTAATTATTGACTCAATCTCCCTCTTGTCTGTATCACAGAGAAATCAGTCTCGGAAAGGCATTTGAAAAGAAAGTTTTATGATTCCCTGTAGAAACTAAATTTTTATTTAATTCACGAGCAATGCTCAGGAAATGATTGTTACATACTGAACATATATCTTATTTATCAGTAACAGAAATATTTTTACTATGAACTATATCGTCGACCTTGTGCTGTTGAAAGACACTTCCTTCACAAATTACCATATGGCTTTAAATTTATACTCTGATTTTTCTATTGTATTTGCGCACCACATACTCTTTGCCTTCCTAAAATCATTATAAGCACCTCAGAATACTGTTTGTAATGGGCTACTGTCGCTTAATTGTGGCTACTTCTAACATTTTGATATAATTCCCGCTTTGTTCCACATGATGTCCTCCTCCCACTAGTCAGCCACCCGAGCTGCCTATTACTGCTAGTACACCGTTTAGGAAGCAACTCTCAAAGAGGATGAGAAATGTGTTAAGGAAAGCATTATATTTATCATGTATGTTATCGACACTATAAACATCCTCCCACTCTTCCTCCTTGACAAGGTTTAAAAAACTCTATTGCTGTTGGGTTAACTTTCCTACATAATTTTGTAATTAAATGTGATATTTGTTTGAGTACTAAAATCTTTTAGTGCTAAAATTTGTGCATCATGGTCTGAAAGGTCACTCACCCTTTTACTAACAGAATGCCCATGAATGAATAAAAATATTGTCTATGGCTGTGCTACTGTTCCCCTGCAGCCTAGTTGGAAAAAACACAGTCTGCATCAGATCATATGAATTTACGAGATCAACCAACATCCTTTTTCTTGCACCATGATATACAAAATTTATATTGAAGTCATCACATATAATTAATTTCTGGTACTTCCTACAAAGTGAATCAAGAACCCTCTCTAGCTAGAGCAGAAATGCTCTGAAGTCAGAGTTAGGGGACCTATAAACAACAACTATTATAAGTTTAGTTTCACTAAATTCAACCGCCCCTGCACAACATTCAAATATCTGTTCAGTGCAGTGCCCTGATACGTCTATAGACGCAAATGGAATACTGTTTTTACGTACATAGGCACTCCCCTACCTCGCAAGGAACTCCTTGAAAAACAGCCAGCTAATCTGCATCTTGCTGAAGGAAGAATCTGAATTGTCAAATTATTTAAGTGTTGCTCTGTTACACCAATAATTTCAGAGTCAACATCTATAAGCAGTTCACAAACTTTATCTCTAATACCTCTTATATTTTGACGAAATATGCTAATTCCTTCTCTACTTGAAACATTATATCCTCTGAAGGTGAGCCCTTAGTTGGACTACCTGTAGGCAGGTATACCTATCAGCTGTCGTCAATCTAAAAGAGGTGCAGCTCTAATACTTTCGGTTCCTATGTTAAACTACGAGTGTTACGAGACACGTTATTCCACGTGGCCTGATTTTTTTCTTTTCTTTTCTTTTTTGCTATGTTAAATAAATGAGTTTACTCTTTTTTTTACTCTGCATAGCTAAAAGAATAAATAAATAAATAAAAAGCAAAACAAACAGGCCGACACAAAATTGTTTCCTTAGTGACCTGTATTCTCCAGGTGTTATTTCATTCAAGAACTTTGATTATTATGTTAAAAAAAGGCAGTTAATGCGAAAAAAGTGGATGAGACGATCACTCGCGTGAAATGGGAAATCTCGTTTCGAGTCCCAGTTTGGCATAAATTTTCACTTGTCACTACTACATTCAATTCAATGCCCATTTGCGAATAATTTGATATTTCTCTTAGATCATATATATTTGCTACTGTTGTATCAGAAATAATGTCTGTTGTGTCAAACATGTCCGACAGAACAGACACCGCAGCCGGCCGCGGTGGTCTAGCGGTTCAGGCGCTCAGTCCGGAACCGCGCGACTGCTACGGTCGCAGGTTCGAATCCTGCCTCGGGCATGGATGTGTGTGATGTCCTTAGGTTAGTTAGGTTTAAGTAGTTCCAAGTTCTAGGGGACTGATGACCACAGATGTTAAGTCCCATAGTGCTCAGAACCATTTGAACCATTTTGAACAGACACCACAGATGTATGAAACGTAGCGTGGTCTCCTGGAACACATCTTCGGCATAAAGGGGGCGTGGCACGATTGTCGCGAGTGCCGTTTAGGCTGTTTGCCTCAGAGAGGCAGTGAGTGCAGCAGCAAGGACAGCCAACTTGTGTCTCACAAGTTGGTCTGTCTAAGCATCTTCCGGACAAGAACGACGAGCACCGGAAATGGTGTTGGACACATTCCTCTGGCGAGGGGTGAGTCGTCGTCATACACACATCACTTGGCGGCTCCAAGTGTTTCCGGTGTTTGTCATCCCACAGTGTATTTGTGCTCTTGGTGAGCTATTTTTAGTTCGTTGCTTCGCTGGCGAGACCACGCGACATTCGTAAAAACGGATCTTCCAACCCGCTGTGAGCGTGATAATTGTGACTGGTTCACTTCCCGCGGCGCGAGTTTGTGCCCTGCTGCTTCTATATTGGACTCGGTCCAGCCTCCAGTTGTTGTCGTTGTTGTTTTGTTCCCTGTTCCTATGTCTGGCCATGCAATCTGAGGAGCGTGTCGCTCGTATCAAAACATAAAAGCTTCCATTTGGTAACTATCGTAGAGTTTTAATTTGAATTTGTAATTTAAATTATTGAAGTTTTGTAAATTTATTTTATGTTCAATGTCATTGATCATGACGTCCAAAACATTATCTTGCCTAGTTCCTTGTATACTAAATCACCAAGTCGCTTTCTTTAGTTATTTAGAGCCGGCAAACTTATGCGCCTCACCGGGGTAGATCTTGCTGCTTGCATTTTGGTGGGCTATATTTCCAAGCCAAGCAAGGTTCATCAGCTAACCGTTCGCGTCTCCTTTCACCTGTGTTTTCCGTCACGTGCGGCGGTAAAGTGTTCACCGATTCCGCCTCGTGGCGTGATTTGAAACTGAATTTCCGTTGGCCGCTGAACTTCTTTACTCTTAGGTGTAAGTGGGGTAGATATCTTGGCCAGTTACCTTATTATCTTTTAGCAACTTCTCACAAATGTTTTGTCTATGCTGCCAACGTGTTATCTGATGAGTCAAGTTTTACTCGTTTTACTTAAAAATTGCTTCTGTCTTCATGAGGCTATCATTGTATGTTTGTGCCTAGGGACATGTTCCTAACAGTTTATTAGAAAAGGAGGAGTGTGTTGAGCAGCATATCGGGCCTGAAAGCCGCCCGGGATTAGCCGAGCGGTCTTAGGCGCTGCAGTCATGGACTGTGCGGCTGGTCCCGGTGGAGGTTCGAGTCCTCCCTCGGGCATGGGTGGGTGTGTTTTTCCTTAGAATAATTTAGGTTAAGTAGTGTGTAAGCTTAGGGACTGATGACCTTAGCAGTTAAGTCCCATAAGATTTCACACACATGTGAACATTTTTTCGGGCCTGGACTAAGTAATTTCGGGTCCGCTCGTCCGGATCACATTGACCGACGCGTGGTGCTTTCATATCAAGCAGCTTTAATTCTTTTCCTTTCCTTTTAATGAACTACTTACGACGTAAACCTGAATTACTTGTTGTAGTTTAGTGAACATATTCTAAAGATGTTTGTGGCCTACCTATTCGAAGACTGTTTTCATACGATCTTCGAAGAGATTGTTGCATAAATTCAATTCCTGAAGTATTGTCTTGCTTCTCTTACTGAAATTGGTTGCAAATATTTCAGCAATAGTAGCCAGTGGCACTCAAAAGTGGTATATTTTGAAAAAAGAATAACATTTGTTGTAAATTTAAATTTTCGTACTTCATGTTCCCATAACGACTTTTTGGAGAGTTGAATTAACGCTATAACCTTTTATTATTAAATCTCAGTGAAATATTTGATAACATTACTGACTGATTATCAGTAATTGTTGTTAAATAATTATATCTTATTGAACAGTTTTGTCTTAGTATGTCAAGGTCCCGTTGGCCTAATTGATAAAAATATTTTGTTGAGAGGTGTTAACAAAAATCTCGATACAAATAATGTTCAGCCCTTACTCGGGGCCGTCATTCCGCCGTCATTCCACTCCCAGGCAACATTACGCCAGAAGTGCATACCAACATCAGTCAAGTTCGATGATTTAGTGATATTCCTATAGAGTCTCCAGCCGGAACATAGCGTTATCTTGACACAAGACAGTTCCGAAGACTTAATGCGACGGCTTACTCAGTTGAAGATGACGGCCAGGTAGACCACCGAAATTTTGTGTCAACATGACGTTTTGTTCCGGCTGCAGAAATGATATGAAAATCATCAGTTACTACGCCGGGAAAGTTTATGGAACTTGATGATTTGGTGTTTCAGTGTACAGGATATTCTATATTGACTCCTGTACATGTTGCTAAGATAATAGACAAAAGTTAAGGAATATAGAGGGTGTCATTAGAAGTAAACTGAAGATATCAACCCACGTCTAGAAACGTGACACTACAGTGCATCAAAACTGCCGGAGTCACCATCCGTCACTAGGCCACGCCTTTGGCAGTAAATAAGAGTTTTGTGTGCTAGCACTCCCTCAGTGGTGATGGGCCTACAGGTGTGGGCATATAGCAGCCCCCTCGACGGACTTACTGAATACTTGTGAAGAAACACGTCAGTGTTTCTTGCCAAAGAGCTAGCCTAGTACAGAACTTGGCCCCTGTTGCTTCAATGCTCTGCAGGGTCGTTGGATAACGTATCTGAACATTGTTTTCAGTTCTCAGTGTTTCCCTCAGAGCGTCCTCTACAACCCCTCTAAGCTATTTTATGAAATGAGTGCCACACCGTTGTCAACAAGTCCTCTCATAACTACCCGTTTTGATTAGTGACCATTATCAGGAAGCAGGATCTGTGTACAGTAGAAAACCACGAAACAATCAGGAACTACAAGGTAAGCAAGAGGTGGATCAATGCAAACTATGGAAATGGAGGCTGAAATTTAAAATAAAAGTTGCAGGATTTCCAAAGTGTTGCACTGCTCAGATAGGATGCTCAGCTTATTATTACGTCTAAAGGCCTTGCAAGGCGTGGCTCATGGGACACTTTCCTCCAGCAAGTACTTCCCGCACCTGCTCGACTGATGAAGTTCAGCTATGTCCCAATCACAGATGCTGCCAGGCCACCGGGTTACGGGCGTGCCTGTCAGTCATCGTGGATCATGAACCTTACGCACTGCCTGTATATAAATGTCTTGGGACATACACATATACAAAACAGGGATGCACACAAATTATGCATACGTGCGGTGCTCTCGCTCAATTGAGTTCTGACGCCTGAATGCGCACTTCCCCAATATCGCGGCATGCCGTCTGAGCGGGAAGAAGTACGAGAGGAGGAAACTTGTGGACGCATTGCAAAAAAATGGTTCAAATGGCTCTGAGCACTATGGGACTCAACTGCTGAGGTCATTAGTCCCCTAGAACTTAGAACTAGTTAAACCTAACTAACCTAAGGACATCACAAACATCCATGCCCGAGGCAGGATTCGAACCTGCGACCGTAGCGGTCTTGCGGTTCCAGACTGCAGCGCCTTTAATCGCACGGCCACTTCGGCCGGCGACGCATTGCATTTAGATGCCAATGTTATCGCATAAGGAACACTGATAGTCCTGCATGTAGCTTTTTTTCATATTGGACAACAACATAGATCGCAAACAAAAAATTTCAGTATTTCTTAGTTATTTTAGGCGCGCTGAAGACAAAATTTGTATCTGGCACAAATTGTCGGCATACAAACAGACACAGCCAGTTACGTAGTCCTATCACGTTTGCAACATCACTCTGGATACGTGAAAACTCTTCCCGAGGAAAACAATGTAGAACTCCCGGACAATTTTATCATAAAAGAATTTCTCTTTTAAATGGGAATTGCACTGTTGATCTATCGGTTCTGTTTGTACACGCTACACTGAAACCGTAAACGGTCTCTAAAACAGATCAAAAACAGATGTAAGATTGGTAGAGCTCTCGAAATTTTCAGAAAACTATTCCTGTAATTCTTTAACGCCATAATGAAATCTTTAGAATTCGCGTTTTCTGTAACACCCGTGAGATCAGGGATATGGATTACTGTCAGAAGTTGCCACTTCCTCAAAATGATTTTCATTTCAAATGCATCCCCAACAAATACAAATAAGTTGCTTCTCATCTTGAAGCGTCTTACATTGGGTAGTGTGCAGCCCCGTTCACATATAGTCAGACGCCTACTATCCATTTTGGATGTTCTAATTTTCGTTTCTGCTTTCCTTTTTCCTTCAGAAACTCAACAATTGCGGGTCTTAAATAGAAAAATCATTTCAGATATACGCTCTGACTTAACCGACGTTGCTTACGGCAATCTACGTCTCCATGCTCACCATCAAAAACTGTTGCAACAGATGATATATCAAAGCGCGTGACATCAGAAAATTTACTATTCGTACAGGCCTGCTAATTTAGTTAGCTGAAAGTGCTTCATCATGTATGCAACAATGAATCGCGCACAAACCGTCTAGCCATCGGCAATGAAGTCATTATATTCTTTTTGGATTGCGTTGTATTGCCTTCCATTACAATAACTGCGCTGTCTATCTATTACGCGATTGAATAATGGATACTGAGAATTCTGACCCTTCCTTTCTGTGACTCGCACTCGTTTCTAAAGATTGGGACGATAGATCACTAGACTGTCCCTCTTCCCGCAAAAAGGCACTGGACCTATGAACTTCCTCTATACGACGATGAAATAGCGAAAGATGAACAGCGCTGACAGTAAGATTATGCAGAACTAAAGAGAGTCGTGCCGATCGCAAAATGCCATAACAAACGCCGGAAGAAATAGTGTCGCATCGCGCAGCTAAATGAAATCTCGCGCTGTTCTGAGTACCTCCGAGAAAGAGCGAGCAAAGCCGAGACATCCCAAGATAGGCCGAGCCTCCAACTGCGCACGCATGTAGTTTTGACCACCGTGACCGACCCTGCGTTAAAACTTCGAGTTTTATTTCTTTGTGTGTCTCACTCTTACACTTACATTAATGATACCTATTGTAGCAAAAGGAAGCTGAAATTCCAACGACTCATTACTCACTGCAGTACACTGAGCAGAATTAACGCACGTGATTGAAGATAACGTACTTTCACAAATGTATATCGCTCCGAGGAATAATTTTATTTTACGAGCAAAATCAGTGAATATTGCTTTCTGATCTTGCGGCATGACTTCAAACTCTGGAGCATCTCTTTCTGTTTTGAATAGCAGGAACGATTCGTTTTCTAATCTCTACACTACTTCTTGAAAATCACTTCACTTCCAATACTGATTTTTATTGGGTTACGAAAGAAAATTATATCTGTCTCTAGAAATTTAAAATATTTAAAGTGACTATGAAGCTCATTGGAGAGTTCGTCAATAAATGAAGAAAATGTAGAAAATTTTACTTCTTTGTATTTTTGTTTCAGTTCATGGAAATCCGAAAAATATCAAACATTTACCTTGTTTAGCTGCAGTTCAATATCAACATAACTCTACACCGGAATCCATCAATTTCTGCAAACCTACCAGAAATTGCGCATTCCTTCCCTTGCAAACGTAAACTAAAACTTTTAAGTGTTCTATAAAACCTGTGAAACCTTCAGTTTATTTTCAAATTCCATAATATCTGAGCCGGCCGTTGTGGCCGAGGGGTTCTAGGCGCTTCAGTCTGGAACCGCGCGACCGCTACGGTCGCAAAAAAAAAAAAAAAAAAAAAGGAAAGAAAAGAAAGAAAAGGTGCAAATTTCGACTGAGATGCGGATCGATATCCTACACGTATTATATTCGTAATTTTCGTTACATCTCTCATCAATGATAACATTTTGACACTTTCCCCTCATAGTGCTTCCTGATGAATAATACACTGAAAACTTTCTTTTTTTAATTCACAATCGAATACATTTTAGCTAACGAACATTGCTGGTGCACCATCGGCACATACTGCAAAGCATTTGTGAAAACCATCAGTTTTGTCAGCACATTGGAACTGCATTAAAACTGCACAGAAAGGTCGTCTATTACTCTACGAATAAATTATTTGACTCAGAAATGTTCGATCAGCACTTTCAGCCACGCACAAAGAGTAAAACCGACAGTTTACAATTAAATAGTTTAGTTTCTTTTTTATGTTGTGGAACATATCAGGAACTCTACTTTTTCCATTGTTATGTGACAAAGCAGCTATTTTAAAATCTTCAATGGCGTCTTTGTAACCAAATCGTTTCACCGTTTCCAATGTACATGCCATCGCTGAAGCATTTCCAATCTTTGCTTAATTTTAAGCGTATCTCACACGATGCAGTTAAACTGTTTTCTTTAAGACTTCGCTGTTTTAGAAACTCTTGTATTACTGTTTTTAACTTTTCCTCCAAAACACATCGTTTACCAAGAGAGTAATGCTCTAGTGTTGCTTCATGGACAGAAGAGAAATGTGTAGCAAGGCTTTCGTTTAGACTCATAACATATTAAACATCGGAGAAATTTCAATCGCGAGAGTAAATTATAGCGGGTATACCCATCTTGGAATTAGTACCATCACACATTACTAGATCGCAGTATGAGCGAATGAGCGAAAGCTCGAGAATTTAGCAGAAACATGATTGCAAACTCTTATTTACTGATTAGCAACCTTTGTTATATACGACCTATAGAAGATATTTTGGTCCGTGTTTCACAGTTATGTTTATTATTAAATTCCACAGTTCCATACAAAGGCTATGGCAGGGCGTGGTAACAGTACCTACAAAAGACACTAAATCGCGGGCCGATCAAAAAACGAACACTTCCTCCGGTCACGACTGCATTATTTATCAACACTTCAAACAATGCCCCCTCTCCTTTCTCATCACTCTTTATACCACTGTCCTCTCCACAGATTTCTGCCCTACCCCACAAACCTCCTACTGATACTGTCTCGTACCGCCCTATCTACCTCACATCAGTGTTTAGCAAGGTCTTCGAATCCATCCTCTCCCGACGTATTCATCAAATCTTGAATCAACACTGCCTTCTTCCCGTTATCCAGTGTGGCTTCCGTCACAATTTTTCCTCTGATAACCAGCTCCTGCGTCTCACCCGTCTCCTATCCTACTATCCCACCAACTCAACTCACGTAAATTCACTATATTTGTCTTCCTAGACCTAGAGAAAGCCTACGACCGTGCATGGCATTACGGTCTCCTTTTCAGACTCCAGACTTACGCACTTCCAGTTAATTACGTTCGCCTTATTGCAATCTTCCTATCCAATCGCCAAACCTTCGTCAGTATTAACAATCAATACCAATACCGGTATCTTCTATTCCAACGCAACAGAGCCCCAAATGCTCTGTCCGCTCTCCTCTCCCTTATCTCCTCTACAGCGTTCATACGCCCATGTCATTCCCACCAGTCCATGTTCTTCAATATGCTGATGACACCGCTTTCCTCGCCCTCTACCTTACACTCCATAAATCTCAACGGTCCCATCAAATTCGCCTCAACCAGTGTACCTCCTAGTGAAACCAGTGGATTCTTAAGATCAACCCTCTAACACCCAGGCAGTAATTATAGGACGAACGACATACACCTTCCGCCTCCGTGACATTTACCTTTCCATTTACAACCGTCCCAGCCAGATAACTAACACACTAAAATTTCTTGGACTAACCCTAAACTAGCAACTAACATGGAAACCTCATGTATTAACCATACAACAGAAAGCCCAAAATAGACTAAAACTACTGAATCTACTAATAGGCCACTATTCTCCACTCCTACAAAACTCTTATTCGACCCATCCTCTGCTATGCAAATGTTGCATGGATATCCGCCACTCCAAAATTCTATAAGTCCCTCCAAATTCTAGAACGCCCTGCACTCCGTCACGCTTTCCTCGTTCGTTTACCTTTCCCCACCCGGAACCTCTACCATCTCACGAAATTACCACCCCTCCTCTCCCACATCGAAGACCTATGCAACTCCTGTTCGCAAACTACTTTCCAGTAACCCCATTGTTTTCTCTCTGATCACCAACCTTGATATGCTGCCGCGCCTTCACAAACACATCCCTACGTCCCTATATGTACACACACAGCATCTCCTGTCCCAACGCAATTTCAACCAACTCCCCCTCCCAGATAATGAGGTCCATCCCGATATTTATCCCTCCTTGACCCGTGGTAACCAAAACGTGCTGGGTCCCGGGTCCGCACCCCGCCACCGCTTATATTTTGAATAAAACTCATAGACATGAGCGTCCGAAGACTTCCACCGTAAGAAGTCACCCTCATTCTGCTAACGGCCTTGTAAAGGAGGGCGGAAGAGCGGACAAATCTTCAGAACACTCTCTTCCCATTGGAGAAAGCAGTGATTAACGGCATGAGGATGGAGAACGCAATGGAAACTACTGCATTAGAGAAACATAACATGTATTAACAGGACATGTGGCCTGTAATTGAAAAAATGTCGTGATGATCTCTCCATTTGCAAAACATTCCGGAATAGACAACCATTCGGATCTCCAGGAGAGAACTGCCAAAGGGGAGATGACCACAAGAAAAAGACTGAAGAACCAACGAAAGGATAAGGTTCTACCAGTCGGGGCGTGCGATGTGAGAAGTTTGAATATGGTAGGAAGCTAGAAAATTTGAAAAGGGGAAATGCAAAGGCTCAGTGTAGATACAGTGGTGCTCAGTGAAGTGAAATGGAAAGAAGACAAGAATTTCTGATAAGATGAGTATAGGGTAATATTAACAGCAGCAGAAAATAATATAACGGGTGAAGAATCCGTTATGAATAGGAAGGTAGGGTAGTGAGAATGTTACTGTGTTCAATGATAGAGTTGTTCTTATCAAAATCGACAGCAAGTCAAGGCCGCTAACGATAGTTCAGGTATAGATGACTACGTCGAAAGCTGAAGATGAAGAGATAGAGAAACCATCTGAGAATACTGAGCGGATAGTTCAATACATAAAGGAAGATCAAAATCTAATAGTCATGGGGGACTAGAATGCGGTTGTAGGGGAAGGAGAGGAAGAAAGGGTTACGGGAGAATATGGGCTTGGTATTGGGAATGAGAGAAGAGAAAGACTAACTGAGTTCTGCAATAAATTTTAGCCAGTAAAAGTGAATACTGTATTCAAGAATAACAAGAAGAAATTTGCTTGGAAAACGCCGGGGCATACAGGAAGATTTAATTTGTATTACATCATACAGAGATTCCGAAATAAGATACTGTATTGTAATGAGTACCCAGGAGCAGATATTGACTCTGACCACAATTTACTAGTGATGAATAGTAGGCTGAAGTTTAAGAGACCAGTCAGTCCACAAAGAGCTGTGGTACAGAAGTACTAAGGAATGAGGAGATACACTTGAAGTTCTCTAAGAATATAGATACTGCGATAAGGAATACCTTAGTATAGCAGTTCTGTTGAAGAGGAATGGGCATCTCTAATAGGGGCAATCACAGCCGTTGGGAAAAAAGACATAGGTACTATAAAGGAAACTGCGAAGAAACCATGGGTAACAGTAGAAATATTCGATGTAAGTACAAATATGTTCAAAATACATAAATACAAGTCGCTTAGGAATGAAACAAACAGGAAGTGCAGATTTGCAGTTCATGCAATCAAGTTGATGACGAAAATATTACACTCCTGGAAATGGAAAAAAGAACACATTGACACCGGTGTGTCAGACCCACCATACTTGCTCCAGACACTGCGAGAGGGCTGCACAAGCAATGATCACACGCACGGCACGGCGGACACACCAGGAACCGCGGTGTTGGCCGTCGAATGGCGCTAGCTGCGCAGCATATGTGCACCGCCGCCGTCAGTGTCAGCCAGTTTGCCGTGGCATACGGAGCTCCATCGCAGTCTTTATCACTGGTAGCATGCCGCGACAGCGTGGACGTGAACCGTATGTGCAGTTGACGGACTTTGAGCGAGGGCGTATAGTGGGCATGCGGGAGGCCGGGTGGACGTACCGCCGAATTGCTCAACACGTGGGGCGTGAGGTCTCCACAGTACATCGATGGTGTCGCCAGTGGTCGGCGGTAGGTGCACGTGCCCGTCGACCTGGGACCGGACCGCAGCGACGCACGGATGCACGCCAAGACCGTAGGATCCTACGCAGTGCCGTAGGGGACCGCACCGCCACTTCCCAGCAAATTAGGCACACTGTTGCTCCTGGGGTATCGGCGAGGACCATTCGCAACCGTCTCCATGAAGCTGGGCTACGGTCCCGCACACCGTTAGGCCGTCTTCCGCTCACGCCCCAACATCGTGCAGCCCGCCTCCAGTGGTGTCGCGACAGGCGTGAATGGAGGGACGAATGGAGACGTGTCGTCTTCAGCGATGAGAGTCGCTTCTGCCTTGGTGCCAATGATGGTCGTATGCGTGTTTGGCGCCGTGCAGGTGAGCGACACAATCAGGACTGCATACGACCGAGGCACACAGGGCCAACACCCGGCATCATGGTGTGGGGAGCGATCTCCTACACTGGCCGTACACCACTGGTGATCGTCGAGGGGACACTGAATAGTGCACGGTACATCCAACCGTCATCGAACCCATCGTTCTACCATTCCTAGACCGGCAAGGGAACTTGCTGTTCCAACAGGACAATGCACGTCCGCATGTATCCCGTGCCACCCAACGTGCTCTAGAAGGTGTAATTCAACTACCCTGGCCAGCAAGATCTCCGGATCTGTCCCCCATTGAGCATGTTTGGGACTGGATGAAGCGTCGTCTCACGCGGTCTGCACGTCCAGCACGAACGCTGGTCCAGCTGAGGCGCCAGGTGGAAATGGCATGGCAAGCCGTTCCACAGGACTACATCCAGCATCTCTACGATCGTCTCCATGGGAGAATAGCAGCATGCATTGCTGCGAAAGGTGGATATACACTGTACTAGTGCCGACATTGTGCATGCTCTGTTGCCTGTGTCTATGTGCCTGTGGTTCTGTCAGTGTGATCATGTGATGTATCTGACCCCAGGAATGTGTCAATAAAGTTTCCCCTTCCTGGGACAATGAATTCACGGTGTTCTTATTTCAATTTCCAGGAGTGTAAAAGAAAGGTTCGAGAACAGAATTAAAATTCAAGGTGAAAGGATATCAATGATAAGATTCGCTGATGACATTGCTATGCTATGTGAAAGTCTTCACAAGATCTGCTGAATGAAATGAACAGTCTACTGAAAATGGATTGAGGATAGATCGAAGAAAGGCGGAAGTAATGAGAAGTAGCAGTAATGTGCATAGAGGAAACTTAACATCAGGATTGACGGTCACGAATCAGATGAAGATCAGGAATTCTGCTACCTAAGCAGGAAAATAACCCATGACGGACAGAGCAAGGAGAATATAAAAAGCTGGGAAAAGTAGCATTCCTGGCCCTGAGAGGTGTACTAGTATCAAACACAGATATTAATTTATCTAAGAAATTTCTGAGACTGTACCTTTTGGAGCACAGCATTGAATGGTAGCGAAACATGGACTGTGAGAAAACCGGAAGACAAGAGAATCGAAACATTTGAAATGTGGTGCTACAGACGAATGCTGAAAATTAGATGGATTGATAATGTACGGAATGAGGAGGTTCTGTGCAGAATCGGAGAGGAAAGGAATGTAAACACAGACAAGAAGAAGGAACAGCACGACAGGACATCTGTTAAAACACCCTGGAATAACTGCCACGATAGCAGAGGGAGCTGTAGGGGGTAAAAGCTGTAGAGGAAAACGAAACTGGCATACTTACAGCAAATAACTACTCGAGATGAAGAGGTGGCCACAGGAGGGGAATTCGTGGCGGGCAGCATCAAACTAGTCAGAATACTAATGACTCAAAAAATAAAACAGAATAAAATAAAACTTCAGTTCTTCCGCACTTATCCCACTCCATATCAGGGCTAGTGTCTCCTTTCCCTCTTCAGCCATCCTCGTCCCTTTCGACTGTCCTCACCATCTGTTTTGACCGCCGACTGTATGGCCCACTATCCACCTCAGTCCCTACTCCTCAACTCCACAGTCTTTCCTGTCTAACAAACCGTTATCTTCCCGCCCACATGCCTCAACCCTCCTGCAATACCTCTCAACCTATTGCAGGTGCTTCTTCAGTTTTTTTTAACTGTCCGTCGATTATTTTTTTAAATTTAAAGTAAAAATCAAACCTAGATTTTTTTTGTATTTCTCGTTGTAAATTTTTTAATTCACCTTGCTGAAAGGCGGAGATTTGCACCGCTGACAGCCCACATTCCGTATATGTGTGGCGGGGCGGATAAAATGACAATAAAGAAAAACAGATCGAACAGAACTCTAGACTTCCCGAACTGTGACGTAAACTGTTGGAACAGTTCTAGTCGTGCTCAAACATACTTCTACTTGAAACAATGAACCATTAGCTGAAACAGTAGAAGACAAATTCTCCAAAAACACAACGAGACACTTATCGAAAAACTTAACAACAGACGGCACAACTAGTTATCTTTTCATTGTACAAAATAATATCCAACGGCCTTGCCGCAGCTGTAACACCGGTTCCTGTCTGATTACAGAAGCTAAGCGCTGTCGGACCTGGCTAACCTTGTGAAGGGTGACCTTCCGGTCTGCCGAGCGCTGTTGGTAAGACGGATGCACTCAGCCCCTCTGAGGCAAACTGAGGAGCTACTTGACTGAGAAGCAGCGGCTCGGGTCACGAAAACTGACAACGGCCGTGAAATTTCATATAGTTTATACTGCGACACGTTTTCTCTGGAGGGTGTGGTTTTCGAGTTATTCAAGAAAAACATACAGAAGTGATATTACAAGCGTTCTATCTCGGAAACTATTCGGAATAGGGCATACGTCCATATGAAGTTTTCTGTTCAGAATCACTAACACTATCACCCCTCAAAGCTTGTACCTTTCCTCCTGTCTCACCCTTTATATGTATAATGATTGCCACAATACCCGTATGTCAGTTTACTAATTAATTAATAATGGATGTCGACAAATATTACGTAAAATTGTGATTGACTTTTTTTACTTTGCAGAAAAGACAGGAAAAGGCCTCTACTAAAATGCAAAGAAGAATATTTGCCAGGCAGAGTATTCAGCAGTAAATGCAAATTTATATGGGTCTCTCTTGAGAAAGAGGAAACGTTTGCACTACCGTCTGTGTGTGTGTTTTGTACCGTCTACGGAGATCCTTTGTATTAGCACCAGACAGAAGGAAAGTAGAAGGGAGACTGGACGTTCAGAGAGTCTAATAATGCTTGAAAGAACTGATAAAAGCTGTGAGGTACTCGATATTCCCACTGCGTTCTGCTCTCTCCGCACGTACAAAGGCGGCGCTGGTAACTGAAGTACAGTGTTCATTATCAACCGGCACGTTCTCTGCAGCATTCCATGTCTATTTAACGGTCGTTACCGTTAACGAATCCGCTCTTCAGTAAGAGACAAAGATTCTGTGTGAACGCCATACTCAGTCGGGCTGCATCTTGCACTGAAAGACGTCGCCGTTATACCTCATTTGGACACATTGTTACATGATACAGTTGATAATAATTAATATTACTACTCGGTAGTGACGGTAACTAAAATTATTGTTAAACTGAAAGAATACAATAATTTTTGGCAGTAAGATTTGTTTCAGTGTGATACGTAAATGAGCTCTGATACCTTTTCAGAGCCATTTTGCAATTTTTTTGTTGCTTATCCATCATTTGACTAGTATTGGGTTGTCTTGCGTCTTATCAAAATTCAGACTAACCAACTCATTTCTGATTTTGTTCGTAGCTGTAGTCCAGCAGCTGCAGAATATTTCATCAAAGATAAAAAGTCAGTCGTCAGCTGCACAAGAAAACCTGTATTAAGTGAGCCAAATAAAGGTTTTCTTGTGCAACTGACGGCTAACTTTTTATGTTTGGTGTACAACTCATTCCTGTTTGTACAGAATGTATAATAATTTATAGCGAAAACTTTTCAGAAAGCTAAGTCCGGCTGTCTGAGGTTTTTCTTATAGACTGAAGGGATGAAAATGGAGGATCAGTTAAGGGTAACAGAAGTATCGTCCATCACACACCATAAGGGTAGTTTGCAGAATATATATGGATATGTTGATGTGGATTATTAAACGCAACTTCTTTTGTAATGTGTTTTGGATATTCTATTCTTAAGCTGCCCTTATTATTGTTTCCCTATACTTTTCCTTTCTTTCTGAATGCCATCGTAGACATACCATCAAATTGCCCTATCTACTGAAAACGCTATTCCATACATTTCTTTTTCATCTTTTCTTTTTAATGCTTTACCCGTCCACTTCATTTTTAGTAATCTACTGTAGAACTACAATTCGAAAGATTTTAGTTTCATCGTATCTGATTGGACTGGATTAAATTAGATGTACTTTTCGTTCCAATTGACCTACAGTGAGGAGATCCTCTGGGATGTGGAACATCTCAGAGAACAAGAATACACAATAAATATTTACAAAATGAGAACAGATATGCGAATATGTCGTCAACACATCCCAAATGAAGTTGCCTTGTGGATGTGGAATCGGTTTAAAAATAGCTCAGGTGTATTTACATTTAAAAGGATATAAAGCTTGTCACTAATACTAACTGTTCAATAGATTTAGGTGCGTATGATAACTCTTAGGCTATTGTAGCCATGCACCATCATATAAATAAATGGTTCACATGGTTCAAATGGCTCTGAGCATTATGGGACTCCACTTCTGAGGTCATTAGTCCCCTAGAACTTAGAACTAGTTAAACCTAACTAACCTAAGGACATCACACACATCCATGCCAGAGGCAGGATTCGAACCTGCGACCGTAGCGGTCTCGCGGTTCCAGACTGCAGCGCCTAGAGCCGCACGGCCACTTCGGCCGGCTAATAAATAAATAAAAAGTAAATAAATAAATACAAAAAATAAAAAAAACATTTTACAGCGCTTATTCACGATGATCATATCACTACACAGAATTTGACAGAAGTCACATTGTTTGCAATATTCATATTATGTGATATTATTAATAACCTAGATAATATTATTAATAGCATACATGCATCAATCGTTTCTGCTAAGAAATTCGTCAGTGGAGTAGAATGGGATGGCCATCAATAAATCCTTTAGCCTCTTCTCAAACAGAACTTTATTATTAATTTTTCTATGGCTGCTAGCATGTTATTGAAAATGTGTATTACTGAACAGTGGCCACATTACTGGACATCTTTCTGAACCAAGATAGGTGACTTACAGTTATTCTTGTTTCTAGCATTGATTCCAAGAACTGAGCTGTTGGTTTGTAAAAAAGATATGTTTTTAATGACAAATTTCATTAAGAAATAAATATATTGGGAAGCAGTAGTTAGTATCCCCAGTTCCTTAACCAGCCCTCAGCAAAACGTTTTTGAGTTCACACCACAAATTATTTTTTTACGGTCTTGGGCCTATAACTAGATTGGCTTGATGATTTACCCCATAAAAAAATTCCGGATGACATTGTGGAATCAAAATAAGCTTGGTATGCAACTTTTTTTTTTTATGCCACCTCTGTGTGGCAACATTCTCATAACAGAGATTTGTTTAGGCGCTTCAACAGTTATGTGGTGTGCTCCTCCCCATTAAATTTATTATCAACCTGTAATCCCAAGAATTTAACACTATCAAATTCTTCTATCTGTTTGCTGTCATATTTTATGCATATATTGGCAGGAAATCTTTTACAAGTTCTGAACTGCGTTTGGAACGTTTTTTCAAAGTTTAGTGACAGAGAATTTCCTAGGAAACACTATCCTACAAGAAAATTTCATTAGCCTACCTTTCTAACGCTATATGGTTCTGAGCACTATGGGACTTAACTTCTGAGGTCATCAGTCCCCTAGAACGTAGAACTACTTAAACCTAACTAACCTAAGGACGTCGCACACATCCATGCCCGAGGCAGGATTCTAACCTGCGACCGTAGCGGTCGCGTGGTCTGAGGCTATACTTGATTTATTATTTATTGTAACGTTTATATCATCTGAAAACAAAACAAGCTTGGTAATGCTACTGATGCAAGGTCATTGATATGCGCAAGAAAAAGTAAGGACCCTAAGAAGGAGCCTTGAGAGCACCACATGTTATTTTTTCCCAGGCCAATGATGCCTCATAACTTAATACATGTCTCATCCCTATTGACATCCTTTGTTTTCTGTCAGGGGTACAGGAGTTAAACCATTTTGCAGCAATTCCTGTTACACCGTAATATTTTAATTTATTTAAAGGGACATTGTGATTTACACAGTCAAATACCTTTACAGATCACAAAATATACCAGTAGCTTTTAATTTATTGTCCAATTAATTAAGTACATTCTCATTGTGTGTACAGATAGCCTTCTCAATATCGGAGCCCTTTAGAAATCCGAAAACAGACTTGGATAATATTTTTTTGTGCTCAGATGATTAAGAACGCGACTGTACATTATCTTCTCTAAAATTTTTGATAATGTGGGCAAAAGTGAAATTGTATGGAAGTTTGATCGTACTTCATCTCCTTTCTCATACAAAGCCTTAACTTCAGCGTATTTCAACCATTCAGGAAATCTCCCACTGATAAAAGTCTAGTTATGCAAATAACTTAAAATGTCACTAAACTCAGAGTTATACTATTTAATCAATTCTGCTGATATATTATCACAGCCACTAGAATTTTTTGATTCTTAGGATCTTATTTTGGACATTAGTTCTCCTGGTCTTGTGAGGGTCATACTCATATTAGTGTTGCTATTCATAGTGACTGGTCTGGCAGCACCTATTGAACGTGAGAAACCGTCTTTCCAGTAATACTTAAGTTCTTATTGAAAAGTTCAGAAACATTGATCACATAAGTTTCCCATGTATCATTTACTTTTAATGTTATGTGCTCCTCTTCATGTCATTCTACCAGTCTGTTCCTTCACTATAGCTCATATTGTCTTTGTTATCTTACGTGACTAACCTTTTATTATAATACATTTGCTTTGATGTGCATACAAATATCTTCAATACTTTGCAGTATGTTTTTTAATGATGTATTTTATATCAGAGCTGTTTCTTACTGGTAGATATAATTTCCTTTTTGTCTTGCAGGATACCGTTTTCCTTGAGTAATTCATGGCTTTTTATAGAGTTTGGTGTAGCCTGGATTAGTTTTTGAGGGGGGGGGGGGGGAACAGTATTCAGAGACGTTAAGGTCATTATTAGTAATAGTATTGTATTTCTCACTCATGCTATGGGTATCTTACACTTCGCCCCAATTCGTATCTTTGAGGAGTTTCCTAATGTAAAGGGCTACGTATTACTCATTTTCTAATATAAATTTGTTCATTACGTATTCCTATAAAGATATTGTCAATTAGCTATTCTAGTTGGAAGGTTACCAATATGAAATAGGTTGAATGACAATGCTACTGACAGCATTAAGTTCTTACTGGAAGAATTTTGAAAAAAAATGTACATTACAATCACCAACAACAACTAACTCTTTCTTTTTTGTTGTTAAATAGGTCACTAGAACTTCAAAGTGATTTATGAATAGTTCAAAATTACCTACTGGTGCTCACTATGCACTTACTACACTACTGGCCATAAAATTTGCTACACCACGAACATGACGTTCTACAGACGCGAAATTTAACCGACAGGAAGAAGATGCTGTGATATCCAAATGGTTAGCTTTTCAGAGCATTCACACAAGGCTGGCGCCAGTGGCGACACCTACAACGTGCTGACATGAGGAAAGTTTCCAACCGATTTCTCATACACAAACAGTAGTTGACCGGCGTTGCCTGGTGAAATGTTGTTGTGATGCCGTGTGTAAGGAGAAAAAATGCGTACCATCACGTTTCCTACTTTGATAAAGGCCGGATTGTAACCTATCGCTATTGCGGTTTATCGTAACGCGACATTGCTGCTCGCGTTGGTCGAGATCCAATGACTGTTAGCAGAATACGTAATCGGTGGGTTCAGTAGGGTAATACAGAACGCACTGCTGGATCCCAACGGCCTCGTGTCACTAGCAGTCGAGATGACAGGCATCTTATCCGCATGGCTGTAACGGATCGTGCAGGCACATCTCGATCCCTGAGTCAACAGATGGGGACGTTTGCAAGACAACAACCATCTGCACGAACAGTTCGATGACGTTTGCAGCACCATGGACTACCATCTCAAGTTACCCTTGACGCTGCATCACAGACAGGAGCGCCTCCATGGTGTACTCAACGACGAACCTGGGTGCACGACTGGCAAAAGGTCATTTTTTCAGATGAATCCAGGTTCTGTTTACAGCATCATGACGGTCGCATCCGTGTTTGGCGACATCGTGGTGAATGCACATTGGAAGCGTGTATTCGTCATCGCCATACTGGCGTATCACCCGGCATGATGGTATGGGGTGCCATTGGTTACACGTCTCGGTCACCTCTTGTTCACATTGACGGCACTTTGAACAGTGGACGTTACATTTTAGATGTGTTACGACCCGTAGCTCCACCCTTCATTCGATCCCTGCGAAACCCTACATTTCAGCAGGATTATGCACGACCGCATGTTGCAGGTCCTATAGGGGCGTTTCTGGATACAGAATATGTTCGACTGCTGCCCTGGCCAGCACATTCTTCAGATCTATCACCAATTGAAAACGTCTGGTCAATGGTGGCCGAGCAAGTGGCTCGTCACAATACGCCAGTCACTACTCTTGGTGAACTGTGGTATCGTGTTGAAGCTGAATGGGCAGTTGTACCTGTACACGCCATCCAAGCTCTGTTTGACTCAATGGCCAGGCAGGCCGTTATTACGGCCAGAGGTGGTTGTTCTGGGTACTGATTTCTCAGGATCTATGCACCCAAATTGCGTGAAAATGTAATCACATGTCAGTTATAGTATAATATATTTGTCCAATGAATACCCGTTTATCATCTGCATCTCTTCTTGGTTTAGCAATTTTAATGGCCAGTAATGTATAATTCTTTCATTCTTCAGTTGTTCACGTTTTATGTTAACAAATTAGTCATTCTCCGTTCTACTACTTTTCACGATCTTCGCATTCTTTTGTCCGTCCGTACAGTTCGTTTTCACAATGGGCATGTTTTTCAGCAATTTTTGGCCATAATAATGATACCAACATTGCTGCAATATAGCTGCACCACATGGCAATATTGCTATTGGCTTGGCAATGCTGCCGATAGCGCAGGCTGTTACAAGGAGTTGCTGAGGACTGACAGAGGGTATAGCCGGTGATGCCCACCAAGTGCAGTGAACATTACATATGACCAGGCCATTGTGTGTCTCTGTCCTTGTCTGTAAATGCCCCCCTCACAGTCTCAGCCTTGCTTCCTCTTTCTCACTCACACCGACTTCGCTGCAGTACCTAGTCACTTACTCTGACGCGGAAACAATACTATTTTGGTTCAGTTCGGTAACTTGACACGCATACGTAGGCGCAATCTGTTTGTTTGTTGTCTACAAGACTGTAGAAGTGGACAAATAAATTTTGAGCTAGGAAGTGCAGAAATAAATTTACACAAAGACAGCAATCTGAAAAAGGACGTTCTAGCTATTACAATCGTACAGAAGACCTCAACACTGATCCATAATTCTCTTTTACATACGACAGATCTAAACTTTTTCAAGCTTCATCAGATACATTACATATGTATGATACTCATTGCCAGTAACTTTCTAATCACTGTTTCCGTATGCAATGCTTTTCACGCAGCATAACTCTGGTCATAGGTGAATCGCATTTATGAAATTCATAGTACTCTCATTAATCGCCAGTTAGGAAGCCAGTTGGTACACAAATCAATTTTGCTTTTACCAGTTCGTCGACCAATTGCTTTTACAACATATTTAAATTAAGTTTCAGTATTCTCAAAGTGATTTATATCCAGCAGCAGTTGCAAAGTTAAGGTTTTGGGAGTATTTCGCTTACTTAAAAAAGAGCGCATCAACAAGGCTCTGTTCCTCTTCTTCTCCCTTATGGATTGCAGGAACAGGAGAGCCGTACTCACCTCTAGTAGCTCCTTCATCTACACTCCTGGAAATGGAAAAAAGAACACATTGACACCGGTGTGTCAGACCCACCATACTTGCTCCGAACACTGCGAGAGGGCTGTACAAGCAATGATCACACGCACGGCACAGCGGACACACCAGGAACCGCGGTGTTGGCCGTCGAATGGCGCTAGCTGCGCAGCATTTGTGCACCGCCGCCGTCACTGTCAGCCAGTTTGCCGTGGCATACGGAGCTCCATCGCAGTCTTTAACACTGGTAGCATGCCGCGACAGCGTGGACGTGAACCGTATGTGCAGTTGACGGACTTTGAGCGAGGGCGTATAGTGGGCATGCGGGAGGCCGGGTGGACGTACCGCCGAATTGCTCAACACGTGGGGCGTGAGGTCTCCACAGTACATCGATGTTGTCGCCAGTGGTCGGCGGAAGGTGCACGTGCCCGTCGACCTGGGACCGGACCGCAGCGACGCACGGATGCACGCCAAGACCGTAGGATCCTACGCAGTGCCGTAGGGGACCGCACCGCCACTTCCCAGCAAATTAGGGACACTGTTGCTCCTGGGGTATCGGCGAGGACCATTCGCAACCGTCTCCATGAAGCTGGGCTACTGTCCCGCACACCGTTAGGCCGTCTTCCGCTCACGCCCCAACATCGTGCAGCCCGCCTCCAGTGGTGTCGCGACAGGCGTGAATGGAGGGACGAATGGAGACGTGTCGTCTTCAGCGATGAGAGTCGCTTCTGCCTTGGTGCCAATGATGGTCGTATGCGTGTTTGGCGCCGTGCAGGTGAGCGCCACAATCAGGACTGCATACGACCGAGGCACACAGGGCCAACACCCGGCATCATGGTGTGGGGAGCGATCTCCTACACTGGCCGTACACCACTGGTGATCGTCGAGGGGACACTGAATAGTGCACGGTACATCCAAACCGTCATCGAACCCATCGTTCTACCATTCCTAGACCGGCAAGGGAACTTGCTGTTCCAACAGGACAATGCACGTCCGCATGTATCCCGTGCCACCCAACGTGCTCTAGAAGGTGTAAGTCAACTACCCTGGCCAGCAAGATCTCCGGATCTGTCCCCCATTGAGCATGTTTGGGACTGGATGAAGCGTCGTCTCACGCGGTCTGCACGTCCAGCACGAACGCTGGTCCAACTGAGGCGCCAGGTGGAAATGGCACGGCAAGCCGTTCCACAGGACTACATCCAGCATCTCTACGATCGTCTCCATGGGAGAATAGCAGCCTGCATTGCTGCGAAAGGTGGATATACACTGTACTAGTGCCGACATTGTGCATGCTCTGTTGCCTGTGTCTATGTGCCTGTGGTTCTGTCAGTGTGATCATGTGATGTATCTGACCCCAGGAATGTGTCAATAAAGTTTCCCCTTCCTGGGACGATGAATTCACGGTGTTCTTATTTCTATTTCCAGGAGTGTATTTGACGGCAGTATGGTGGCTCATGTAAACACTATACGTCTGGTAACGTACTACCGCAAACATTGCCGGGCAACAGAACAAAGTCATACAAAGTGTTAGGGGTATAAGGGAAGATATTTCTATTGATGACTGAGGAAAATGTGCTGAACAACGCTACACCAGTGGTTACTTCATTTGCAGACTAATGATTATTGCTGTTAGGAGTAGCATGTTTTTAGATTGGTTAGTACCCCCAAGTACGCATGGGACAAGCAAGCCATCATTATTCGTTTTTCCCTGAGCAGTAGGGCAGGTATCGAGTTGCGGACACATGGACGCAAAATGGATATTCTATAGTCCACATCAGGTTATTAATTACGTGATCTGTTTGCGGTAAGACTGTTAGAAACAGAAAGAGAAACAACTAGCACACTGAAGAGAGTACATATTGAGGTATCAGTTATCACAATGCCTGTACCTTTACCCCTAACGCCCTGTATCGTCAGTAATATGCATTTTCTATTTCCCGTGTAAACGTACTTTAAACAATATTCTGTGTTAATTATGCTGTTTATTGCTTTCAACAAGTTCGCTACGTCTTATTTATATGCGGGCTGATACACTGTGCTGTCTGCAAATCTTAGCATTGGTGTATGTTCCCGTTGATCTTTTATCCTCTTCCTAAATCGTCATTCACTTACTTTACGTCTTGAACAACAGTGGTGATAAGCTGGGACCTTGCCATACACACACCTTTATGTGACCAAATCTTCAAATGTCTTTGTTGACATTCCACATTTATTACTCTCGCTTGGTTTATGTAGGTATTACAGATTATCCTCCGTCTCTGTACTTATGTCCTAATATTCTATCAAACGACCACAGATTTTAGGAAGATATCTTGATTTTTCTTCACCTTCGTTTTATTTTCTAATCAGAACGTGAAAATTGGCTTTCAAGTATCTCCTCCACTCCAGAAATCAGGCAGATCGTCTTATACATCTTCAGTCTTTCTTTATTCCCTTTTTTTATATTTTTCTGGCCAGCAATTTATAAGTTTAAGCGACAGACCGGTCATCTACAAGGTTCCACATTTATCTGCTTGTGCCTTCTTTGGTAATGCCATGATCCTGGAAATCTAATAGATATGCGACAGAAAAATAAACAAAGTTCTAGTTACTCGATCCCCACAGATTTCAGTAACTCCCATGCTATATTATCCACTCCAATTCACTCGCTTGACGTTAGACCATGTAATGTTCTGTCAGACTTTGACCACGTTACTGGACAACGTATTTCTTCCGCTTCATGTTCCGCCTCTTACATCAGACTTCACGACAATTCCTATCCCATCATATAATCATCGAATGTACCCTTGTCACTCAGCCTTTTCATCAGCGTTTGATGTAGCTGTCTTCCTGTATACGTATAGTCATACGTTTCTTAAATTGTTTACCTCATTCACTCTGATTTACCCTGTTTGCCCTTCCTGTTAGTTTTATTCCTTAGCAAAATCTGCCGCCACTCTTCTTCAACTGAACTACTCTCGATCCATTTGCTTAGGACACTGGTCGATTCTTGAATTTCAACTTGTTGTCATCAGTACAAGTTAAAGGTCTGATTATGCATCAGCCTTGCCTAGGCCTTAGTATAGGATTTTTACTGTTAACCAACATGTCGACTAGTTATATCACTAAGAAAAAAGTCAGTAGTATGTAACACAACGCGTCGTAAGGCAAGTCGGAATACTGTCTCTGTCATCCCTACTCACATTATCGTTTCGAGACCAAATACAGGTAGCTGTGGCACACATTGACTCGCAGAACTTGATGAAAATAAAGGAATAAAATCAGGAAAATCGCTTTCAGAGAAACAGTAGACATGAGCCTTAAGAGGCTTAGAGTAACCTCAGAAGTAAGACTTCGCAGGGTCGGTTTGCTCTAGCTGTCTCGGTTCCATCGGTCCCCCACTACTATCATCTTGTGACGCATATCAATTGCCACAGTAAACAGCGACGGACAACCCCTGGGGCGGCAACAGATGGCCATCTCAGGGCTGATTGTTTCATTATAGACAGCTCTACCACCTCCGGGCGTCATCTGCAATAATGCATCCAGTTAATAAGGTAGCCCTCGGGTACTGACTGTAATGGAATCTGTGGCAACAGTGTAGATGACGGACGCATATATATTCTGGCGTTATTATAAATACTTTTATGTGTTAACCATGAAATATTACAAGCCTAGCATGTAAGGTGGAAATGCTCTTTTTCAAAACAAAAAAAAAAGTTCAGATGTGTGTGAAATCTTATGGGACTTAACTGCTAAGGTCATCAGTCCCTAAGCGTACACACTACTTAACCTAAATTACCCTAAGGACAAACACACACACCCACACACCCATGCCCGAGGGAGGACTCGAACCTCCGCCGGGGTGCTCTTTTTCCCAATGCCTGCCGACGCCATCATGACATCAGATCCATGACTCGTTCCGTATGTTTCACATGTACAGACACGCGCGGTATCTTTACTGGGTGACGAGCTGGCTGCAGTGTCATCAGAATGAACAAGCATCATTGCCGAACTCAACGCACCAATATATGCAGATGGCATGACAACCCTCATTTGGTCTTTTATAACCTTGTGCGTTATAAACATTTGGTATAATATATAATGTGTATCAATTACAAGGGCGATGTACTTGAGGAGAATCTTATGGAAATTGAAGAGGATGTAGATGAAGATGAAATAGGAGATGATACTGCATAAAGAGTTTGACAGAGCACTGAAAGCCCTAAGTCCAAGCAAAGCCCCGGGAGTAGACAACATTCCATTAGAACTACTGACAGCCTTGGGAGAGCCAGTCCTGATAAAACTCTACCATCTGGTGAGCAAGATGTGTGAGACAGGAGAAATACCCTCAGACTTCAAGAAGAATATAATACACTCCTGGAAATTGAAATAAGAACACCGTGAATTCATTGTCCCAGGAAGGGGAAACTTTATTGACACATTCCTGGGGTCAGATACATCACATGATCACACTGACAGAACCACAGGCACATAGACACAGGCAACAGAGCATGCACAATGTCGGCACTAGTACAGTGTATATCCACCTTTCGCAGCAATGCACGCTGCTATTCTCCCATGGAGACGATCGTAGCGATGCTGGATGTAGTCCTGTGGAACGGCTTGCCATGCCATTTCCACCTGGCGCCTCAGTTGGACCAGCGTTCGTGCTGGACGTGCAGACCGCGTGAAACGACGCTTCATCCAGTCCCAAACATGCTCAATGGGGGACAGATCCGGAGATCTTGCTGGCCAGGGTAGTTGACGTACACCTTCTAGAGCACGTTGGGTGGCACGGGATACATGCGGACGTGCATTGTCCTGTTGGAACAGCAAGTTCCCTTGCCGGTCTAGGAATGGTAGAACGATGGGTTCGATGACGGTTTGGATGTACCGTGCACTATTCAGTGTCCCCTCGACGATCACCAGTGGTGTACGGCCAGTGTAGGAGATCGCTCCCCACACCATGATGCCGGGTGTTGGCCCTGTGTGCCTCGGTCGTATGCAGTCCTGATTGTGGCGCTCACCTGCACGGCGCCAAACACGCATACGACCATCATTGGCACCAAGGCAGAAGCGACTCTCATCGCTGAAGACGACACGTCTCCATTCGTCCCTCCATTCACGCCTGTCGCGACGCCACTGGAAGCGGGCTGCACGATGTTGGGGCGTGAGCGAAAGACGGCCTAACGGTGTGCGGGACCGTAGCCCAGCTTCATGGAGACGGTTGCGAATGGTCCTCGCCGATACCCCAGGAGCAACAGTGTCCCTAATTTGCTGGGAAGTGGCGGTGCGGTCCCCTACGGCACTGCGTAGGACCCTACGGTCTTGGCGTGCATCCGTGCGTCGCTGCGGTCCGGTCCCAGGTCGACGGGCACGTGCACCTTCCGCCGACCACTGGCGACAACATCGATGTACTGTGGAGACCTCACGCCCCACGTGTTGAGCAATTCGGCGGTACGTCCACCCGGCCTCCCGCATGCCCACTATACGCCCTCGCTCAAAGTCCGTCAACTGCACATACGGTTCACGTCCACGCTGTCGCGGCATGCTACCAGTGTTAAAGACTGCGATGGAGCTCCGTATGTCACGGCAAACTAGCTGACACTGACGGCGGCGGTGCACAAATGCTGCGCAGCTAGCGCCATTCGACGGCCAACACCGCGGTTCCTGGTGTGTCCGCTGTGCCGTGCGTGTGATCATTGCTTGTACAGCCCTCTCGCAGTGTCCGGAGCAAATATGGTGGGTCTGACACACCGGTGTCAATGTGGTCTTTTTTCCATTTCCAGGAGTGTAATTACAATCACAAAAAAGCAGGTGTTGACAGATGTAAAAATTACCGGCCTATCGGTTTAAAAACTCACGGCTGCAAAATACTGATGCGAATTCTTTACAGACGAATGGAAAAACTGGTGGAAACTGAACTCGGGGAAAATCAATTTGGATTCCGTAGAAATGTTGGAACACGTGAGGCAATACTGACCCTACGACGTATCTTAGAAAATAGATTAAGGAAAGGCAAACATATGTTTCTAGCATTTGTAGACTTAGAGAAAGCTTTTGACAATGTTGACTGGAATACTCTCTTTCAAATTCTGAAGGTGGCAGGGCTAAAATATAGGGAGCGAAAGGCTATTATACAGAAACCAGATGGCAGTTGTAAGAGTCGAGGGACATGAAAGGGAAGCAATGGTTGGGAAGGGAGTGAGACAGGGTTGTAGCCTCTCCCCGATGTTATTCAATCTGTATATTGAGCAACCTGTAAAGGAAACAAAAGAAAAATTCGGAGCAGGTATTAAAATCCAAGGAGAAGAAATAAAAAGTTCGAGGTTCGCTGATAACATTGTAATTCTGTCAGAGACAGCAAAGGACTTGGAAGAGCAGTTGAACGGAATGGATGGTGTCTTGAAGGGAGGATATAAGATAAACATCAACAAAAGCAAAACAAGGATAATGGAATGTAGCCAAATTAAGTCGGGTGATGTTGAGGGTATTAGATTAGGAAATGAGACACTTAAAGTAGTAAAGGAGTTTTGCTATTTGGGGAGCAAAATAACTGATGATGGTCGAAGTAGAGAGGATATAAAATGTAGACTGGCAATGGCAAGGAAAGCGTTTCTGAAGAAATTTGTTAACATTGGGTACAGATTTACTTGTCAGGAAGTCGTTTCTGAAAGTATTTGTATGGAGTGTAGCCATGTATGGAAGTGAAACATGGACGATAAATAGTTTGGACAAGAAGAGAATAGAAGCTTTCGAAATGTGGTGCTACAGAAGAATTCTGAAGATTAGATGGGTAGATCACACAACTAATGAGGAGGTATTGAATACAACTGGGGAGAAGAGGAGTTTGTGGCACAAATTGACTAGAAGAAGGGATCAGTTGGTAGGACATGTTCTGAGGCATCAAGGGATCACCAACTTAGTATCGGAGGGCAGCATGGAGGGTAATAATCGTAGAGGGAGACCAAGAGATGAATACACTAAGCAGATTCAGAAGGGTGTAGGATGCAGTAGGTACTGGGAGATGAAGATGCCCGCACAGGATAGAGTAGCATGGAGAGCTGCATCAAACCAGTGTCAGGACTGAAGACCACAACAACAACAACAACAACAACAACAATTACGACGGGCGTTCAATAAGTAATTCAACACATTTTCTCGGCCAATTTCGATTGAAGAAATGCAAAATATGTTGTGGGACATCGTCGAATATTCTCGCTTCAGCCCCTAGAGTTTCATTAAGTTTCGGTTGGTGGCGGCGCCATACGTAGCCTCCAAAATGGCGTCTATAATGGAGGTGCGCTCCAAGCACAGAGCTGTCATTGAGTTTCTTTTGGCGGAAACCAGAGCATCGCAGGTATTCATAGGCGCTTGCAGAATGTCTACGGATGCCTGAAGATGAGTAAAAGCACAGTGAGTCGTTGGGCGAGATGTCTGATCATCACACCAAGGTCGCCCAAGCTGCTCGATGTCCCGCGTGCCGGTGGGCCGCACACAGTGCCAATGCTGGAAAGTGCGTACACTCTCATTCGAGGGGAGCAACGGATCACAATCAAGGACCTCGCTGGAAAACTGGTCGTCTCTGATGATAGCGTTGATACACTTGTCCTTCAGTTGAGGTAATCTAAGGCATGTGCCCGCTGTTATCCTCGCCTTCTAACAAAAGACGCTGGGTTCCTCGCCACCTAATAGAAGACCATGATGAGCAAAGGAGGGCCATTTGTGCGGAATTGCTTGCGCATTACGAGGCTGATGGTGACAATTTTTTGTCGAACATCGTCACAGTCGATGAACCACGGGTCACTTCGAATCGGAAATAGAGCAGCAATCCATGGAACGTCGCCACACCACGTCTCCTGCGAAAAAACGTTCAAAGCCGCACTCTCAGCCGGTAAAGTCACGTTTAATGTCTTCCCTCATGGTGCAACGATGGACTCTAAAGTGTACTGTGCCCCCCTCAGGAAATTGAAAAAACGACTTCAGCGTGTTAGTCGTCACAAAAATGCCAACCAAATTCTTCTTCTCCATGACGATGCGAGACCTAACAAAGTCTGGGCACCCAAGAGGAGCTAGTAAAGCTACGTTCGACTGTTCTTCCTCATCCACCCTAAAGCCCGGATCTCGCACTTCCGACGTCATCTGTTTGGCCCAGTGAAGGATGAACTCCGTGGGAAGCAGTACGTAGATGATGGCTAGGTTATTCATACAGCAAGACGTTGGCTCCGACGCTGACTAATGGACTGGTACCATGACGGCGTAGTGCCGTCCCAGTAAGATGGCATAAGGCCTTCGCATTGAACGGAGATTACGTTGAAAAGTAGGGTTTTGTAGCCAAAGAGTTTCGATACCTAGGGGATCCGAAGATGACCTTAAAAAAGTGTCGAAACCGATTATCCATAGAAAAGTAACTCATTTGGCGTATTTCTATCAGTACACTGGAAGTGGTTATGGTGCCTTGTCGCCTCTTTGCATCTAATTATGAAATCTCGCTGATTTCGTACTACCAGCCAAGGAGCTTCTGATCAGCCGATGTGCACCAATTTCCTGCAACAGTAAACTAATTAAAGGTTTTCTAAATGAACTGTCAGTCTCGCATTCGCCCGCGAGGCAAATTTTAAAAAATTGCACACTGTGACACTATAGATTACTAACCTGTAGCAATCATGTCAATACCACTGGACTGGTAACATACAACGGTGACATTATCTACCTCCTGTCTCTCAGTCACGTCCCCGGTAATCTCAGACAAGGACAAGTCTCGGTATAAAAGCTAAAATTTGGTCTATGTACAACAACATACAGAATACGATTTTAAAAGGTCTCATGTTGTTGCACATAGAGCAAAGTTCAGAATACTGGTGTCACTGTAGTGTGGGATCTTTCGTAAAATTACGGAATGGATTAAGAGTCATTTGAAAATGAGATGAAATACAGAACTTACAAATCTGCTTGACAGAGACGCTTAGTCGAAATTAGCTTATCGCACGATTAAATATACATCGCATTACAGTATACTCTGGACCGCGTTTACGTTTATTAACCGTAAAAACTGTTGCGCTGTGGTAAGAGAAAGTACTTGCGGTTTGCGGTTCCTCGATGTCGTAGTCTAGAAATGAACTGACCATATAAAGCGTATAGGAAACTCAGAAACACTGAGGGTACTCGCATGTGAATTGCCACCACATCTCTGCTCTATGAAGTTCTCACGAAGTTACGGCCATAGCATATAGAATCAGTGCCATCGCCAAATCACAGCAGGAATTAAGTTACCTGAGAAAAACATTGGCAACAAATGACTATGACGTAGACAGTACACAACTGTAAGCGCAAGATAATAGCAGGTATCAAAGAGAAAGAGGACTCAGCATCACAATGTGCATTTCGTCACATATAAAGAACTAGACCAATCGCATCGAAATGGTTCTCCGACTTAAAGATTTAAAGCGAAACTTTCCTGCATAAACAATATTTTAAAATCGACGCAGGACCAACCAGAAGTGTTAGTGACTGCTGGAATATGTGGAGTTAGGCAAGTGCAAAAATCAAACATAGGTAAGAGAGGTTGCAAAGTTCAAGAAAGCTTAAACGAATACGAATTAAATCTGCGCTGGAGCAACAAGTGTACAGTAACTGAACGAAATTATCTGGTACTCGATGGTCTCCCAGTTGTGTTCCATCGGCTATAGATCACACGACTCCCTTGTCTAAGACATCACGTGTTCACTATCATGCTCCTAGAACCACTGTATCACTATTCTGACACTGTGACATGGACAGTTATCCTGCTGGAACATACCATTCCTGTCAGGGACAATATCAATCGGTCCGCAGTAATGTTCACCTAGTCCACAGCTTTTATGGTGCCTTCGATTATTGCCACAGCTCCCACGCAAGCCCATATGAATGTCCCTCATAGCATAATATTGCTCCCACCGACCTGAGTCCGTAGCATGTTTCAAGCAAACTTTTTCCTGGATGACCGCATATCCGTTGAGTCCAATCGACCTGGTGTAACAAGAACCATGATTCATGCGACCATTGACCCACAGTCCAATCTCGATATGCCGTGCCCACTGCAGTCATAAGTGGCAGTCGCTGAGTTAGCATGGGAACCAGTAGAGGTCGTCTCCTGTGAAGCTCAGTGTTCAACATTATACGCAGAACGATGTGCCCCGAAACACTTGTGCCTGCAGCATTGTAGCCTGTCATCAGATCTGTCACAGAACGCCGCCTATCCTACTTTAGAGCGCGGAGAAGCCTACAGTCCCCGTTGTCTGATGCGGTGTGGACGTCCAACATCTTGCCGACTTCTGGTGGATTCCAAGTCCTTCGTCAGCTTTCCACCGATGCTGACGACAGTACCACGGGATCAGTCGACCTGCTGCAACGTTTTTGAGACGCTCGTTCCCAGCTAATGGGACATAACAACCTGCCTTTGTGAAAGTAGCTAACCGGCCGCGGTGGCCGAGCGGTTCTAGGCGCTTCAGTCCGGAACCGCGCGGCCGCTACGGTCGCAGGTTCGAATCCTGCCTCGGGCATGGATGTGTGTGATGTCCTTAGGTTAGTTAGTTTTAAGTAGTTCTAAGTTCGAGGGCACTGATGACCTCAGATGTTAAGTCCCATAGTGCTCAGAGCCATTTGAACCATTTTTTTGAAAGTAGCTTATGTCAGGGGAGTTACACACTTGGGTCCGCAACCTCTTTCGTCTCTGGTCTGCTTATATATTTTCTTTATCGCATCTTGTACTTGCCAACAGGCGGCATTCAGCCCACAATGATTTGGTTCATCAGTGTAAATGTGTGTTTACAGCGTGTACGCGTATTAACATTTTTCAGTGGTCTTGTTTTCCAGTTGACTAGAAAGCTCTCGCATCTGGCAGGTAATGAGGACGTAAGTAATGAGGAGGTTCTGCGTAGAAACGGTGAGGAAAGAGAAATAGGGAAAACACTGACAAGCCAGAAGAAGGAACAGGAGGATAGGACATCTGTTATGCCATATGGGAATAACTTCCGTGGTACTAAAGGGATCTGCAGAGGGTAAAACCTGTAGAGGAAGACAGATTGGGATACATCTAGCAAATAATGGAGAACGTAGGTTGCAAGTGCTCCCATGAGATAAAAAGGTCGGCACAGGAGAGAACTCAAAAAAGAAAAAAAAATGTATTAGGTTCCTGAGCCGAACGAACATGTTTTAGACTTAAATTTGTATGCGGTGCAACTCAGTCTCTCTTAAACTGTATTTTTTATTTCTATAATTATTATGTTTTTGAAGAACTGTTCCGTTTTAAATTCTGTGGTTTACAAAATAATTCTGTAATGCACTCACCGCTTGTGCTTCGTCTGTATGAATTACTCAATCTGGGCAACTCGTGAAACAGGGTGAATAAATTCTGCTCCCTCTCTGTGTGTGTTGTCGTGAGCTGTCATAGTTTCTTCGCTATGTAACTGAAGCAGCTTAAGATACCGTAGGCTCCACACATTCTAAATACGACGAAGCTGTTGGACGCATCCTGTTTATTGGTTCAAATGGTTCTGAGCTCTATGGGACTCAACTTCTGAGGTCATTAGTCCCCTAGAACTTAGAACCAGTTAAACATAACTAACCTAAGTACATCACAAACATCCATGCCCGAAGCAGGATTCGAACCTGCGACCGTAGCGGTCTTGCGGTTCCAGACTGCAGCGCCTTTAACCGCACGGCCACTTCGGCCGGCTCCTGTTTATTGCTCGTTGTCTTGTCATGCATGTTGTTTATGTTTAGCTCGCTTTATTAAAAGAACATGATCCTTATTTAATTCGAAACATCTGCTCTAATCATTGCTTGAGCGCATGTGCGTTTGTTGATTAACTTTTATCTCTAGAGTTTTGATTTAAAATAATTCAGGCCGAGTCCTCTGTGTGAAGTGCTAGAGCACCTGTGTTCATTAAAATTCCTGGGGTTTGAAATTAATTTTTACTACGTATTTATGCACGTCAAACTTGCTGAGTAATGTGAAGCAAATGTGCTAACTCCTGTCTGAGCCCATATCCCTTCCCTAAATTTTGACACAGTTGTTTTTAATATTTGTGCATGTTTGTTGCCTTCTGAACTAACTGATAACTGGTTGGGGAGTGTAGCTTGCTCGCCGTTTGAGCGCTTGTGCGTTGTGAAAAACGTTTCTTGGAATTGATTGCAATCAAATATCAGTCATTTGGTCTTTAAAAGAAAGACTCTTGTGATGGATTTAATTTTATGTTAATCTGATCTGTTGTCACTGTCCCCATTTCTAGGTGTTTTTATATTTGTGCTTTAGAATGATGCGCTGTCTGAGTTCCTTGATCAGTCTCGCATGTGAATCGTCCCAATTAAGCGATGGTATCAGTGTTGAAACTTATTCTTTTGAACTTCAGCTGTTAACTTTTACGTAGTCAATGGTTAGGTGGTTGAAGGAAGGACAGTAACTCATGACGGACGAAGGAAGGTTATAAGAAGCAGACTGGCGCAGGCGAAGCAGGCCGTTCCTCGCTAAACGCGGTCTATTACTATCGGAAAGAGGCTTCATGGGAGCAGAACATTATATGTACGGGAGTCATAGTGGTAATAACCGAAGAAGAAGAAAATCTAAGTGTTTGAAATGTCGTATTCCTGAAAGGTGCTGGGAAGTGGACTGATAAATAAAGAGGTCATCCACAGAATGTGTGAAGATAGAAATGTCTGGCAAAGCTGACTAAAAGAAAAGACCCGTTGGGAGTCCTATGTACGTTAAGATATCAAGGGTTAATTGCATAGCTTTTATGTATTTGAGCGTATGGCTAGCGCCCGCCGCCGGGCAGATCGTTCACCGGGTGCCGGTCTTTCAATTTGATGTGACTTCGGCGACCTGCAGTCGATGAGGGTGATAGGATGATGAGGACAGCACAAAAGCCAGTCCCTGGGCGGAGAAAATTCCACTACCCAGCCGGGAATCGAATCCGGGACCAGAGGATTGACAATCCGTCACGTTGATCATTCAGCTAACTGCGGCGGACGAGGAACTGTAGGTGAACATAAAGATGGGAATACACGGTGGTCAGAAATAGCCTGAGAAAGTTGTAATGGCGTTGCAGGGTAGGCTGTGCTGGGAAATAATTGTTCAGAAAAAAAATGTCATACGTTCCGCCGTTTCCGAGTTAATTAACACTGAAGTTGGCCAATCCGGCCATTGCGCACGGAAATTCAAGCAGCCCGCAGGAGACGGTGTCGCCAAATGTATTGCATCGTTTGGTTTCCTAAAACCAAACAAGAGAGCGATACAAAAATTTGGCTTTTGAGGGTAGTAAGAATGAAACTCGAGCCAAAGGCTGAGTTGTCTTGTGCGCTATCATCTACGAAATAAGGAAAACTGACTCTGTATTTGGCTGGCTGCTTGAATTTTCGGGCACAACGACCTGATTGGCCAACGCAATGGTAATTAACTAGCAAACGGCGCAACTTATCGAATTTTTTATTAACAGTTTGCAGCACAACCTACCATTCAACACCTTTACGAGTTTTACAGGCTGTTTCTGACCACGCTGAATATCCAACAAATAACTGAGGAATTGGGGACAATTGCAGCTCTGCAACGAAGAGGATAGAATACGACAGAAATCATTCACAAGAATGACAACACACCAACAAAAAAAATAATGAAACGGTGGCAGCAGATGCTGAACGTATTCGATGCCGAGCGCCCGCTTCTCTTTATCTGCTTTATCATTGTTCCGACTGTAGGTGTGTTACTGTCTTCTGGTCACTTATTTCAACGAATACCCAAACTCGCCGCCTGACTCCAAAGACTCCCGCTGTCTATCTGCATACAGACGATGTTCTGAAGTCATCGGTGAAGAGAACGTGAAGCCAATCCTGAGCGGTCCACTCGGCATGTTGGTGGGCCCATTTGTACCGCGCTGCATGCTGTCGTGGCTGCAAAGATGGACCTCGCCATGGACGTCGGGAGTGAAGTTGCGCATCATGCAGCCTGTTGCGCACAGTTTGAGTCGTAACATGACGTCCTGTGGTTGCACGAAAAGCATTATTCAACATTGTGGTGTTGCTGTCAGGGTTCCTCCGAACCATAATAAGTAAGTAGCGGTCATCCACTGCAGTAGTAGCCCTTGGGTGGCCTAAGCGAGAAATGTCATCGACAGTTCCCCTCTCTCTGTCTCTCTCCCATGTCCGAATAACATCGCTTTGGTTCACTCCAAGACGCCTGGACACTTTCCTTGTTGACAGCCCTTCCTGGCACAAAGTAACATTGCGGACGCGATCTTATCTCGGTATTGACCGTCTAGGCGTGGTTGAACTGTGGACAACACGATCTATGTACCTCCTTCCTGGTGTAATTACAGGAACTCATCGGCTGTCGGACTCTCTCCGTCTAATAGCCGCTGCTCATGCATGGTTGTTTACATCTTTGGAAGGGTTTAGTGACATCTCTGAACACTCGAACTGTGTCTGCGATGTGATGTTTATAGTCAACGTCTATCTTCAGGATTTCTGGGAACCGGGATGACGCAAAACTTTTCTGATGTGTGTATGACAGTGAGAATGGAAGTCAATGAAATCTCGTCATTATCAATCGAATTGACGCAATCGGTGAAGCAAATAGATGTTCCCCGAAAGAGCGACTCTCACTTGATTCGTTAGGACTGAACTTGGGATGTCGTATAAGCATATCCCGTTTCAGATCGCTGTGTTGACTCACGGTGTGTCTCGAACGCAGAGTATTCACTGAGTTTACAGATACGTCTTGAAAAGCTGTGTTCAATCTGCACTTAGAAGTTAAATAAGAAAACATAAGACTGTTCATTAACAGCACCGGAATATATTTTTTCAAGACTACAACTTCAACGCCGGCTGCATAGTATTTAATAACGCCGGGCGAGCGTTAGTCCACATGTCCAACTCCAGTGATACATGTCATATGAACATATGAGGTGCGTGAGAAAAATAATGTGACTAAGTTTTTATCTGCCAAAGTTTCCATTTATTTCAAACAACAATATTTTTCCGTTCAAATTAGTTCCTTTCGGTAGCTATACACCGACGGACACTTTCCCAGTCTTGGTCGCATCGCTTAAAGGCTTCAACTGGCAGGGTCTTTAAAATGTCGGTCACATTCTTCTGAATGTTCTCCAGAGTCAGAAAATGTCGTCGTTCTAAGATATTTTTGAATTTCGGAAAAGAAATAGTCACAGACTCTCAGGTCAGGTGAATAGGTGAGCTGTTCACATCTACATCTACGTGATTACTCTGCCATTCACAATAAGTGCCTAGCAGAGGGTTCAATGAACCACCTTCAAGCTGTCTCTCTACCGTTCCACTCTCGAACGGTGCGCGGGAATAAACGAGCACTTAAATTTTTCTGAGCGATCCTTGATTTCTCTTATTTTATCGTGATGATCATTTCTCCCTAAGTAGGTGGGTGCTAACAGAATGTTTTCCCAATGGGAGGAGAAAACTTGTGATAGAAATTTAATGAGAAGATCCCGTCGCAACGAAACACGCCTTTGTTTTAATGATTGCTACTTCGATTCATGTATCATGTCACTGTTACTATCTTCCCTAATTCGCGATAATACAAAACGAGCTGCCCTTCTTTGAACTTTTTCCAATTCCATCAGTCAGTCCCACCTGATGCGGATCCCACACCGCACAGCAATACTCCAGAGTAGGGCGGACAAGTCTCTTTAGTAGACTTGTTGCACCTTCTAAGTGTTCTGCCAATGAATCGCAGTCTTTGGTTTGCTCTACCCACAACACTATCTATGTGATCATTCCAATTTAGGTTATTTGTAATCCCCAAGTATGTAGTTGGATTTAGTGCCTTCAGGTTTGTGTGACTTATCGCGTTATCCAAATTTAGCGGATTTCTTTTATTACTTATGTGAATAACTTCACACTTTTCTTTATTCAGGGTCAATTGCCACTTTTCGCACCATACAGATATCGTATCTAAATCATTTTGCAATTCGTTTTGGTCACCTGATGACTTTACAAGACGGTAAATCGGAGCATCATCTGCAAACAATCTAAGAGGGCTACTCAGATTGTCTCCTATGTCGTTAATATAGATCAGGAACAATAGAGGGCCTATAACACTTCCCTGGGGAACGCCAGATATTACTTCTGCTTTACTCGAAACAACACGTACGTCTTCTGAGGTAAAAAAAAACTCCGTGATGGAAGTGGCCGTGTAATGTGGGGCTTTGTCGCGATGTAGTATCCACTTGTCTGCAATGTCTGGCCTCACTCGATTCACCCTTTTCCTGAGCCTTTTAAAGACATCTTCGTGAAAAACTGGTTCATATTGTTAAACGTCGGTCTGATCGCAGAAGAGCAAACACACGTTCGACGTTCTCGTCTGTTTCTGAAAGAGAAAGACGCCAGGTTCAACTTCAACGTGATCTCGGCCTCCAAAAAAATAATTTGTGCCAGCGAAAAACTTGTGCTCCTGATGAGGAACATTCCCCATAAGCCTGTTTCAACTTCTCAAAGGTCACACTCGTGGATTCCCCAAGTTTAACGAAAAACTTTATGGCATAACTTTGCTATAAATTCCGCTGTTCCATTTTCGTAACACATAACAGAAGCACAACTTTACTGATAGCGCTCTCAAAAGTCATGTGATGGCTGTACGGAGCTGAAACTCAGACTGAACATCTGGAAGGGATGAACACACCGGTCTACAACAACAACACAGCGTTGCCATTTCGCTCGCAGTGTTGTCATTCTCATTACTTTTCACGCACAGCTCGTATGGGACAACGATACTTGTCATGAGCCGGTGAAGGAGAACATTCACACGACACCAGCCCGCCGTAAGAAACTGGTACAATACAGTTCCTGTGTTTCCTGATACCCGGAGCACCGAGCGTATAATAATTGCACTAAGATCCTTAGGTAAATAGAGCAACGAATCTTTAACCACGCCATCCTTCTCAAGAACTCTTTTTCAGATAGCAGTCCCTGAACGGGCGAGACATTTAGGTAGTGTCACAGTTATCCGCCAAACGGAAGAGAATCGTGCCGTGACGAGCGCCGATTGAACTTGTCAACGTGCGCCCCTAAAGCAGTACGGCCACCGCCTCTCCGAATTGCAGAGTCGGCAGAAACGGTTTCTTTGCAGCACGCAGCAACGTCGCCATTCTCGCAACAAAACCGATCTGATGCTTCAGTCGCAGCAAAGGTTCCTCTATACAGACTGTTGTGTTTCAGTTTTTTAATTCATTTTCAAATACGTCTTGGTCATAGTATGCATGACACTCTCTGCTTGTACTTGTACGTCAACGCCAGTACTCCGCTAAGTCAGTTTACAGTGTACGCTTGACAACCTTGGAATACCATTATCACGTCGGTCGTTACCTTTTACATTCGTGAATGGTATGTGGGTAGGTTGGTAAGCCTCTTTATGATTTCTGATTTCTGTCATTTGAACACAGCGAGTTGTTAAGAAAATGAACTCGTTCTCAAAAACACGGCTCTTGAAAAATAGTTCCAGCAATCCAGATTTACGTTTTCTGTGGTTTCCTTAAATCCCTTAACGCAAATGCCGGGAGGGTTCCTCGGCAAAAGAAACGTTCGGTTTTTTCCACCTGCATTGTTAAAGCGAGCTGGTGTTCCGATGGCACAATAGACCCCAAATTTCCTTCTTCTGCAAGATGTTTACGTAAGAGGAAGGAATATGCTGACGGACTTCTCTATGACCATAAACTCTTTCAGTATCAAAACTAAGTCTCTCCGACATGTACAGTGTTGCTTCTGGACATGGGTTAGCATCGACGTGACGCTCTAGTGACTGATGGAAGAAATTTACGTGAAAAGCGCTGCCCGTTTTCGATGTCCCCTGTGTCCTCTATTAATTCTCCCTGGTAATAGAATCTTTATAGCGAGCGAACAACGCCTTCTTAGACATCCTGCAATAAATTTACGTCTGACTTCTGCCTTATAAATTCATATAGACTTTCCACTTAAATTCACTCTGGGCGAATATTCCGAGATATTTTACGGCTATTACTTTTCCGCCAATCGCGTGAACAAACTACAATGTGTAGATTGCCTATTCGCGCATAATACATTACATTTGTTTGTGTTGAAGGTCAACTACATGTTCCCACAAAAACCGACGATTCTATTTAGGTCTTCCTCCACTTATAATTTTCTGCTATTATCAGTCCATACGTATTTAAAAATGGATATATTTATGGGTGTACGTTCCGTATCTTCTCCTAAACCAAATGATCGACTTCAACCAACTTTGGTATAGATGTCACATACCGTCAGGCAACAATAGCTATGAAGATAAGAGCAACTTACCTATCATAGTTCAGGAAATATGAAGTCATGAACACTGAGATGCGTGAAAGACTGTCGCATTGCTTATGAGGCTCAAATTTATCACTTCTTTGCTAGTAACTCTATTCGCAACACATTTAACGGACGCTATCCTTATACGCCACTGAATCCACTTACAAAATTATGTCATTTTATGACACAGATCGGGATATATGACGTCATGAACACAGATGCATGAAGAATTTATTGTCGCATCATGCATAAAGTTTAAATTTATTACTTCTTCACTATGAATTTATTTACCACATACTTCTCAGACAGTATCCACGTGTACCACTGAATGTAACTACACAAATATATCATTGTAGGTGGCATAGATCAAAAGATATGACGTATTGACCACCGAGATGCGTGAAAAATGTTCCGCATCACACTTTAAATGTTCTACTAAGACACACCTATAGTCAAGTCAACTTCAGGAAATTCCTGACGTCTGGCACTCCTTTTGACAGCTTTCAGCAGGGAAGCGCAAATGGTTGTAGGCTAAAGCAGTAGCCCCTATAGAGCTATGAAAATGCGTTACCTTAGAGACGGTTACAAAATAGCGTTCTAACTCCTTGAGACGTAACCAGAAATATTGTTTGTAAACAAGTTCGCAGCTAAGCAAACAGTACAGAGAACTTCGTTTTTTCCTGATACTGTTCTTAATTTGTTACTGTAATTGTACATCTGTACCTTATTCACATTTCTTTGTATGTTTATTTCATAATTTCAAAGGTGTTTTCACAAAAACATGGAAATGAAATGTTTTCAATACTACGCTACAAACATAATTCATCTTTTGTTTCGTTTCTAATAGAGAATTGGCGAAATGAATACTTGGGCAGTGCTGGGTTTGTCAACTATCATAGAAACAATGTAACAAACAATAGACTCATAGACGAATCACCCACATATACGGCGTAACTTAAAGCTTAGGACTGCTGGCTTCTGATGAGGATGTTCCAGGTTCGTTTTCTGAGAACTGTTTCGGAGTTTTCTGTGGTTTCAGTTCGACTGGCCCTCATGTGGTGAATCCAGATCCTGCTTGTAAAACAAGCAGTGAAACAGGCTCGAAACCACAAGTGGCATCAAATAGGCTTGCTGCAGTTTGGGAACCACAAGACATTTATTCTGTTTGTTTCGTGCGCGAACAGCCCCATGCAAACTCCGATATTTTCGACCAGATAAATGACACACATGGAAATACAGGTAAGACAAGCTACCTAAAATACACTGTTAGCTTCAGTGTAATTACTGTCTGTGAATAAAAGTGTCATTTCTGCGTTTCTGTTTGCATCATTACACATTTCATTCAGTTGCCTTCTATACTAGTATCATCCAAGTTTCATCGAGCTGTGTTACTTGACAGTGACACATCTTAACGAAAGTTACTTTTATCCTTACTTTCCGCACATCACTGTACATTCAAAATGATTAAAATCTGTGATTTTCGAGGTTTGGTTTTCGCTAAGTTATAGCGGACAATGTAGCGAACTACATACTTTTTCTCTGTTGCGTTGGAAAGAGCGTACCAGGAGGCTTCATCCACGTAACATGTATGGAATTTCATTAAATAGCAGCAAGATAACGGAGCCGCAAACCACTATCCCGCCATCAAGAGGCCTACAACTGACATCTGTACTACTGCAATAAATGCATGCATATCTTGAAACAATCGAGATATCATCTTACATTATTTCAATTCGAGCTTTTATCGTGTTGTTCCACAGAGTTTTTATTTTTTGATTATAACGATAAAACTTCAACAGCTTTGACCAAGAAAGGTTATACGAGTGTTTCTCGTAGTGCGTCTGAGGCTTTTTGATCACATTATTGCTGGTTACAATGTCTGTGTTTAGTACAATGTCTCTATCGTCATATTACAATGTTCTCCAGACATGCTTGAATGTCTGAAAGACATTGTAATTCGACGGGCTAAAATGACGATAAAGTATTTGTCTCTCCCTGTGCAGCAAATCACGAAACGTCGGAGCGTAAGGGTTGTGGACTCTATCTTTGAAGCGTGCTCGAATAGACGATGTTGTTTAGGTGAACGAGCTAGGTTCGAGTACTGGCCAGGCAAAAATTTTCACGTCTCACAAATAGCTGACGCCAGTCCGATTCGCAAAGTGCGAATCCATGTCATAATTTTTCAATTGCGCTATCATTTCCGATATTTCGAACATCGCTACTAATGTTTTCTCCGCTGACGCAAATCTTGTGCCATTAGGCCCGAGTTACATTTTTTTTCCAGATTCTCCTACTTAACTTCAGAGAAATTAGCCGTTTCTAATTGGCATTTTAATTTCTGTGGTTTCAAGGAATCGTTCTCATGAACGGTTGCGCCTGTAACGCCCTGTTGTTTTATTTCTCAACTACAGAACTCGGCAGGACTTGGCAGTATTATTAAATATGTATGGGAATGGCATATACGTCCTAATCATCTTCTCATCCCTCGCTTTCCATCTCCTCCTCTTCCCCTCAATCATTATCCATCTTCTTCTCCTCTCCCCTCTCACTGTCCATCTCCTACCTCCCAATCTCCTCCTAACACCCCATCTGTCCATCTCTTCCTTTCCCCTATATCTGTCCATTTCCTTACCATCCCACACTCTGTCCATCTCCTCTTTCCTCTTTCTCTGACCTTAAGCCTTGTTTATTGTTATTCCAAACAAAGCCTTGATCGCGGAAATGAAGTCACACTTGACTAAATCGGTTTGGATCATTAATATAAGGGATGGATGAGATACCTCTCCATCCGCTGGGTCTGTGAGGCTAGTATCTCCAGTTATAATATTTCTAACAGTTTTAATCTGTGAATGAGTAGGACTGCAAAGTTTCAGATAATTCATATTCCAGAGTAGCATCCTAAACATAAGTTGCGAAAACATAAATACAACTTTCCCGTTTATCTGACGTCGATGAAGGAAATGAAATAGCACACTGTTGTATATACTATTTTTGTTTAAAATTATGTGTAAGGACAAAGAATGTGTGTGGGGGAAACAATTAGTCTAATAGTTTAAATTCCCTGCTTTCGTAGCTAAAACTGACTTTGAGAAATAAAACGAAAACGTACATGTTCACAGCACAGCATGTTCTTTTTGCAGTCTGTTTTAACAAAATATCTGTACACTGTTGTTAAAAAATTATACAGCCCATCTCCGTCCGGATGATAGTAGAGCATCATGTTAAAATTTGATGGCAACTGGCCAAGAACTTATTGAGATTTTCGCTAACAACGTTTCCCATTTATTTACTACAAACACATTTATATACCAAATATATCAAATATGTTTCCTATGTTCATCTGAACGTATATTAGAGTATCATGTAAATTCTAAACTAATCATTTAAGAACTTCTTCATCGTTTTGCAACAGCCGTGCGGTTCTAGGCGCTGCAGTCTGGAACCGCGAGGCCGCTACGGTCGCAGGTTCGAATCCTGCCTCCGGAATGGATGTGTGTGATGTCCTTAGGTTAGTTAGGTTTAACTAGTTCTAAGTTCTAGGGGCTAATGACCTCAGAAGTTGAGTCCCATAGTTCTCAGAGCCATTTGAACAACTTTTTTTGCAACAACTTTTCCTCTTCATGTATTATATATACATAAATGTACCACATATATTAAATAAAAATATAGCCTAGGTCCACCTGAAACTGTGCTATAACATCATTTAAAAGTTTGAACAAAATCGGTGGAGACGTTTTCGAGATATCTACGAACGAGATATCTACGAACGAGATATCTACGAACGTTTTCTCTTTACATATTATGTATATATTCATATATGTTATATACTGAAAAACATGCATCCTATGTCCGTAAGAGTATGACCTATAAATCTGAGTAATTTGGTCAAGAACATTTCTCCTTTATGTATATTTATGTAACATATATATTTTAAAAAATGTGTAGCCCGTGTCATTCTGAACGTTTATTAGAGAACAGTGGAAAATTTGAAATAATCGGTCAAGAACTTTATAAGACTTTTGCTAAATTTTACTTAAAGCGGCCACAAATTTTTCGATACTTTTGCTAAAAACGTAATCTACGATTTCCTATAGAAATATAGCTTACATACATATATATATTTATTTAACAAAAAATTTCCAATATCTATTGTCAGATTTACTTTAAATTTTTACGCCGTTTAAACGTTCGGACAGACAGACTACTTTCTTAAATATACTATATATACATTAGTATAACGTGTAAAAATTTGAAGTAAATCGGAAAAGAACTTTTCGAAATAGTCGGTAACAATAATAAGCTACAACAGTGCAGATAAACGGAAGCGATTGTATGATACTGTCTTTATGTGGTAGTATAGATTACTTCGTGGTAGTATAGATTACTTCCTAACGAAGTAAATAGCAATTTTAATTTCGCAAAGAAATTCTGTCTCGAAATGTGGCAGAAGATCCAAAGATATTCTAGTCGTATTTAAAGCACACCAGTGGAAAGACACCATCAATACATTTACTACGGTTAATAATGGTGATATTAGTGATAGTGCCACTAAAGCAGAGTTACTAAATACTGTTTTCCGAACTCCCTTCACCAAAGAAGACGAAGTAAATATCCCAAAATTCGATCCAAGAACAACCGCTAACATGAGTACCTTAGAATTAGATATCCTGAGTGTAGCAACGCAGGTTAAATCACTTAACAAAGGCAAGACCTCCGATCCTGACTGTATACCAGTCAGGTTCCTCTCTCAGTATGCTGATACAATAGCTTTTCGCTGGCTCTATTATTATTTGCTTTGTTTTATTATTACTCGCGTAACAACTAATATATGAAATAAAATATGTTACTACGAAAAGAGCCCCGAAATACCTTTTAGTGATGCTGTGCTGTGACTTTCTTTGGATCATTAATTTTCAACAAAACAAAATATATTATGTTCTTATTCTTCTGGATCTGGCTTTCTATTAAAGGAACATTTTTTCGTTACTGTAACCCACTATAAAGTTCAACATATCTTCCTTACTTTATAGTTATTGAAAAGGTTAATGAAAATTACTTTGTTATCAATACTGATGTTACAGTACGCAATGATTGTTCAACATCAAAATTTTGCAGTGGATTTTTGTTAATAGTAAAACACCAATAAGTACCACGACTAACACGAGAACATAAGACTATTATCGGAGAAAAAGATGTTTTTGCTATAAGGTTTGCCAGACCAGAACTACGCACAACAAGATTTCTTTTATGTTATGGAGGTAAATTATCTTTTTGCACTGTTAATAATATATTATCAGCAGCCCGCGTCAATCTGTAAAACACACCATAAAATCTGCTGCTCCGCTCTGCAATTCCGGAAGCTGAAAGAAATAATTTTTGTTCACTATTACCTGGCCGCTTCTTTGCGGTATGATAGATTTCATTTAATGCAGTTTGAATGCGCTGCGGCAGCGGTTCGTTCGTTCGTAGCGCAGCTCTGCACCACGAATAATATTTAAATAACTGAAAATGTCTTAAAGGGATGGGATAAAATACCAGGCAAGCTTATTACAAATCATAATGCAAGGTTTCACTAAGTAACTCTATTCAAAACATTTAAACAAATCAATTAATTACGCACCTTTCCAAGGCTATGTCTAATGGCGTCCCTCTCACAATCTTGACAAAAGAATGCTACGCTAGCGTACAATATAACGTCACAGGCTATCCTACTCACGTAACTCCAAGAAGACGACAGAGAAATTAATGTTCGTTTTTTACTATTTATACTAGTCACCTATTCTCATCTTTGTTTGATATTTAATAAGTATCGTCTGTGGCGGTTTCAGTACTCGCCGATACAGATATTATCTAAATAAAAAAAAAATCAGTACATAATTCCATACAAGAACAAAACATGACACACAATGTTTTGTCTTTATTACATAATATGTCTTTTGCTAAGAGACGTTACAAGCTCTATCCTTAGTAGTGATAAACGACCGATCGCTCGTTGTAAGATCCTTACCTAAAGACTGGAAAGTTGCACCAGTCACACCAATATCCAAGAGGGGAAAATAGGATTAATCCATTAAATTATAGACCCATACCGCTAACATCGATTTGCAGTGGGATTTTAAACATATATTGTGTTTGAACATTAAGAGTTATCTTGAGAAAACGATCTATTGACGGACAAACAACACGGATCTTGAAAACATCGTTCTTGTTAAACACAACTAGATCTTTATTCTCACGACGTAATGAGTGCTGATAACAGGGGATGTCAAACTGAGTCCAAATTTTTTGATTTCTAGAAGGCTTTTGGCACTGTACCTTGCAAGCGGCTTCTAATTCAAATTGCGTGCCTATGGACTATGGTCTCAGTTGTGCGACTGGATTCGTGATTTCCTGTCAGAAAGGTCACAATTTGTTGTAACTGGAGGAAAGTAATCGAGTAAAACCGAAGTACGAGTAATATCTGACATTTCCCAAGGAAGTGCTACAGATCGTCTCCTGTTCTTGATCTTCGTAAACGATTTAGGAGACAATCGGAGTAGCAGTCTTAGATTGTTTGCAGATGACCGTCCTGTGAAGTCATCATATTATCAAAATAAACTCCAAAGTGGTTAATAAAAGGTATCTTCATGGTGTGAAAAGTGGCAATTGACTCACTCACGTGAGTACCAAAAGAAATCTGCTAAATTTGGGTTATACAATAAATCATATGAATCTAAAACTGCAAATTCAACTAAGTGCTTAGGGATTACAATTACGAATGCCTTAAATTGGAATGATCACATAGATAGTATTGGGGGTAAAGCAAACCAAAGACTACGATTCATCAGCAAAACATTGAGAAACTGCAACAGGGCTACTAAAAAGACTGCTTCCACTTCACTTGTACGACCTTTTCTGGAGTATTGCTGTGCGGGTGGGGTCCGCATCAGATAGGATCGATAGAGGACATCGAAATAGTTCAAAGAAGGGCAGCTCGTTTTGTACTGTCGCAAAACAGGGGAGAGAACGACACGGATATAATACGTGACTTGGCGTGGCAATCATTAAAACATTGGCGTTTTTCATTGTGGCAGTATCTTCTCATGAAGTTTCCATCACCAACTTTCTCCTCAAAGAGAGAAAATATTTTGTTGGCGCCCACCTAGTTACGAAGTAATAATGGTCAAAATAAGAAAAATCAGAGCTCTGTAGAAAGATTTAAGTGTTCGTTTTCCAGTGCGCTAATCAAGAGTGGAAAAATAGAGAAATAGCTTGAAGGTGGTTTGATGAGCCCAGTGCCAGGCACTTAATTGTGAACTGCAGAGCAATACTATTTAATGATTCGCTCAGACCATGCTGTGGCGTCGATCACTTACCCACCCACTGGCCACTCGCGCTAGCCCCTAGAGTGCTTACAAATTAACTTGGCCAGTAGATGCTCAGTTGGGAGGGCAAGTGTGGGGAGAGCAGTAGTGGTGGGGGCAGCGGGCAGGCGGTCAGTACACTGCAGGGAAAATGCCGAGTGCGGGAGGGGAAGTGCCGTTCTAAACTTAAGTCTGTGCTCACATTTTTTGCACATATTAAGTGGAGGTCCTTCACAACCACACATGCGTGGCGACCATCCAAAAAGATCTACTGTCACCTCTGCCTTGGTTAGTATCTAACAAGAATTCCACTTAAATTGCCACAAAAGCAGTGATTTATTTTTGTCTGACTTGTTAACCATTTGTAACTTACAGAAAAGTGGCATGAGTGCCAAATTTTGACTGAAACCTACATTTCTCCTGTTGCCATGTTAAAATTTGCTTCTTGCCCAAACACAGCAGAGTTTACACTATTTTATTTCACTAACACGTTCTGCAGACGCTATTGCAGGACAATTCTGAAACATTGGTTTATTAAGTTTATTAAATGAAAATCAGAGGACAAATAAGGATGATAGCTTAGGAAAAATCGTATCCTCAGTACAAAAATACATGTATAATGTCTTCACTTATGTTGTTCCAAAACTCACAGTACTTCTCATTTCCTCAGCTATCGATGGCCCTTGAAAATTACATTCTTGCATTAGAAAAATCCGTAGTTAGTGGAATAACATGATATATAACGAAGTTTCACATAGTAACCATATGGAAAAATACTCTCCTCTTTGCTTGCTATGATTTGCCAAAATCTCGTTTCGATATCTCAAACAGTTTACGAAATATAGGAAAGTTATAGATGTTTCATTCTGTCTTTATCACCAGCATGCACGACTGCAAATGAGTGTGCTACATAATATCAATTTTATCGAGACTTGTGACAGACACGTCTACCCAGGTCTAAAGTAAAATTCAATATGTTAGTTTAATTTCATACACAGCAACATATTACGTAATATGCACCAAACGAAATATCATAGCGACCCATATTTTTCATTGCAAACTTTTTTCGAATTTTGCATAGTGTCTGCATTAATTACAAATATCACAGTAAATATGACCATTAACAAACTTATGGGCACATCATCATGAAGCTGATATAAAAATTACAAGTGAAATGAAATTTTTTTACAGAAAAGTTTCCGCAAAATCCTTTGAGAAAAGTTGCAGTGCGCACGCCTCGATTCTGTCATCGCAGCGTGTCGCCAACCCGCCGAAACCGCAAAGAATGTTGCCATCCCTTTCCAAACAAACGAACTCGCCCACCATTTCGGACGAAAATTGGTCACCGTCGGCCACCATATCCTGTGCGGGCTCACTCACCCGGCGCGCGGCGCTGCACCGCCCTCGTAACAAGGGACTAATAATTTAAAACGAATAAATATTTCAAATTTTATATCTACCGCGGACCGTACTTTAGCTCCTGCGGACTTCCGGTTGTGAACTCTACAGCACACTCAAGTAACATTGCACTTACTCCTTGATGTCTTAATCGAGACGCCCTGCATAACCCGCAGGACAGATAGTATAATTTGTGGAAAGGGGCCAAAATAAGGGGCTGTCAGTTACACTCGAAGATACAACTCTATTATTTGATCAAACATTACAAGATTCAAAACAAATTTTTTTTAAACACAGAGCTTTCATCTTTGGGACAGCTGAAAGTCACTTTAATTTAAAAATGGCTGAAGGACAATAAAACGCAAGAATAATCAGAAATTTAAAAGGCAAGCCTTATCTTAAAACAGTTCTTTAGTGAAGCTGAAGTAACAAGTTAAATTCAAATCAGCTGAAGGCCTAACACGTAAAACTCCATAACATTAATTTTTTTAAATACCAATGGCCTTACATTAAACAGTTCTTTAAACTAGGCTGAGGGCCCTAAGAGCAAAAGAACTCTAACTTTTTTTAAAAAAATCGGCTAGAAGCCACACAAGTACAAACAACAAAACCAAATAAAAAAATAGGGCAGTACACACAAGGGCGCTCAGATGTTCGAAGGTCGGCCTGTAATTCAAACACTAAGGCTCGCCTAGGTGAGACAGGCAGTCAGGGGACCCACTGACAAGATAACTTCCACTTCACCCGTCCAGGGCACAACAGCGAGTTCAACGGAAGAACGTAGAAGATTTTGGCGCCCACAAAATGAAGCTGTCAAACAACACACTATGCTGGAAAGCAAAAACACGATGAGGAAACTACACTGCCTCAAATTTACGTCAATGGCCAGGGCAGGTAACCGGAACGTTAGAATTTTCCAACTTGAAAACCACATTGTTGCTCGCGAGAATATCCCAACAGCCGACAACGAACTCCAAACGACACAAGGTGAACAGTCTTGACTTGCTGGTAGGTTAAATCAAAACTCAACTTTCGTGTCCAGGGTCGGTGAGCCACAGACCTCGTAGCAATGGCAACAGCGCCACACACTCCGACACCGCGTAATGACCGCTAGTGGGCTCCGGCCAATCTACGTCACGCGGAGAATTCATCGCTGCTCCACGCCAGCCGACCGACTGGTAGCGCACCGCCCAGCCGGAAACAGTAAGCGCCAGGTCAAAGATAGTCCAAGGTGCGAATATCGATACACACTGCTGCTGTCGCCCGCGGAAGGAGAGGATAACAGCAGGATCGCGATAACCGCGGGAGACTAAACACAGAATCGCAACGAAGGTTTAATCCAGCGCATAGCATGAGCCAGCCACGGCTCTTTAATGTACGTTCTATGGCCCTCTCCACATGTTTCTCTCCCCGTAGATTTTACGGAGAGTGTCGTCAGTTCTTGTCTTACCAATTCACCTGACATTCGACATCTTTCTATTGGACCCAACATCAGACGCTTCGATTCTCTTCTTTTCCGGTTCTCCCAGAGTCTTTGAGTCACCTAAATGTAAAGCTTTGATCTGAAGGTATTTTCTCAGAAATCTCTTCCATAAGCTAAGGCTGATGTTTGGTGCCAGAGATTTCTTTTGGTCAAAGCCTTATTTGCGTCGTCGGTCTTGCTTTGAAGGCAGTAGAATTCCTTAGCTTCACCTATTTTATGGCCGTCTATTTTAATGTTACGTTTCTCGCTAAACGCCATTTGCTTATTGTCTTTACTTTTGTCGTTCTTCGGTTCACTCTCAGTCCCCATTGTGTCCCCATTCGTCAGTTCATTCCATTGAATAGGTTCTGCAGTTCTTCTTCACTTCCACTGAGGATAACAATGTCATCAGCGAATCTTATTGTCAGTTTCCATTTACTCCGCATTTTAAAATCGCTCTTAAATCGCTGTTTTACTTCCGTCATTGCTTCTTCGACGTTGATTGTAGAGTAGGGTCGAAAGACTGCATCTCTGTGTTACAACCTTCTAAATCCTAACACTTGGCTCTTCTTCTACAAGAGACACAAAGCACAAGTAAAACTTGTGAGAAAACTTTCAAATAATGGCCACCATTTCACTAGGCCAACTGAACTCTTCCACACCATCTTAAAGTTGGACTATGAAAGTCTCACCATAATAATAAAGTTTAAATGGCTCAGAGTGCGTAGGTCAACAAAACACAATTACGACCACTTACTTCACATCACGTACACAATACGAGGGAGCGGGTTCCACAGCGTTACCGCTTCACTTCAAATTTTGTTCCCAGCGAAGTCACAGAACTTGTAACTCCAAGCTGCCCATGACGGCAAAAAAACCAACCAATTTCACACCACAACATGTAACGGTCATCACGCTCGTTCAGTATCAGTTGACACTCGTCTCCCAGCGAATGTCACGAGATCTCGAGGGTTACCCGTCGAAGGCTAACAACCAACTTACTTCGCTCGCCAACCCCTAAGATAAAGCACGCGAAAAACAAAGATAGCTTAGCTGAACCACAGTCGACCTCAACGATACATGAACAAAATAACACCGACGTCAGCTAGCCATGGCTCACATACTCCTCTTTAACTTAACCCCCTGATCTGGTATTCACTATCTACAGTCTTAGAGAAGTTCAGCACACATCATGCCTCAGTATTTCTCTATCCCTCGTCTTTCCACATTAATTCTTCCGGACTGTTCTCTTATCCAGCCTGCTCTTCATCGTTACTAAAATGTGGTATGAATCTTACAGTACTTTTTTTTAATTCGTGTCCAAAAACGGACTTACTTATCTACAACAGTATTGTTACTGCAGAACAACACATTTTACTCACATCCAATGTGTTGTTTCTAAAATGAACCTTTCCTTTATCCAAAAGTAAAACTGTCAGTGTGCATCATTGTTTTAGAGGAAAAAGTTCTTTCTGCTCGCACACAGATTACACTTCTGTACAGAGCGGGAGGTTAATTTTGGTGGCCAAAGTAACTTCTCACAAGAGGCACTTATTTCAGGTCAGGTTATATCGTAGCAGAAATGTTACCAAGAAGCGAGTATGGTCAGTTATTTCAGTATTATTATGACTCATCAGTCACGACCAGAACACGTAAATTATCCGTAGCTGCCTAACGTGAAAGACTGGACTAACTGCTGCTGTCATCTGTTTGACACCCTATTCTCAATTAGTACAGCCAACATGTTCGAAAAATAATACGAAAAATGCACACAGTTAAAGAAATATAGGCGCAGTCAAAAAATGAAAATCTGAAACACATTTGTCAATTTTTAGAACAAACTGCAGCTCTTCTGCTTCGTGTTCTTGCAAATTTACTTTGTAAACTGTGTCTGACAAATTTTACAGCCCGATTTGGTGTCTGATTTTCATCGTAATCCTGGTTACGCCATTGGAATTTGCCATGGGTGCTCTTATCTCACGCAATACGACGTTGGCTTAAACACAGATATTTCTCGCACATTGCCTCTGTGTGATCTGGGGCACAAAACTAGTTCGTGCTTAAACGGATTTGTCTCCTTCCGCGATAGCACTGTGCTCATCGCGTAGTTGTTTCTGCTCATGCGCCAGCATTGCTAAATTTGTGCATATTAGTCCCGTAACTATGAATCTAAACGCTTACATGGAGACAGATAATGAGAGACAGATGAAGACATATGGGCAGCAGTCAGTTTCGAGGCAATTGAAGATGCACCATTCTATCCATCCTTGTCCGTTTGCCTGAAAAGCAATATAGCTGAAAGAAATCGGAAGCACAGTCTCCGAGAAAGGTTTATGTACGTTAAGACTGTAACACATTGTATATACAGACCAACAGTGCGTTCGGAAAATCATACACTATACTGACAGTGATGAAATTAATCGAAAAGTTGAGTGCCACTTTTCACAAAAAAACAAACTATCTGTAGATTTATGTAGGTGACAAATGTCAAGCTAGAAGAACACAAAACTAATTATACATAAAGCGATGACCTCACAAAGATTTCATCAAGAGACTTCGTTCAGAAGAACCAGATCCATGGTATGAAAGCGACTATTTTACGTATGGACCAGTTCGTCGCAAAATGTAACAAAGTCGTTTTAAAGTAAACAACACACACACAAACACTTACACACACACACACACACACACACACACACACACACAAACAAACACACAGGCACTACGTTTAGGCTTACATGTGTCATTCACTTTATTGAATACGTAACACATTTTCTTTGAATATATTTGACGTGGACACTATAACGTACATTGGTGGACAAAGATGTGGAAACACCGAAAACAGAATACATTCGGAACAGCTACTGATCGTGTCGGAATATCCCATACCCAGTCCTATACCATTTTCCCAGCAAAACAGTAACAAGTTCGCCGCCTGGGGTGGCCGAGCGGTTCTAGGCGCTACAGTCTGGAACCGCGTGACCATTATGGTCGCAGGTTCTAATCCTGCCTCGGGCGTGGATGTGTGTAATGTCCTTAGGTTAGTTAGGTTTAAGTAGTTCTAAGTCCTAGGGGACTGATGACCCCAGAAGTTAAGTCCCATAGTGCTCAGAGCCATTTGAACCATTTTTGAGTAACAAGTTCAGATAAGAATGATGGAAGTAGATAACGATCCCCACCCTTCCCTCCAAAGTACACTAAGGCTCAATAATATTGGGATCTGGAGACTGTGGTGACCAGAGGAGATGCGAAAATTCATCCTCGTTCGCACAGATGATGCGCACTGGATGATGCGACCTATGTGAACAGGGCCCTGTCGTTTCGGAAGACAGCACTACTACTGGGAACTTACGGTATGCCGTGAGAAGAATCTGTTCAGCGTTATGGCAGTAAGGCGATCTTGCGAAGTACCCATGAAGCCCATACATTAACACGATATGGTTGTCCAAATCATTACCGAGCCCTTGCCATGCATCACTCTTTGGATGTAAACTCGACCGAACTTCGAAACAGTGTGAAACAAGACTCATCCGACCAAATGACATTCTGCCATTGTCTGCAGTTGCTCCATAGTCCAGGCTTTATGGGTTCGGCACCACGTTTTCCTATTATACTGGCATTTGCATCACTGATATATCATTTCGTGATGCTGAAAGTGTACGCTGCATTTTTTTTATCTAAAGAATCGGAAGCTGGACGACGGACGGGGCAAGGGTCATAGGGGTTTCCCCCTATTCTGTCGTAGAGGATCAATATGCTCCAGGAATCTTCATCGGTAATAGCGTCTCAAACTAGGAACGTTCCAATGAGCAGGAGCTCCGCAAATACTGAACCTAAATAATTGTTGAAGTGAATCGTGTACTTTGGGTGGCGGCTGAAAGCTACAAGTGTCGTCATCAGTGGAGACCAAAAGTCGAGTGTGCCTTTGTGTTATAACAATACCACCACTTCCAAAAGTAGGTTAGAAATGAGATTAATAATATTGCACACGCAGCATATGTTCGCTTTATCGGGCAACAACAAAGTTATTGACTGTGGATGGTATCGTCAGAATGGAAATAATGAAGTCACTGTAAAAAAGTCATTAATTTTGGCACTTATCTTAAATGGATTCCCACGTAGATTTCGTCGAAGTTGGTATGGCTCATCTTGTTGATTCTAGGGTGATTCCACTTTGACTGCTAGAAGGTCCTGATCTGTATTTTAGCAATATTTGAAGAACTAACAAATGCGTTTTTCAGCAAATTCTTAATGATCAAACAATTCAAGATGGTATGGTAGAAATAATTTTTGAATTAGTGTTCACGATCCACATTTTTATTAAACTTTTTGTAAATTCACATATACTTCTTCTTAATTGTCGCATCATCAAGAAAACAGTTTTGTATCAATCTTCATATATTTAATTTCCACTTTAACCAAACACAAGACTTAACTGTTCTTTTACAAAGCGAAATAACAACTTAACTTCTGCAAAGTGAAACAAAGACTGCTCTGTGCGCATTCGCGCCAAAACGGTTACAAGTAAGCAAAGATTATGACAGTCTCACAGAAATGAATACACACAAGAACCATATCATAGTACTATATCGATACATCGGAGTACCTATACATTAATAAAACCAAGTGTGAATATTGTCACAAAAATATGTCTGTTACTTCGCAGAAAAGTAGTACGATATTACTGGTATCGGGAACTGGGGTTGGAGTGCCGTAATGGTCACGTAAATAAAGAACCATTATAGTGTCCACAACAAAATTTGTAGCAAATGGCATTGCCTTTCTGTCAGTTAACGGTATTCGTCTTGGTTGGTGGAACATTTGCTTTGCCAACGCACAGTACATCGTCAGAGGAGATAGACTCCGGCAGTCGCTGCAAGAGTAATGCCAGCATGCGCTGCTTGAGCAGCCAGCAGTCGCCTGTCGCGTCTCAAGTCAGGCGGCGCGCATCCGAATCAATGACTGAGCATCTCGGACACAAGAGGTCGTCCGTCAGATGAATATAATGTAGACGCTGACGAGTAGCGGACTTCCCATTCACAGCCACGTACCACAACGAACACATTGCCGTACACAGAAAAGGCGTGTGTACTGCTCACCACAACATGTACCATGGCACTGGGGGTCGTTGCTGTTGGTAAAGGCGATAACAGTATTTCGCACTGGACATCCCTGTCGACGGAATGTCCGCCCGTAAGTAACTGAGATCAATCAAGAACTCTGCGATGTGGGCGAGTTCCGGTGAAATGTGTTCCACGGAAACCGGTGCTTATAGAGAGCCATCAGGGCTCGCGTAGATTGGCCTAGGCAGAGGTTCATGTGGGTCCCATAATGTTAATTCATGTCTAGCCATGAATTAAACTGATCCAGACCCCTACTGTGACAGTGTCAGGTTGGCTCTATTTCTGGGAGGGGGGGCGGGGAGGGGGGGCGGGCATCAGTCTTCTGACTGGTTTGATGCGTCCCGCCACGAATTCTTCTTCTGTGACAAAAACTTCATATCAGATTAGCACTTGCAGCATATGTCCTTAATTATTTGGTGGAACTATTCCAATCTCTGTCTTCCTCTACAGTTTTTGCCCTCTACAGTTCCCTCCAGTATCAAGGCAGTCATTCCCTCATGTCCTAACAGAAGTCCTATCATTCTGTCCCTTCTCCTTATCAGTGTTTTCCACATATTCTTTTCCTCTCCGATTTTACGCAGAACCTCTTCATCCCTTATCACTCCACCTAATTTTCAACATTCGTATGTAGAAACACATCTCAAATGCCTCGATTCTCTTCTGTTCCGTTTTTCCCACAGTCCATGTTTCACTACCATACAATGCTGTATTCCAAACGTACGTTCTTAGAAATTTCTTCCTTAGATAAAGGCCCATGTTTGATACTAGTAGACTTCTGTTGGCCAGGAATGCCCTTTTTTCACACTGCTAGTCTGCTTTTGATGTCCTCCTTCGTCCGACCATAAGTGGTTATTTTACTGCCAAGGTAGCAGAATTCCTTAACTTCATCTAGTCCGTAACCATCAATCCTGATGTTAAGTTTCTCGCTGTTCTCATTTCTACTGCTTCTTATTACTTTCGGCTTTCTTCGATTTACTCTCAGTCTACATTCTGTGCTCATTAGATTGTTCATTCCGTTCAGCAGATCATGTAATTTTTCTTCACTTTCACTGAGGATAGCAATGTCATCGGCGAAGTGTATCATTAATATCCTTTCACATTGAATTTTAATTTCACTCCTGAACCTTTCTTTTATTTCCATCATTCCTTCTTCGATTTACAGATTTAACAGTAGGGGGGAAAGACTGCATCCCTGTCTTACACCCTTTTTAATCCGTGCACTTCGTTCTTGGTCGTCCACTCTTATTATTCCTTCTTGGCTGTTGTACATATTGTATATTACCCGTCCCTCCCTATAGCTTACCCCTATTGTTCTCAGAATTTCGAAGATATTGCACAATTTTACATTGCCGAACGCTTTTTCCAGGTCAACAAATCCTACGAACGTGTCTTGATTTTTCTTTAGCCTTGCTTCCATTATTAGCCGTAACGTCAGAATTGCCTCTCTCGTCCCTTTACATTTCCTAAAGCCAAACATCGTCACCTAGCGCATTCTCAATTTTCTTTTCCATTGTTCTGTATATTATTCTTGTAAGCGGCTTCGATGCATGAGCTGTTAAGCTGATTGTACGATAACTCTCGCACGTGTCAGCTCTTGCAGTCTTCGGAATTGAGTGGATGACATTTTTCCGAAAGTCATGGTATGTCGCTAGACTCACACATTCTACACACCAACGTGAATAGTCGTTTTGTTGCCACTTAACCAAGTGATTTTAGAAATTTTGATGGAATGTTATCCATCCCCTCTGCCTTATTTGATCTTAAATCCTCTAAAGCTCTTTTAAATTCTAATATGGATCCCCTATCTCTTCTAAATCGACTCCTGTTTCCTCTTCTATCACATCATACAAATCTCCCCGCATAGAGGCTGTCAGTCTTTTCTTTCCACCTATCCGCTCTCTTTACATTTAGCAGTGGAATTCCCGTTGACTCATAATTTTACCACACTTTCCTTTAAAGTCACCAAAGGTTGTCTTGACTTTTCTGTATGCTGAATCTGTCCTTCCAACAATCATTTCTTTCTCGATTTCTTCACATTTTTCATGCAGCCATTACATCTTGGCTTCCCTGCACTTCCTATTTATTTCATTCCTCAGCGACTTGTATTGCTGTATTCCTGAGTTTCCTCCTTTCATCGATCAAATGAAGTATTTCTTCTGTTACCCATGGTTTCTTCGCATTTACCTTCTTTGTACCTATGTTTTTCTTTCCTTTCTAGAGAAGTCCATTTGTCTTCGCCATTCCTTAGTACTTCTGTATACCACTTCTTTGCGTGTTGATTCTTCCTGACTAATGTCTTAAACTTCAACCTACTCTTCATCACCATTATATTGTGATTTCAGTCTATATCTGCTCCTGGGTAAGCCTTACAATCCAGTATCTGATTTCGGAATCTCTGTCTGACCATGATGTAATCAACTGAAACTTTCTTTTATCACCCAGCCTTTTCCAAATATAACTTCTCGTCTTGTGAGTTTTGAACAGCAGAAAATTTGCTATTACTAGCTGAAATTTGTTACAGAACTCAATTAGCCTTTCTCCTCTCTCATTTCTTGTCCCAAGCCCCTATTCTCCTGTAACCTTTTCTTCCACTCCTTCCCCTACAACTGCATTCCAGTGTCCCATGACTATCAGATTGTCATCTCCCTTTACGTACTGTATTACCCTTTTAATATCCTCATATACTTTCTCTATCCCTTCATAGTTGTTGCTGACGATTCTGATAAAAACAACCCTATCACTGAACTGTTCACAGTAACACACTCTCTGCCCTACCTTCCTATTCATAACGAATCCTACTCCCGTTATACCATTTTCTGCTGCTGTTGTTATTACCCTAAACTCATCTGACCATAAATCCTTGTCTTCCAGTTCATTTCACTGACCCCTACCATACCTAGATTAAGCCTCTGCATTTCCTTTTTCACATTTTCTGGTTTCCCTATTACGTTCAAGCTTCTAACATTACACGTCCCGATTCGTAGAACGTTATCCTTTTATTGATCATTCAATATTTTTCTTATGGTAACCTCCCCCTTGGCAGTCCCCTTGCGGAGATCCGAATGGGGGACTATTCCGGAATCTTTTGCCAATGGAGAGATCATCAAGACACTTTTCAATTACAGGCCACATGTCCTGTGGATACACTTTATGTGTCTTTAATGCAGTGATTTCCATTGCCTTCCGCATCCTCATGCCGTTGATCACTGCTGATTCTACTGCCTTTAGGGGCAGTTTCCCACCCTAGGACAAGAGAGTGCCTTGAAACTCTGTCCGGCCCTCGGCCCTTTTTGACAAGGCAGTTGACAGAACAAGGGTGACTTCTTATGCCAGAAGTCTTCGGCCGCCAATGCTGATTATTAATCAAAATTTAAGCAGTGGCGGGATTCGAACTCGGGACCGATGACGCTACCTGTAGACCAGGGGTGGCGTATCGGACCTTAGAAACGAGACCGGCGCTCACGAAATGTCCATATCCTGCCATCTTAACCACCAAGGTAAGAACATGCGCGGAAACAAAAAAAATGGTTCAAATGTCTCTGAGCACTATGGGACTTAAGTTCTGAGGTCATCAGTCCCCTAGAACTTAGAACTACTTAAACCTAACTAACCTAAGGACATCACAAACATCCATGCCCGAGGCAAGATTCGAACCTGCAACCGTAGCGGTCGCGCGGTTCCAGATTGTAGCGCCTAGAACCGCTCGGCCACCACGGCCGGCTGCGCGGAAATAGTTCAGTTTTTAGACAAGAAAGGTGTCGACGCAACGTGTTTATAAGGAGCATGTCGATTCGTGGCAATTTGTTGCTCTGTATCAGAGCGCATGTCTGGTATAGTAGTCGACGGTACGCAGCCGCCGCCTTGCGGCGAGCACCACTAGAGAACAGCACCCCCAATCATTAGAGTGCGGGCACCTTGTCATAAGCACCGCTGTTGTTTGGGGAAGCTCCCATCAGACATTCATGTATTTTGTCTTCTTCATATTGATGACGCTCCCAGCGACTGCACCGTATTTGCCTAGCCACTGAAGAGAAGTGTGTATTTCATCCCCTGATCTGACCAGGAACACCGCATCATCGGTGAAAGCAGCGCAACGGAACGTCACGTCTCACATGCAGATGCCCGTTAATTGCCGCCGTACCCCGTGCAGGTATACATGCCGACGTCGCAAGCTGAAGATGAACAGATAGAGAAAGTGTATGAGGATATTGAAAGGGTAATGCAGTATGTAAAAGGGGACGAAAATCTAATAGTCATGGGCGACTGGAATGCAGTTGTAGGGGAAGGAGTAGAAGAAAAGGTTACAGGAGAATATGGGCTTGGGACAAGGAATGAAAGAGGAGAAAGACTAATTGAGTTCTGTAACAAGTTTCAGCTAGTAATAGCGAATACCCTGTTCAAGAATCACAAGAGGAGGAGGTATAATTGGAAAAGGCCGGGAGATACGGGAAGATTTCAATTAGATTACATCATGGTCAGACAGAGATTCCGAAATCAGATACTGGATTGTAAGGCGTACCCAGGAGCACATATAGACTCAGATCACACTATAGTAGTGATGAAGGGTAGGCTGAAGCTCAAGACTAGTCAGGGAGAATCAATACGCAAAGAAATGGGATACGGAAGTACTAAGGAATGACGAGATACGTTTGAAGTTCTCTAACGCTATAGATACAGCAATAAGGAATAGCGCAATAGGCAGTACAGTTGAAGAGGAATGGACATCTCTAAAAAGGACATCTCTAAAAAGGGCCATCACAGAAGTTGGGAAGTAAAACATAGGTACAAAGAAGGTAGCTGCGAAGAAACCATGGGTAACAGAAGAAATACTTCTGTTGATTGATGAAAGGAGGAAGTACAAACATGTTCCGGGAAAATCAGGAATACAGAAATACAAGTCGCTGAGGAATGAAATAAATAGGAAGTGCATGGAAGCTAAGACGAAATGGCTGCAGGAAAAATGTGAGGACATCGAAAAAGATACGATTGTCGGAAGGACAGACTCAGCATACGGGAAAGTCAAAACAACCTTTGGTGACATTAAAAGCAACGGTGGTAACATTAAGAGTGCAACGGGAATTCCACTGTTAAATGCAGAGGAGAGAGCAGATAGGTGGAAAGAATACATTGAAAGCCTCTATGAGGGTGAAGATTTGTCTGATGTGATAGAAGAAGAAACAGGAGTCGATTTAGAGGAGATAGGGGATCCAGTATTAGAATCGGAATTTAAAAGAGCTTTGGAGGACTTACGGTCAAGTAAGGCAGAACGGATAGATAACATTCCATCAGAATTTCTAAAATCATTGGGGGAAGTGGCAACAAAACGACTATTCACGTTGGTGTGTAGAATATATGAGTCTGGCGATATACCATCTGACTTTCGGAAAAGCATCATCCACACAATTCCGAAGACGGCAAGAGCTGACAAGTGCGAGAATTATCGCACAATCAGCTTAACAGCTCATGCATCGAAGCTGCTTACAAGAATAATATACAGAAGAATGGAAAAGAAAATTGAGAATGCGCTAGGTGACGATTAGTTTGGCTTTAGGAAAAGTAAAGGGACGAGAGAGGCGTTTCTGACGTTACGGCTAATAATGGAAGCAAGGCTAAAGAAAAATCAAAACACTTTCATAGGATTTGTCGACCTGGAAAAAGCGTTCGACAATATAAAATGGTGCAAGCTGTTCGAGATTCTGAAAAAAGTAGGGGTAAGCTATAGGGAGAGACGGGTCACATACAATATGTACAACAACCAAGAGGGAATAATAAGAGTGGACGATCAAGAACGAAGTGCTCGTATTAAGAAGGGTGTAAGACAAGGCTGTAGCCTTTCGCCCCCTACTATTCAATCTGTACATCGAGGAAGCGATGATGGAAATAAAAGAAAGGTTCAGGAGTGGAATTAAAATACAAGGTGAAAGGATATCAATGATACGATTCGCTGATGACATTGCTATCCTGAGTGAAAGTGAAGAAGAATTAAATGATCTGCTGAACGGAATGAACAGTCTAATGAGTACACAGTATGGTTTGAGAGTAAATCGAGAAAGACGAAGGTAATGAGAAGTAGTAGAAATGACAACAGCGAGAAACTTAACATCAGGATTGATGGTCACGAAGTCAATGAAGTTAAGGAATTCTGCTACCTAGGCAGTAAAATAACCAATGACAGACGGAGCAAGGAGGACATCAAAAGCAGGAAGAAATTTCTGAGAATGTACGTATGGAGTACAGCATTGTATGGTAGTGAAACATGGACTGTGGGAAAACCGGAACAGAAGAGAATCGAAGCATTTGAGATGTGGTGCTATAGACGAATGTTGAAAATTAGGTGGACTGATAAGGTAGGGAATGAGGAGGTTCTACGCAGAATCGGAGAGGAAAGGAATATGTGGAAACACTGATAAGGAGAAGGGACAGGATGATAGGACATCTGCTAAGACATGAGGGAATGACTTCCATGGTACTAGAGGGAGCTGTAGAGGGCAAAAACTGTAGAGGAAGACAGAGATTGGAATACGTCAAGCTAATAATTGAAGACGTAGGTTGCAAGTGCTACTCTGAGATGAAGAGGTTAGCACAGGAAAGGAATTCGTGGCGGGCCGCATCAGAACAGTCAGTAGACTGATGACCAAAAAAAAAACCGTGCAATGCTGGTTCGAGCGCTGCCGCAAATAATATGCCAGACAAGGGATATCCTTATCGCACTGACCATCCAACAACCATGTGAACAGAATGGTAACTGTTCAGCGTCATGCGGTAACGCGCCTCGTGGATCAGTCGAAAGGCCACCCCTGCAGACTCTGGATAGAGGCCCATGCATTCCAAAGCTCTGCTAGGATACCTTGGTCGATTCGGTTGAAATAAACGGCGACAAAGGCGCAAGAGCCGTGGTAAAAAGTGCTGTTTTGAAGAGCGCACCACAGAGCGTAGTGTGAAGCAGTCGCCTTCCGTTTCTTGCGGTGGCGCCGCTGTGGCAATCGCAGCTTTGGTGTCTCCCTCTGGTGGGAAAGGGGAAAGATTGCCTGTGCACGTGCATTTAAGGGGCGCTATGAGCTCGCCAGTCGGTCAGTCTGGGTCAATCTCTCGTCCCCAGCTTGCTAGTCTGTCTCTCGTCCGCATTTGATAGGCAGTTAGTGTCTGTCTGTCGTTCGGATCAACCTTTAAAGACGGCAAAATGAGAGTCTTTCCACTCCGCCAGTAAGAGAACTCAGCGACTGGTTGCCCGGTGGGGGCTTAGTTCCTGCATCTGAGTCGGCGCGTTAGGCCGCCAGTCTGCTCGAGTTTGCTCAGGCAATGGTCATTGGCGGTTGGATCGATCGGTTGGTCGGTAGCGCACTGAGACACAAGATGACTTGTCCGTCATGCGAGGTCGCCACGTGAGTCCAGTGGGCCGTGGCGTATAGCGAGGGGTAGTGACTTCGCAATCGACACGAGAGCAACAGGAGTCAACCCACGACATCAGTATGGCCAGTGCGAGCTGCGACGCCGTGAGACGGGAGATCGGCGTGCCTTCCTGCGTCCGTTGAAGCGGCTGGCAGCGGACGGTCCGTGAGAGCGATTTAAGGGGGGGGGGAAGGGGTGCTGCGCCAGGTCTTCTCGAGAAATCGCAGTTTATTTGAAGTTAAGTGATTGTTGATATGTTGTTTGATTTACTCTTGTGAAATTCTACTTGTTTTCTTGGTGAGGTCACCAGCCGTGGTCGTCCCACCATTCTTCCCCATTTGCCCACCCGCGGGAAGGTGGTTGTTTATAAATTGAGTGGTCCGTTTTTCCCTTGTGGAGTAGGGCTGGGTTAGAGCAACCTGTGGTTCGGGTTGTTCGGTAATCTCCCTATCAATCTACCGTACGTTAGTAGCTGCGTCTGTCATGTTTGTCGGATTTGGTGTGTTAACGAATTTATTGCTTGGATTGTAACGGCCTAATACCTGAAATAAGTTCTTATCTTTGGAAACTTTGATATTATTGCCTATGATCTTGAGAGCCGGTATCTGTGTACTGTAGAGCATCTTAACTATTGTTTGGCCAACCTTGTAGAATTTTATATAAGACTGCATTTCATGGGCTTTTATTTAAATGATCATTTTATTACATAAAGTTGCCACCCTTTCACCGTAAGACTTTTCTTAGAAGTTAAAATCAAGTTGCACCTTCGGTGGAAAGGTTAAATTTTAATTGTTAATGTTTTGTACCATTTCCATCCCTCCTACGGAGGGGGGGGGGGTGCATAGTATGTGTGCTTGTGTAAATTGTTAAAACTCTTAGTTTAAAGTAATCTGATGTGTTGCAGATTTGCACCAGTGTAGTGTTTCAGAGGCTGTTGTGAGCGGTCGTGACTACGGCCGTGACAAAAGGGAGCGGGAAGGTTCTCTGCCCGAAGGCTCATACAGTCAAAACTTGTTTCTTTCTGCCTCTGAATAAATTGTAACTTTGATATTTAGAGGGTGCTTTCTGATTATAATTTTAAATCTGTTTCTTTTAAAAATGCTTTTAGGCACAATTAATGTGAATAAAATTCCCATTTGTTGAAAGGAATTTGGTTATCATTTCATCAGTTACTCCCTGGCAACTACTTCCATGCTTACATAGTGTGATTAAATGTGTTAATGATCTTGATGAATCGCTAGTAAATAAAATAAATTCTTAAGAATATTCTTTGAAAATAAATCACGGTTCAGCGCACCTTGTTTTTGC